>NC_137968.1:19350700-19950700 GCF_963924665.1 Micromys minutus
CCTTGGAGGGGGGGGGTTAGAGTGTTGCAGTTCCACACCTGATTATAATTTATCTCTGGCCATCTTTAGCTTCTTCATTGTCCCTTTCCCATCTGACTCTGATCTCACATCCTTCCCAGTATCAGGTGAAACCTTCTGAAAAATGTATTAACCTAGCAAATGACTAGCTTCCACCAACCAAAAAATAAAATAAAATAAAATCTAAGATTGCTGTCATGTGGCTTCTGAGGCTGGGTTGGATGCTCCCCCATTGTAGTAAACTCAACTCTGATGTGTCCATCAAGTATGTGCAAAGAGCCTTGGTTTATGTCTTTCTTTCCTTTCATTACAAAGAAAGAAAGAAAGAAAAAAAAACTTCAGGAAATGACTTCCATGTTGGAACATGGAATTCAGTGTGACTTAAATCTGTGTTCTTGGGCCATGCTCACTCATAGTTGGCTCTAGAATAAACCCTTATTCCCTCTGGGGTGAGAACAGAGCAAAATGGTGACTGTTTTAAAGTTCCCTTCCTTCTTTCCAACAGGATATTTGTACTGAATATTTGGGAATCACACCGGGCACCCTGATCGTGCATCTGCAGGTGGTGAGCAGCCATTACAAACTTAGCGCTTTGGTAGACCGAAGCATACAAAACTGAATGCTCGTCTGAAGACTTCATGAAATACCCAAGGATGCGTCTGAAGCCTCTCTTCATTGGTCAATGGGCTTTGTAGCTAGACTCTCACTCATCACATGTTCATTTTCCTCCTGGTGCAGGTAATGTTCTTATCTACCCCCCTCCATCCCTGATATTCCAAGAGAACTTTTCTACTTTTTGCCTATTCCTTTATGGGAGGTAGAGATACTAATTTGTGACTACCTCTCATTCCAGTTTCAGGTACAAGTAGAATTCCCTTACACTCTCCAGTGGCAGTAGGGCAAAGGCAGGATTATGCATTCATGCCATTCTGAACAGACACAATTGTGCTTTGCATGCATGGTAAGATTATTATTGCAAACCAGTTGCAGGACTACGGTTAACTTTCATAAAATGTTCATTCATGGTTTCTCTTGTATTTTTCTTCTAGCTCCAGAGTTCTATAAAGAGTCATGGCTCTAGTGTGTAGATGGATGTTAAGCTGATACATGATTGAACAGAGGAGAGGTAGGCAGAGAAAAGGGAGTAAAGCAGAAGAGTTGGGGAGGGAAAGGAAAAAATCAAGATGGAGCTGGAGAAAGGAGACCTAGATCCTTGTGGCTGTAATTGGCGATAGGTAGATATGAATATTCTTAAGGGATTCTATAGTCCTTTTATCTCTTATAGAAGGGCAGTTTGTATCTTTGTCCCTTGGATTTAATTTTATTGTGTTGAAGGTTTGTATACTGAGAATTTAATATCTAAACCTAACATGAAAAGCTATCAGGCTTTGGAGTAATGTTTGTACTAGGCAGTAGCAGGAGGAAACATGCCAGAGCAGCTGTAACCACTGGGGACAGAAACAGCAGGGTGGGCAGAAAGAACCTCCTGGGAAAGGAATAGTGTGGAGAGTGTAGGTTGTGGACCAAGTGACAGAATCCATGTGTTCGGCTTGAGACTAGAGTAGCATCTGTGGAGTGCGACCTTGGGGCCCGATAAAGAAATATGATATTCTTTTGATATTTACTGCAACACTAGTGAACATGGAAAAAGGAAGGCATTCACATAATTGTACTTTTTGGGGGACCAGAGAGCAATCAGCAAGCAGTTCCTGACTCTCTGCTTTCCTTTGATACATCCTGCAACCATTGGGAAATGCTTCCCAGTTCATTCTTTCTCAAGTCATCAGGACCAGGTCGAGGACTTCTGCTGGATCCCTAAGACTTTATCAGCATGACATCCCGGTCACATCACACACTCCCTGTTCTTCTTTTTAAGCATGTTTCACACACTGATTTGCCGATTCACTCAGCTCCCTAATGCATCTTCCATGTGGCTCCTCATCCCGTGTAGTGTGTTTCACCTTTAAGCCATGAGGCCATGTGGCTAACAACTGCACATCTGTTCAGGGTGAGGTATTTCCTGTTCAGGTATTTCACCCTGTTCAGGGCAGAGAAAACCTCCCTGAGAGGGTGGAAAGGAAGTTCTTAGGAAAACCAATGGGGGAAACATTCGGAAAGCCATTTTTTTTTCTTTACACAAGTCAGGTTTTCCTGGACAAGATCTGGCTGAGAAAAGATGAACAGTCTGTAATCTCTAAACCGTATTACTAATGTTATCACAGTTTGAATAGTCATACCAACAGGTCCAGAGAGTCTTCTGTCTTGAGTTAAATCATGTGCTCCAAAGAGATTTAGGCAGGCACACAGTAAGAGGTATGAGTCATCTCCAAAGGGCTGAAATGCCCACAATCCACCACTCTCACATGGGCAGGTGGATGTTTCCACCTTGGATATTGCAAATGACTAATGACACTAAACTGTGCCCTGTGATATCATGAGGAAAAGCAGCATATGTTCATGAGTTCATTATGATGGCGTCAGGTCCACACATCCCCAGTGTAGCGGGAAACTGAAACTTACATCCATACTGACTCATTGAGCCTAAAATGCCAAGGAGGAAGATACCCAGGCTGTTGCCAGGTTTTCCCCAGCTTTGTTCCATCACAAATGTGACTCATTCAGGAACTGAAAGACTGCTTTTAAGAGTAACACAACAGTCCTATTAGTACTTAATTGCATTAACAGTCTGGTTCCCAACATAGCCACCCTTCTTGATTTAGGGATGGAAGAAGCCTGCACAGCATTTCTATTTCCATCTCTTATCAGATGGGAGTTCCTTCAGGTTAGAAACTATTTTCTCCTTGTGAAGAGTGATGGGAAATTCTGACTTAGGTAAATTTTAGGCAGATGGTAAGTGATTTATTTAGAGACTCCAGAAATATCGCTCCATTAATTACACAGTTGAGAACTTGATTACCAGGAGCTTGTTGATGCTGGCCAGGGCTGTTTCACATTTACACTTGAGATTCTTTTAATGGATCTGGGCAAGGGAGCTAGAAAATGTGAGGGTGGAATGGTTGGTTGGCTCTATCTGAAATTTGGTGGGGGTGCTGTGGATAAATCATTACTGCTGAGACTAAGGACCAATGAGAGCATAGGTGAAAAAATAGAAGAAGGACACCAACATATGCATATACACAGAAAGATCTGTACAGTACACAGAAAGAGACAGATGGCTAGATGAATAAACACAGAAATGAGAGAGAGGGGGAGAAGGAAAGAGGGAGAGGGAAAGAAGGAGATGAGGAGTGTGTGTGTGTGTGTGTGTGAGGAATGGGAGAAAGAAGGATGGAGAAAAGGAGTGTGTGTGTGTGTGTGTATGTGTGTGTGTGTGTGTGTGAGGGGGGGCAGGGGAAGGGAGAGGGAGAGGGAGGAAGAGAGAGAGAGAGTGAGAGTGAGAGAGAGAGAGAGAGAGAGAGAGAGAGAGAGAGAGAGAGAGAGAGAGAGAGAGAGAGAGGCAGGGAGTCAGGTGGGGATAGTCAATCGTCCTGCTTTTACACAGAATGCTAAGCAGTAGAATTGACTAGGAAAGATGAAACTACACAATGGAATGTAATGATTAGTTTGGAACATAAGGATGATTCCATGACCCTCAACAATTTTTATCAATATCCTATAAATTGTCTCTTCTTCATACCTATGAATATATAAGGGAATGTGACTATTGCTTTATTTCATTGGCATTTTTTTCCCAACAGTTTAAGATTTAAATATTAGAGAGACTAGGAACGGCAATGCACCTTTCCTTTGGACACAAGACACTTTGAATGGATCTTTATTGCCTTCTTTGCCTCATTACTTTAGAGACAGATGAGCCTGTTTTCTGTGTCTTGGAAAACTGACTTACCCTTTCTTAGTTTTCATCAACTAACAGTATCGTGTCCTTTGTATTTTTTCTTTCATATATTAATAGAATAAATAAAATTCTTTTGAGTCAGCAGCTCACTGTGTCACCCAGGCTGGCCACACTCCTCAGTGTCTTTGACTGTTAGAACAGTGACCATCCCTTCATCCTTACATAATGAAAAGGGTGTTTATGGATTCGTCCATGTGAACCTTCACTGTCTTTAGTTCCCCTGGGGCCTTTTTACCCTCTCCATAACCACTCTTCTTGGCTCTGAGTCTGCCTCCACCATGTTTTGGTTGTCAACTCATTAACAATGCCTCGAATGGTCTCAATGTCAACATGTCCTCTTGCAGCTATATCTTTTGAAAGCACACCAATACTTGGCTCAAGTTTTATTTTAACAGTTATTACTGGCACATATTTTTTTGCATTATCACTTTTCATCTCTGTTTTATTATTTGTTCTAAGGGAAGGACATGTAGATTTAACACTTGTAGACAAAGAACCACCCATCCAGTTTACTATAAGTGTGTGGATTGACTATAAACTGCTGCCACATCACAAGCTGACCTTCAATAGACCACTATGCTATGCCAGGAGACATATCTTTCATCTACATATGATCTGCTGACTAAGGAGCATGTACCACATGTGACTGTTCCTACTTAGGGTACCATGACAACTGTAACTCCTTAGTCATGCTAATAAGCACACTGTTGACCAATTCAAGCTTAGATCATTGTGTAACTCTCCACATCTTCCACAAAAGGCTGAAGAGATGGCTGAATGGGTAAGAATGTTTGCTGTGCAGGTAGAAGAACCTAAGTGGGTATCCCAACATGCATGTAAAAGAATATATGTAGCCATGTGCACCCCAGGAACTCTAAGAGCTGTGCAGCTGGTGATAATAAGATTATGGCCAGGGCTTACAGGCCTAGCCCAAGGTCAATGAGAGACCCTGTTTTAAGTATGGCAACGATAGAGCTGGTTGTCTGATGTTCTACCCTGTTGTCTATAAGCATGCATAGGCACAGGTACCCTTCTGACACATGTACATATAATACACACACACATACATATACATACAGGCACACGTGTCCATGTGCATACACACAGACACAGACATATACATACATGCACACATGTATCTATGTGCATACACACAGACACAGATACACACACACACACACACACACACACACACACACACACACACACACACACATTTCATTAAATCAGTGCTATTCATGCTTGGCAGAACCTTCAGAAAAGTTTTTGTTGTATTCTCTGCCCTCCCTACAAGCTCACCTATGCTACCCCCCCACTCTTTTCCTTCTATCCTCTCTGGCAGTGCAGTGACTCCAGTCACCAGAGAGCTCATGGCTTTTTAAGAGCCTTCTTTTGACTCCTTCAACTGTCTCAAGAAGAGAAGAGCGTTAGTATTCAGTTTTCTTCCCATGTAGAGTCAACGAGGTCTTGGAATTTGCACGGAATGGAATTTGACAAAGGAAATTGACGCTGCTTCACATTATGCTCATATAAGCCTCCCTTGCAAAACCTTGGATTTAAATATGATTTGTGTAGTCCTGTCATGTAGCTTCCATTATTCATCCCCAAATCAAAGCTTAACAGTACATCGAAAGACAAAGGACATCAATTTAAGGTAAATTGCAGCGGGATATATATAGGATCACATTTTATATCTTTACAAATACCAAGAAAATTTTGATATTTGTGATAAGAAAGGCACAGTATTAAGGATTTGCCATTCATTGTATTTGGCTAAAAGCCATCCATATGAATCTACATTAGAATTTCGTATTAAATATCTATTCAAAAATAAGCTTTGTTTGGATTTGTTCCCTTGGACTTGATGTATGGTAAATTTTTTTTTGAGAAATTTAGAGTTAAAAACAAGAAAGGATATTCTTCCTTATAATAATTGTCCATGATAAGTCATTATTGCTCTTATAGATACACTGAAGCATACACTCAAGGAGACATCTGCAATAATTATCTGAAATTATATTGTAGGAATAATGGCATTCCCAGAACAGAAAGAGCTTTTTATATGCCCTTATTACTGCTCGATGGGAACACCTAATAATGGCCTCCAGATGACTAAGATAAGCCAAAGGCACAACTCAGTTTTTAAGTAAAAATGATGGAACCTCTGGAAACACAGCCAGTACCACTAGGACTGATACAATGTCCGTTTTCAGTTATCTGAACAATAACAACGTTTAGTACAGATTATGATTGAAGAGATGAGAGAGGGACGTTGAAGAAAAGAGCATGGCATGAAATGAATCAGCTGTTTAGAGTGTTCTTGAGGTGAGGATGCACGAATAGCACTTAATGAATCCACATGTGTACATGTGTGTATGCATGCATGTGTGTGCGTGTGTGTGTGTGCATGTGTGTCTGTGTATTATATGTACATGTGACAGGAGGGGTCACATGCCTATGTGCCTATGAATATAGGCTTGGAAAACACATGTGCTGGTTAGAACCCACATACATGCCAGACCCAATTTGTGCTTCTTCCCATCCTTCTGTGAGTCCTCATGCTCATGTCCACCAGCCACTTTGCTGGTGTTTGCCCTTTGTCCTTGCTCCAGGCCAGCCTCAGTCACTGGGGCATAAGAACACAAGGTCAGTAACCAAAGGTGGCAGGAGCTGCCTTTTTCTACTAAACACTGTTCTGGGGAATAACCAGCCTTTATCTACAGCCATGATGCCTGACGGTTTCAGTTCCTGCCCCTGCGCATGTCTTTTCAGGTCCAAGGACTGCACAGCATCTCATGTCTATTCCTAAGAGCTTCTTTATGTGCTTCTTGCATCTCAGCTACACTGCACCAACTATCTCTGCACCAAATCCTTTTAGTCATCACTTTGAATTCTATTTCTCTCTGCCAGGACCCTGAAGATGTGTTCCATTTCCTCTCCTATGACCACTCATGTTAGCACAGGACCTTAACCCAATGAAGAACTGTTCCATCTCAATCGGTACCTATTCTTGTCCTTCTGTAAAGAGTGTCTGCTATGTCCGTCTCTCCTGCACCTATATATACTTTACTATTCCAATTTTTCCATTACAAAAAAAAAAAAAAAAAATGTCCCTTTGGGGATTGAAGTTTAGTTGGTAGAGTGCTTTCCTACCATACACAGAGCCCTGTATTTGATATCTAGCACCAAATAAACTGGGTATGGTGACATATGTCTGGAATCTGAGGTGATTAAACATTTGGGAGATCCTTAGCTATACAATGAGTTCAACATCATATTGGGCTACATGGCCTCAAAAAAACTAGAACAATCATGATGATATTCTCCCCTAAGAAAAACCTGTGCCTTTCTGGTGGCACATCCCTGTCATATCAGCTCTTGGGAGTCTGAGATATTCTACATTTGCTTGGGCTATATAGAAAGACTCTCACACAGACCTCTCTCTACCCTGCCCCAAATAAAACTACCATTCTTTAGTTTTCAATGAATATGACTTGGTTCATCTCAGCAAAACTGAAGCTCTAAATAAGACACAAGGCAATCAATCCAAGTAGATTTAATATTAAGGCCTTTGTTAGAAGGGGTGGAGCACAGAGGCTTCAACTTAGAGACAGCCAACAGTAAGAAAATGAACATGAAATGTTCCTGTCAAGCAGAGATATGTTCTTTGAGAATAAACCATCAAAGGAGACAGGAACACAGAGAGATGGAAAGGTGTGAGTAATATCATTAAGTACCCTGGCACACAGGCTGCACAACCACCCTGTGGTCAAGCACAGTTAAACTTTAGTTCCTTGAAACTGCAGGGTTTCTCAATAACAAGCTTTCCCCCCAAAGAAACACACCGGAGAAGTAAATGGTGAGCAGTGTTAGCAACTGTGACTTTGCAGATGCCAGTGGTGCACATTTCTTGTGCTTTTATCCATTAGGAGCACCAACTCAAAACATGTGCACTTACACCAAGGCCACAGACATCCCTATGCAGAAATGGTTCACCACCTCGGATTCCCCTCTGAGTCCTCTGTCACGGTCACACAACTTTCCCAGCTTCCAGTCACCTTCTAAGCCAACAAATTATGACAGGCTTCATGGGGTTCCAAGGCCTTATGATATTGAAGCTCTTAACATCTCCACTGTCCTTTAGTTCTATGACATTTGTGAGAGATGGGACAACACCAAACCAACCAACCCACTCTGCACTGAATGTGTGGCCCAGACACTTGTGTGAATAGATGTACACACAGACACACACACACACACACACACACACACACACACACACACACATACACACACAACATAGTGGGAAATAGGCAAGTGGTGTGTTCAGGTGTTATGACCAAGTACTATTTGACTGGGCCTTCTCAGATAACAGGATTCATTGGCAGTCAAGCTGTGATTTCAACATCTCTATTCCCATTTACCACTTATTAAAAGGTAAATTAAAGGCAGGGGGAGGTCAAACTGCCTCAAAGCCCAGGGTTCAGAAACCTTAGAAGCACTGCAGGTTGAAGGGACAGCAATTAGCTGTAAGAACAATAGCCAAGGCTCAATTCTTCAAGCAGAACATAGCACATACTATTGGGAAAAAAATCTGAGAAACAGCCTTAATGTTTCATACGAAGCTTTTCCATGGCGGCTGTCCTCCACGAGACACAGTTGTGTCCTCATCAACGTTGTCATAATCACCACCACCACCATCATCATGTGAAAGAGTGACAGTCTACATCAGCCCATCATTGCTTCAGAGATGTTTATTTAGTTGCCTGATTTGTTAAAATATCTAAGTGATGGCTTTATGCATTCTATTTACAGTATACATTTAAGCTTCTTCAGTTGCAACCCTTTGTTAGCTTTTCATCTTGACCACCAAACAAAGAGTATGCCTGGAGGGACCCAAGGCTCCAGCTGCATATGTAGCAGAGGATGGCATTGTTGGGCATCAATGGGAAGAGAGACCCTTGGTCCTGTGGAGGCTTGGTGCCCCAGTATAGGGGAATGTTAGGGCAGTGAGGCAGGAGTGGGTGGGTGAGCACACTCATAGAAACAGGGGAGAGGGGTAAGGTATAGGGGGTCTTTAGAGGGCAAACTAGGAAAGGGGATAACATTTGAAATGTAAATAAATTAAATAACTAATATAATACAATTTCCAAAAAAAAAGTACAAAGAAAAAGATAAGGTGGCAATGAATCAGCACAAAGTAGTTGCTCCATAAATCTTCATTATTAATATCATAGCTGTCATTTGTAAACATATGGTTTTTAAAGGATCTATTTAATTAATATGCAGGTTTATTAAAATCCACACTCCATCTCCTAGATGTTGTGCTAGAGCACACCACAGAAATCCAACTATTCCTTAGCCTTCACATTCATCTTTTGAGCAGTTAGGGACCATGTGTAATTTGCTACATATTTGAAAGTAGGCTAGAAAATTAATGTTGATGAACACAAATTCCCCACATACTGCAATGTTATGAGATCTTCTGCCATGGACAGGAAATCCAATTACCAATAAGAAGAGAAGCAGCCTATAAAATGAGTGAGTTTCAGTGGAGAAACCTAAGGGCAATTGATAGGGGCAAATTTCTCTTACCTTTTCTGCGAGCCAGCCAAGATGCCTGATCTCACGACTGCCAGCAATCCCTGTCTTCCCCAGCTGCTCCCTGATGTCAGAAACTGCACGGGTCAGCAAGTCACCAACATTGGAATGGATGGCACTGAACCAGGCTTGGGCAGTGGCGGAGTCCTTACTCCTCAGGATCACTGTGTGCTTAGCATCTGGCGAGTGAATTTCAAGCTGCCTGGGGAGGCAAACAGAGGAGTTGCAGGATGACCTGGTAGTTCTCGCTTCATCACACCCAACCTTTCTAAGGTGAACACAGTATTTATTATGGATGTTTACCCTCATGGTTCCACTAATCCACCATTCATGGGTTCATTATTTCAGTCATCAAATGCCTTTACTTTAGTATTGCTGTCACACCATTGCTATTATGGTAGGAAGCAGATGGCAGGAACTAGCCACATTCTTAACTCTGTCTTCCACTGTTAGTCAATTAACATGTTTTAAAATAAAAAAAAATGGTCAAATATTATATTCTTTTACTTTTTTATTGAGAAGGCTCTCATGTGGCTTATACTAACTCCCAAAATTCCATGTAACTGAGGAAGATGTTTTTTTATCTATCCCCACCCCCCGAAGATCTTAAATTGTTAATTCTGCCTTCTGCTCATGCCTTTCAAGTGCAAGTAGTGTAACACTACTTCCTAGTTGCCAAATCTTTATTCTTTAGGAACCTTGTCTGTGGCACACTTAAATATGACTGATTGTGTATACATATCTCACAATTAATACTGAATGCCAAAGCTTATGCCAGAGTTGAAGTTGGACCACTCAAGATGTAGTGAAGATGATCTGTTTGAATGAGTATCTTAATAGTGGGATGTTTTAGACAGTGTCTGTCGTGGTTTGAAGTGGAATGGCCCCCATAGACTCCACATTGGTGGAGGAGATTTTAAGGCAATCTGTATCAACTGTGTTGCTTGACTATTAGTGGTCAAGATTACTCACACACACACACACACACACACACATTCTACTATAATGAAAAGGAGCAAGATAGACAAAAATAAATACAAAATGTACAGTTTGACATCAAAGAGATACAAGATTAAAGTATAGCCTAATACTAAATGGAACCAGGGGAGGTGTGGTCTCAGGACAAGATTTTAGATTAGATTTTACTTGTAGAAAAGAACTAAGGAAAAGCCTAAGCAGTGAAGGAAACCATCAAAAACAGAGCTGATGCAAATGCAATCAAAAGAGTGGGCCAAGTTCCATCGAGCAGCAGAACTTGGCAGCTTTGGCAACATGACTCTGGCTTTAGAGTGAAGGATACAAGAAAAGGGTCATGGGATCTCTCCCCGTGGCTAAGGGAAGATGCCAAGATCAGGCATATGTCAGGGGTGTCCCTGCATGGAGGCCCAGAGAGATCACTTTATGAAGCTGTGGAGGTGAAGCCCAGATTGTGTTGGAGACCCTAAGATGTTGGAGATGCCAGGGCTGTGGGATACCTGCCAAAAATGCTTCAGAGCAGGTATGGAACTGGCACAAGACAGAGAAGTTTGCTGCAGTTAATGAAGCCGAAAGGAACTGGAGGCCTGAAAAACCCTTTGACAGCACACATGGAGGTGAAGAATTTTGGGTTTGCCAGCTGGTGTTTTGGTCTAGCTTTGGTCCAGATTTTCCTATGTTCCCTGTCTTTTCTTTTGGAATGGTAATGTAGATTCCGTGCCACAGGGCACTGCAAGTCAGGGTTCTGCTTTCGGTTTTAATTTTATAGTGGCTTACAATGAGGAGAACCCATGAGTCTCACATGAGACTTTGAACTGTGGATTCTGCATTGAGACTGTGATAGGCTGTGGGGGCTTTTGAAGTTGGATTGAATGTATTTTTGAATTATGATATGGTTACAAGCCTTTAGGTGTCAGTGAGTGGAATACAGTGGTTTGAATGAGTGCTTCTATAGTTTCATATATTTGAATGCTTAGTCACCAGAGAGTAGAGCTCCGACAGAATTAGAAACATTCGGAGATGTGGTCTTGTTGAGGGAGTGTTACTGGGGGTGGTGGGAGAAGCTTCGAGGTCCCAAGGGATTATGTCAGGTCCTCTCTATCACTCTAGAGGGCTGTAGATCAGGGTGTAGCTCTGTTCCGGCTCCAGCACCATACTCCTTGCCATGATGATAATGAACTGAAGCCACTAAAGCTATAAACAAGCCCCTAATTACATGCTTTCTTTTGTAAGCATTGCCTTGATCATGGTGTCTCTTCGCAGCAACAGAACAGTGACTGAGACGGGTAATGTTCGCTTTTAATTTGTGATTGTGAGGAAATTACAGGTTAATATGGATGTGTACAAACAGTACAGAAGAGTCGGTCCTGTCCCACCCACCTTCCCTCATGACGGTATTTTACATACTATACTTTAATATCAAAACAAGAGCCCTGGCATTGGTACAGTATATATGTCTATGTAGTTTATCCCTTGTAGATTTGTGTAACGGTGACTGTAATCCATTGTAAACAGCTATTCAATCACCACAATGATCTCCCAGAGACCTTCATCCAACCATCCAGATCACTATGTATTCTCCAGCTCTGTACTTTTCCATATAGTTATTTACAATTGCACGGAAAATATTTATTTTAATTCACTGATGTTGGCACTGGAAACCTCAAAACAGAATTAAAATATCCATGTATTTATTTCCTCTCACTGCTTTAATAATCACACTAAAGTCCGCTTAGAATTTACTACATTGCAGGCAACATTTTTAATCTTTTAGTATAATAATATTAGGATGTTCTCAATAATCCTATAATTTCCATTGCTGGTTTAACATTATTGAAAATCAGAGTTTGGAAGAGCAGGGAAATAATTTACCCAAGGCTACATAGATGGTGATTCTGTGATTCAAACACACGTGAACCTGTGATTTTAAAAACAGATTACAGCGCCTCTGCTTTAGATAAAGTACCATTTAAGATGGAGGCAACCACTGTTTTCTGTCGCAGTCTGAAGACTGGCATTCATCGCCTGGGATGTGCCCAACAATACCCTATTTTCTCCTGCCTTGGGATATAACTATTTTTCAGATAACATGACTGTTAGACATCTCAAGGCAACCTGGCCCCACTAACATTTGAAACCGACCTTTGGAGAAGACCATTTAACCCAGAAACCTGAACTGTAGGAGAGAAAAAAAAAGATTTAGAAAGTGGGATGTATTTAAGGAGTTTGAGCAACCATTAGCATTCTTGGTAAGAAATTTGAAAACAAGCCACAACAGGCTGAAGTTTTTGTGTGAAGACTCAGGGGACTGTAGCATTGCCATCTGTCCCAACCCAGGAGAAAAACAATGCTATGCCTCTTAGGGACTTTCCAAAGAAGACACAGGAAGTTAAGGGTAGGCTTGAGATTCTGAAAATACATGAAAGGACACTCTTGCTTCGTCTCTTAATGTCTACCACTATTTATTGTTCTAGAAAGTTAAAACATGCAAGCACTTTGTTAACAGTGTTTTCCTTTGACTATAGGGGTGCTTTCTATTTTTTTTTTTTAAAAGACAGTTTGGGAAGCCATTACTCACCACCATCACCCCTCTGTCTTCCGACACAGAGTCTTGCTCTGTTACCTTTTGGAATTTCAGTTTTTCTTCTCAGCATCCTAAAAGCTGAGATTACAGATGTGGACCACATGTCCAGCCTTTGCAGGTGTTCTGGGAAGTGAATATGTTCATGTTAACTGCTAACTGGATCAAGCAGTAGGAAACTGAAGGCGTCCCAGAAGTCCTTGATGTCTCCAGTGACCATCTGCCAAAATATCTGCTCTTAGACTCTGTGTCGTCACACTTGCCTGGTTAGAGTATGATAATTGTGAAAATGCTTGTTTTTATTTCCTTCCTGGGGCTGGGGATTAAACATAGGCTTATGCTTTGCTAAGTACACACTCTCCAATTAAGCATGGTCCTCAGCCTTGCAAACATTTTTTTTTTTTTTTTTTTTTTGAGACAGAATCTCTTTAAATTGTTTAGGCTGGCTTAGAACCTGTTATATACAACATTTAGGTCTTAAACTCATTCAGACTTTAAACTTATCTGTAGCTCAGGCCTTGAATTTGTCATCTTGGTTTTGCCTTTCAGGTATCTGAGATGACTGGCCTGTGTCACTACAGCTCTGACAGTCTTTCCTGGCCTATAAATTATGGTGTTATCTGAACAGTATGGTGTTCATGGGTGTGGAGGGTGGAAAGAAGAGAGGAGGGGAAGGCAGGGACAGAGACACACACACACACACAGAGACAGAGACAGAGAGGCAGAGAAACATAGAGAGACAGATATAGAGAAACACAGAGAGACAGAGACAGGGAAAGGAGGTATTAAGAGGGGGAGAAATGGAGGGAAGGAAAAGGGGAAGGAGAAATGGAGGCAAGGAGAGAGAGAGTCAGAGAGACAGAGAGGGAGAAAGGAGATAATAAGAGGAAAAGGGAGAGAGGGAGCAAGAAGAGGAAAGGAGGAAGGCAGGGAGAGACAGAGAGAGACACACACATATGTGAGACATATATATGAGAGAGACATAGAGAGACATAGAGATACAGAGAGACAGACAGATATTTCAATCTTAGAGTGTTTCTGAGGCAACGTTTAAATTTATGAGGCAAAGTTTAAATATCTAGTCCAATTTTGTTCTTCAATGACTCTCAAAGTTCGGCCAAGCCCAGCAGCACCATCTTACTCAGAACTTACTAGAAATACCCACTCTTTGGTTCCCTTCTCAGCACTATTTAGGAATACTCAGGGAAGGGTCTAGCAACCTGTCAGGCAAATTAGATGTGATTCTGGTTGTAGACAAGCAACTGTGTATGCTCATAAAAGTCTTAGTCTAGCTGCTGCCAGACTTCCCAGAGGTGAACAGGTTACTGAATGGGGAGTTGAAGCATTCAATTAATCCTTAAAAGAGAGAAGCAGATGACCCAGAAGAGAAGAGGGACCTGGGCCTTTTATAATCTGAAACCATAGAAGAGGTTCTCAAGGAAAGGATTCCTCAAAAACCTGGAGTATATTTGTTTTGAAACATCATTTAGTTAAATACAGATGCTTGGTGCTTATCCCAGACTCATCAAGTAAAACTCTCCAGTGGTCAAAGCCTGGGCATAAACTTTAAAATGTCCAGGGACTGTATAGATTGAAAATAGAGTATCCACACTAAGCCCAGCCACTTTTGTACCTATAGACAAGCCTATCTGTGTTCAGGGTGGTATAATGAGATAGTTCCAATTAAGGGCCATTTGAACAATAGCATGAAAACAATATAGTACAAGCTTCCTAGAATATATACATGCACAAAGGGGATTCAAACAAAATTGCCAAATAATGAGGAGACACACTCCCAACTGCACATCTCTTGTCACCAAACAAAGTTTCTAGTACTGATATTGTGTGACATCTAATTGAGTTATTTGCCAATTGTAACCCATGGGAATTTCCAAATAACGCCAGGACTATAGGTTATTCTCCACAAACTAACAGCAAACTACCATTGCTGAACACAACACCTATAAGCCTCACTGAACACGGAGAAGTCGAGAAAGGGTGCCTACATACTGCCTTCACCCTATGCTCTTGTCTTCAATACAGGAAGGTACAAGAAAGTACTCCGCAGGCTACCCAACAAGAAACATAAGGACCAAACCAAACACAAACTTTTACCTACAATGTTGTCCCACTTGCAAGATACTCTAGGGCAATCTTGGCATGAAGGTTATGGTAGTAACCAAGCAATATCTGATTTGACTTAATGCTAATTCCCAATACTGCTAGGGCTACCAAGAACCAGAGAATATTGTTACATTGTTATATTATTATATTTATCACTTTAAAATCCTTTAGAAGTTTTTTTTCTTTTTCTTTTTTTTTTTGAAATCATGAACAATTAGGGACTTTATTGCTTTTCCCCTGTGTCAACAATGTGTACCGCCTGTTTTTTTCTAATGGTAGGTAGAAAGGGATTGGATCCAGAGGGGAGGAGAGACCAGCAGGGACTGGAGTAGAGGAAAACTGTAATTAGGATAAATTATGTGAGGGATAACCTGTACTTTCAATGAAAGAATGAAGTAGAGCATCTATAGGTGGCTTTCAGGACAAGCCAATAGAAGACAGGTGAGAATGATGGTTATCTACTGCTGAGAAAGGAGATCCCCCCCGAAACCTCGTGACGAGATCCCCCCCGAAACCTTGTGACTTAAACTCCAAACACTTATTATCCCACAGTCTCTCTCTGGGTCAGGAACTGGGAGGCAGAGTGTAGCTGAACTGAGTCAGCTGTAATCACAGATCTGGTGATGGTTATCTTGCATTCGGAGGGGAGTAGTCTTGGGTAGAACAAGGCAGGGCTGAGACCAGGGCCACTCAGATCTGGAACTTCCAGTGCCTCTTCTGCTGTGCCCCCATTCTTTCTCTTAGCCAGTTCAAGCCAGGTTACTGTGAAATACAACTGGAAGCCCTGCTTGTACTGTGGTGACAAATGAGAGATTTAATTTCTATAAGCCTAAAATGACTTCAACCTTATAGAACAGCACTGGTAGCAATTATGATGAACATGGCAATTCTGATGGTAACGACTATAAATACTCTTTATAAAGTGATTTGGGTAACACTTTGTGATTAATAAATCCTGACATTAGCCATTGTTGTTTGCAGTGCCAATAGTTAAGATTCCTGACTTAGTGAGTGGGAAAAGAAACTTTTTTAGTAAATGTAAGACTCTCATATTTTCTTCATATAATGACACTTGTGTTAGCTTTCTCTTCCTGACTATTTAATAATTTTAAATTACATTTATTTATCTATTTATTTATCTATTTATTTATTTATTTGTGTGTGTGTGTGTGTGTGTGTGTGTGTGTGTGTTTGTGTTGGACAAATACCAAAAAACATCCTTTAATTGAAGGTATCTTGCATGTGTTCAGTGCTATAGAAACAAGTGAGCTACTTGGTCAGTATCTCCAAAGAACTTATCACCTGCAAAATTCAAGTCTACAAAGAGCCTTAGACTGATCTCTTTTGGAAATAGAATCCTTGTAGATATAGTTCAGTCAATGTAAGAGAGATTCTTTTATTCCACCAACCTACCCACTGGACTGAGGTGGGCGGGTCTAGTATCACTGTAAGACACAGAAGAAGAGCAGTGAGTCAACTTGAGTGGTTCAGTGGGTCAAATGTATTTGTCACCAAGCCTGGTAACCTGAGTTCAATACCTGGTACTTGTGGTTGAAGGACAGCATGAACTCAATGTTGTTCTCTAGCCTTGACATCATGGTATATATATACTTACTTGCACAGGCAGACACACACACACACACACACACACACACACACACACACACAAGCAATGAATAAAATAGAAAAAAAGGGGGCAGAGATGAACATCAAAGATGATGGAGGATGCAGCAATGGGGCAAGGTTTACAGGTTTTCTCATGGTGCTCTGAGTTAGGTACGCCATGGCTTCTCCATCCTGTCCTAAAGAAGGAATCCGTCCTGTCAACACAGTGATGTCGGGTCTGCAGATTAAAACCTTGAGGTGGATCGGGTTCTATCTTTTCCAACTACCAAGTGATACTTGGTTATAGTGCACAAGCATCTTCCTTCCCATCGTGGATCAGGACTATTCTAAAGTTTAAAATCCATGACAACTCAAAGAAAGGCTGAAGACGGGTGAGTTAGAACTGCATCTATCATGTTTCCATTTCAGTATACTTGGACTTAAATTCCTCATAACAAAAACGTCTATTCCCAGTAACACTCAATCCTCTCACATAGAAGGAAAAATGGAACCTGCCGGAAATGACCACAAACACAGTGTTGGGGAAATGTTGGCCCATAGTAGGGCTCCACTTAGCCAGTAAGCACACCCTGTAGTCTTTTCTCTGGATAGAAAAAAGCGAACTCCCTTGCTAACTGTGAGTCCTACATTTCTGGAACTGGGGATGAGGAAGGAGGCGGGAGTCGAGGAGCAATAAAGTCAGGAGGGCTGATGGGAGCTATTTTGAGCAGGCTAGTCTTTTATAACTCCTATTTTGTTCCCCAGTTGAACTGACCACTGCTTGATGAATTGTATTTATCTGTAGTTCAGCGATAAAGTTCTCTTTTAATTCCCCATTGAATAGAAATATTTAGGGCAATGCCACAGCTGTGTTTGTTCACACACTCCGCCACAGTTATGTAAATACTGCCTATGGAACTATTTCTGATAAAGGACCCGTACCATCCCCGAGGAATTAGATGCTCACTCTAGATGTCTGCCAAGATGAGCAGTTTCCACTCAGCTTGGCCGAGCTGTGAATGGTATCACAGTCTCTCAGAGATCATTTGGCAAACTTCATGGTGAAAGAAAGAGGCACTTTCTTCTCTTGCTCTTGCAAAGCGTCCACTGAGCCAAATACTTTCCAGCATTCTCTACTTCTCTAGCCTAGAAATACAAAGTTGATATAAAACTTGAGGCCCCTAATACAAAATTAATAAGTAAAACAGAAGTTGGAACTTGCAAGCTGTCCTCTGAAGTAAAGCTGGAGAAGGTAAAAATGAAGCTATTAGCTATTAGTGACAACCAGGAGTCACCAGGATGACCACGTGACCAATATGGCTGCTCCCAGGTCTCAGATCCATAATTCCTGTGGCACCTTAGAACCACTTTCTAAAAAACAAAGGTTTCTTTCTCTGGATGTCAGAGTTTTGATATATTTTTATTTGTACCTTTATGTTTTTCTCCATTTCTCAAAAATGTCTTGCAATGTAACCAGAAAAAAGAAAGTTACTTATTTTTTATTGGTTAAAGGAAAACATGTTTGCATTTAGCATACTAACAAAGCCAACAGTGAAATATATGCTAAGTAAAAAATACAGTGTTATGCTGAGAAAAAAAAATATTATTCCTAGATAACACTAGAGAAAAATAGATGAAAGTAATAAGTATGTATTGTAACTTGAAAAATATTTTTAAATGTATTTTTATTTTATGTTCATTGTTGTTTTGCCTTCATATATGTCTGTCTGAGGTGGTCAGAGCCTCTGGAAGTAGAGATATAAACATCCATGTAAGTGCTGGAAATTGAGCCCTGGACCTCTGAAAGAGCAGTGCTCCTTACCTCCGAGTCATACATATTTTAAAAGGTAATAACATGTTCATAATGGGGACTAGTACTTGTTCTATTGGGGTGAAAACCACAAACACACACACACACACACACACACACACACACACACACACACACACACACACACACACATATAAATGGCAGTTCTAGGAGCTGGATCATATGGGAACCATTCAATGGATAAAAAGTGGCCCATTGAAGAGGTCAGTTCATCCAGACAGCAATAAAATACATTGGGACCAGAGTCAAAGTCATTTGACCTGAAAACTCAGGCCTTATTTATTACATAGCTTAAACATGGTAGTACCACAAAGGCTCATGGGTAGACTAGGTATTTTCTTATTGCTGTAAATACACATGAAGAAAGGTAACTTAAAGGAAGTAGGGGTTTACTTTACAGTTTGAAGGTACTGTCCGTCATGACACGGTAGACGTGGCTGTAGCAATGTGAAGCATCATATTGTATTTGAACTCTGGAAGCAAAGAGGTGGTGGATGCTTAGGCTTAGCAAACTTTGTCTTTTCAATTTAGACCTTGATCCCTGACCAGGGAATAGTGCCATACACATTTGGGACAGATCTTTCCACCTCTATTAACCTAGTCTAGCAATGCCTTCAATAGACATGCTAGAGGCTTGTCTCCCTGGTGATTCTTGACCTTGTCAGGTTGACAATCGACATTAACTATAAATGGGCGAAGGAGTTAGTCTTTAGATCATTGCCAGATGCTGTGGACCTTAAAGAGAATCTTTATTAGACTTTTGCTAAGTTACAGGGCTTTCCCTTTAAAGGGGACTGTGGGAGCGGGCTTTCTCTTTATGCTTCATGGCTCCTGTCTGCAGCTGTTCCTTTACTTGCGCCCACCAAGAGGTGCCATCTTTGCCAGAAACCCAAGCAAATTGAGCTGTTTGATCATGGATTTGAACCTCCAATTTGTGAGCTGAATCCCTCAGGCACTGTCTTATGAAGCTGACTGGTACCTGTCACATCCGTTGGGGGGTTATAAAACATGCCTCCTTTAAGACTGGGGATCCTTTCACATCTTGTTTGCTGCTCGGCATCTTTGAAACACCATTCCGGTGAACGGGGAAAGCTTTTAAAATTACAAGTAGATATTTGCCATGACGTATGGAGGAATTTGATCTTTTATCTTTCATTGTTGCCTGGGAACTGGGTCAGTTCATACAAACTAGCCATGCCAACAGAGACAAACGCCTGAGAAGGGAGTGCACAGAATCCATCTCTGGGAAGATACGGTGTGGAGGCCTCTATCTCTCAGGGACATGGTTGGCCAGTGTCACTTGGCTGTGGAGCAAGCAGTGGTAGTTGTGTAAAGTGTAAGCGGATTGCTAAGTGTGCTGCAATAGGACCATTTCCCCATCTCAGCTGTAGTCATGGGAGTGGCTGTTGATTTTCTAAGCCTAGTTTGTGGAAATCTTCAGGAGATACAAGAGAACTCCAACCCCCTAACCAGACTTTAGACTCTTGCTGAAATCTATAATCCCCAGCCCCCCCCCCCCAAAAAAAAACAAAAAAACAATGTGGATTTAAGAAGCAGGTTGCTATGATGAAAGCTAATGAGATCATTTAAAGACTGTGTCAAGTGTGAGCAGTTAATAGGGAAAAGAAAGCCAGAGTTTGTGCTGCTTTGCACAAAATCCTATTTGGAAAACAGGTCATGCATGCTAATAGCATTCTGAGCTCTGAGGGAACCTAACAGTATCTCTCATGCTGTCAGGACGCCAGTTTTACAGTGACATATACATTTATGAAATATGAGAAGAATTCCAGTGTGCTGACCTCTCCTGGGAAAATCGTGTCCTTATCAGAGTTTGAAGAGTCAGCTAAAGTCAGAAGTCGAGAAAACTTCCCATGTTCCCACACCAATTCCATCAGTTCTTTGCAAAAATACTTTGTTGTGTGCTCTTGTTCAACTGGTTAGAAAAAAAAATACAGGTGCTATGCTAGTGAAATACTGCACTCTTACCAGTCGAATCCGGTAACTTACACTGATAAGTGGTTTGTCCTACAATCCAGTGCAGAGTATAAACATCTGGCTTCTGAGAGCTTGTCTTTCCTTCCTTTGAGTTAGATCTCTATAGGGCTAGGGAGGTTGAATTCATACACACACACACACACACACATATATACATATATATGTATGTATATATATATATATATATATACATATACATACACACACATATATATAATACATATACATATATATATGGTTCTTAGTTAAATGTGAACTTCAGACAAGGGACACTTTCTTACTGTATGTCCCAATTACTGTATGTCCCAAGACATTTCATATGATAGAGATAAAAAAGTACACAGATGGATGCATGGATAGCATGAATAGAGAATGAGTGGATTTTAGGAAAAATATACCATAGAGGTGTACGAAGATTAAATGCCAAGACGTTGCCAGGTCACTGGATTAGATAAAGAGGGAGCAATGAGACTGGTAATGAAAAACTGAAAATGACCCAGATTTTGGAAAAAACTTTATGTGTCTGGTTAAATATTTTCTTCATCAGGAATTTGCTCATTCTAGTGTGATTTAGATGATGTCAACATACAATCATAGTCCAGGCTAGATCATCCTATCTTTCAGGATAATTTTTGCGCACTTATGTGCACCTGGTCTCTAAAGTTTATCAGAATAAGATAGGTGCTGCTTTCCTCTGAGAGCTGACTGACCTGTAGGTTTCATAAGTTAGTGAGTTTTCACAGTGGCGTTACTTCCCTTGGTGGGGTGACAGTTTCACTGCACAGGACAAACTTGATTAACTGGTACCAGCTGCTAGACACAGTGTGAGAAGTGCTGAAGTCACAATCCACATGGGATCTTGGCCTAAAGGTCAGCAAAGGATGCAGGAAACTTCATTCTAAACTTAATCTGGAAGCATTCTAACCATTGATGGGTGGTTGCTATGGATATGGAAGTGCCTCTCAACCATTTTGAGAAATATTTAGAGCTCTCCAGAGATAAGAGGATCCGTCTTCTTCTGGTAATCCCACCCTCAACGAGTCTCCTGGCTTTTCATCTGGTCATGTCTTTTCAAAGTTCATCCTTTTCTATGGCTTATCTTCCCCATTGGATGGTGAATTCCCAAGGGCTCCATGCATATCAGAACTTTCTTATGCAGATGAAGTCAGTCTTGTAGAAGAACCAGGCCAAAGAAATAGATGAATGTATTTAGGTCTATATGTGTGTCCTATCTGGCCACTGGTCCTCATTCTTGTCAAGTCTTGAAACAACCTCTCCTTACTCCATTGTTTTTCCCTTGTTGACATCTAACCTTTTTATTCTTAAACAGTAACGACTCTACAGTACGGTCCTGCAGTTCTCAAGTAAGTTGCCCAGTATAACATGCAAATGGTCTGTGAGTAAACTAATCCCACAGACATGGGGCAGCTCTCAACACCAACATGGCTACCCGACATTATGTCGTAGACGTGATTTTTAGTGGCTAAAATAGTCAGTGTATGATCTTGTGGACCTTCATTAGATTAGATAGAGAAACAAAGAGTTGTAAATACGGGAGCAGGACAAACTGACCATGCAAAGATATGGGAACTAGGACAACGGCTCCCAAACATAGATAATGAAGAGACAACAACATCAGTGAATACCATCCAGCTCATTAATGGAGGATTTTTTCTTTTTTGTAAATTAATGAGATTTGTCTCTATGGTTCAATTATCAAGGTGAAACAAAAGTGTTCTTTCATTGTAAACTTACCAATTATTTTTTCAAGGATCTAGGACCTTCTAGATCTGGCATTAGGTACATAGAAAGATAACTCAGATATCATTTTTAAAACCACTGACATTCTAACCATCTGGCACAAGAAAACACTTTCTTATGTTTCCAATGATGTAAGAGGATAATTTATATCTATTGTAAGAACACAGAATCTTTTGGTTCACAACAAAACATTACTGTTTAAGTAATAATCAACCACATGAGGTTGGTAGATAATGCATGTGTTAGGAATAAAAAATTTTTTCCTTTTTAATGGTTAAGAATTTTATTATCAAAATTATTATATCTTTTGCAAAAGTTGAAATGTTACAGTAATGTGTAAACAGTCCACTTGAGGAGGAAGTGGTACCCCTTCCTTTCTAAGAGTTCTTCACCCCCACACTCCCGCTCAGAGGTCTGGTCTTGACAGAACCCTCTCCACATAGAGTAGCTGGGGTCTCTGCATGTGACAGGCAGGGTGAGGGCTCGTTTGCCTCCCCCTAGGCTTTTAGCCAATGTGAGCATGCAGACCCCAGCCCAAGTGGAGAGACCTTTACATACACTTTATATAGTACGCAAGGAAACTCAGGCAACATGCTTTCCATTCCCAGTGCTCTCCCGGACTGATGGGTTTGTGGGAAAAACAACAAATGGACTATGCTGAGGGTTCAACATTAAAAACGAATAAAAAAAAAGCAGAACAAAAATTTTTCCCTCCTTTGAGCCAACACCTGATTTCAATTTTGAACAGTGAAATTTTGTAACAGCCACACCCAGAGAGAGAAGACTGTGCATAAGATAGTTACCGGTCAGGGTAGAAAAGAAGGAGACACAAGAGTCTACGGAATTGGAAAGAAAACAATTAGAGGCAAGGAGGGAGACTCGCGGTGTGTCTTGTCTAAAACACGTACGGTCCACTGCAGCACCAGGGATCACTCTGTCCTTCCGTCATTCACTGCTCTACCACGGTTATAGCTGAATACACAATTACATAAGTGAAGATGCGCTAGAGATTACAAGAAAACAAGTGAAAGAAATAAGCTGGAAACCATACGGAATTTAATAAGATTGTGTACCCCACAACCCCAGTCAGGGTTTTGGTCATAGTAACTGAAAGTTAGCTAACGCATTGTAGAAAGAAGTATTTTGAGTTATCACTATTCATGAATCCTTCAGCAGGGATTTCCAGAAGCTCCTACCCCCCAAAGAGAAGATGGCTCCAAGAGGACATCAAGGAGGAGACTATGAAAGAGAAAAGAGTGAAGAAGGTGTGCTTCATGGAGGGATGCAGGGGACTTGGTGTATGAGGATAGAAACACCACAGGCAAGCTGTGTTAGCAGGAGGGAGATAACTACAGAGGAAAAAAGCAGAAACCAAAGCAACCCCAATTTCATGCATGAAAAAAAATTAAAGAACAAAAGTCAGAAGGAACATTCTGGAAAGAATCAGCCATAGGTATAAAGCCTAAATTCTGGAATAAAGAAGTAAATTAATTATATGTTGCGCATGCAAGTCATAATATTTATTATACAGCCTAGAGTCCAGGTCCCTTAACAACCACATTTTTTCCAAATTTGGGGAATGAAGGAAGAGTGGAAATTCCAAATGTGCTAAACATAAATTTAAGATCATGATTTTCCAGTGATTCTTTCTGTGTTTCAGATGTTCACTGAAGTACGCTGCAGACATTTCACTGTCAACATCTTTGTGACAATGACAGCTTCATAATTATTTCCTCTCTGGACGCCTGTGCTCAAAGACACTTTGACCTCTCTTGTAGATAACAGTAAACATTTTCATTACCCGGCAGATTTAAACAAGTGCAAACAAATAAATCAGCTACCCACACAAACTGCTGTTCTTCAAATGTGTATCTGAACTATCTAGACAAGTTTTAAATTGTTACTCGATTCTGTGCTGGTTGCAAGAAAAGGCGAAAATCAGAATCATGCAAATGTTCATCCCACACTTTTAAACGGTCACATGACACAGAATTTAATCTTCTTTATTCTCCTAGTAAATGCCAAGGTGTCAGGCAAGTTGTGAAGACGGGTAGAACTTGTGGCATGGTGGTGGGGTTAGATTTGTTTTCTTTGGCTGTATCACTTTTTTTTATTTTAATGCAGGGAAGTTGTAAAAAAAATTGCCACAGATGAAGGAAATAAACTCAAAGGTTTCTAATTCCGGATATGAGGGCCATGCAGAGAAGGGAATAAGGAAATGGCTTTTATGCTTGTTTCCAGGGAGGTCCTAGAGTGTTCTGATGCCCACCTCTAGCTTGCAGCACCCTAAAGTGGACGTTCACCTTAGATTAGTCTCATGATACCATTGTTCTTCAAACCCAACATCATGGCTCAGAAAATCCATAAAGGGCATGCTCACCAGTTAGCGTGAACTGCTTTTGATGACCACTTAAACACACCCTGTCCCAGGAAACAAGATGAAGGAAGCCATCCTGGGGAGTAAGGCAAGTCAAAACCTCCATCATGAAAGAATCATCCATTAAAACATTGTTACTGAGTGCCTGGAGACTGTTCAGCAGATGTCTAGGTGCTAAGGACACAGAGACAAACAACAGGGTTTGGCTTCAAGGTGCTTACTGTCCAAAGGGCCTGGACAGGGTCGAGCAGATGACAGGTAAGGAACACAAGTGTCACATATGGGACACGCTTGGTAGTGTCCTTCATGGTTGAGTTGGTTCCTGTGCTGGCCATGTGTTAAGGAATTCAACTTTTCTTCATCTCAGTTTTTCATCTACGGACAGGAAGAAATGGCAGCCTAACAGGGTCAACAAACGCAGCAGCAGTGACCTCATAGCTCACTCTAGATGCAAGAGCAAATATTGGTTCATCTTAAATAAGAACTAGAGGTGGGGGAGAGGCATCCCAAAGAATGCAGTGTTCCAGGTGACAGGAATACATGTGTGAAACCAAATTGAATATGGTGGACTCATTGAGAAGTTCTTGGAAGTAAATGGAAAAGACAGCCAGGGAATTGAAGAAAGACAAGAGAGTCTGAAGGCACCTATGGGCAGAATTATATCAGCAGAGTGCTACAACTGAACATGGACTGCTTGGCATTGTGCCCAGGAAGAGCCATTTTCAGAGAGAGAACAGAGGCGTAGAGATAATATGGAACATTTATGTGGCTATTGGGGGAGCAGCAACAGAAAGATACACATCCCCTGGGAAAGGAGGGAACATCCTGTGATGGCCATTTGATTCTTGAATAAATGCTTGTGACTGCTAAATAAACAATTCCATGGAAAAATTCGCCTATGGACACAAAGCTTAATTAGTGAGTACAGAGAGACCAGGAATAGAGAGAGGGGGGACTCAGTGTAGCCTAGGTTATGTCTGGAAGGCTGAAGCTATGGTACCACTGTGATTATGGCACACTGCAGAACTCATGCAACACTGAACGTGTGGAGACTGAAGGGAGAAGAGGAATGCTGAGCTTCAGGGCCAGGAAGTCCTTCAGGAAAATGGAGGCTTGTGAGATAACTGAACCAAGGACATGCAAGGGAAGGAAAGAGGGCTGGACAATGGGGACACTGGCCAGGGACACAGAGTGCATCCCAGAAGAATTCTATTCAGCCATAAGATTATTTCTATAGCTTCAGTTAATCTTGAACAGCTTTACTAAGGCAAAATTGAAATAAAGGAAGTCACACACACTTTCAGTACACATATTAAGGCCTATATTAAGGCTTCATGATGACTTCACCCCATTTTTCTTGGTGTCGATTGGTTTACATCTTATGTGATTTTAGTAAATGGAATCACATAGTATGAGTTCATTTACTCAACCTGACTATTCTGCGGTTCCTTTTTGTTGAGGCACGTGCTGATATGCGCCCCGCCTCATCGGTTGCCAAACAGAAATCCACCATGGCTTTCTACTACTGTTGGCCGACTTCTGTGAGGTTTTCAAGTGTGAGGGGTGTCAAAGTTAATGCTGCCATGGCTTTTAGGTATGAGTTCTTTGCCTAAACGTATCTTTATACCATGTGAGTGCCTGGTGCCCACAGTATTTAAGAGAGGCACCAAATCTTTTAGAACTGGAGCTGCGGACAATTGAAAACCTCTGCACTGTGTGGGTGCTAGAAACTAAACCCTAAACCTTGGCAAGAGCAGCACCCAGGGCCATCTCTCCAGCCCTTCAAGGTTTCTTTGGCCATAGGTTTTCATTTCTCTTCGGGAATAGCTAGAAGTGGGTTGCTGGTCCACTTGACAGATTTGTTTATCATGTGAAGGACTTGCCAGTGATATCAAAATAGTTGTACCATCTTTTAATCTTAAGCAGAATCATGAGTTTCGAGTTTCTTGTCCACATTCTTTCCCGCAGTCTTATTAATTTTTAAATTAACATGTGTGTGGTGTTACAGCGTTGTTGCTCTAATATTCATGCTTAGAGCAGCCAGCACCGTAAAGTATCTCTGCTCACACCCGTGTGTCTGTCATCTACAGTGAAGTGTTGATGTGAGTATTTCCTCTTTTTTAAAAATAATTATTTTACGCGTGTGGGTGTATGTATGTATGTATGTATGTATGTATGTATGTATGTATATATGTATATAGGTATATAGGTATATAGGTATATATGTATATATGTATATATGTATATATGTATATATGTATATATGTATGTATGTATATATGTATATAGGTATATATGTATATAGGTATATGTGTATACCTTGCAGAGGCCAGAAGTGGCTGTGAAATTCCCCAGAACTAGAGTTACATGAAGGTGTTAAGTCACACATGGGTGCTGGGAACCAAACCTGGGTCTTTTACAAGACTGACAGTGATCTTAATTCCTAAGGTATCTTTCCACCCCCTATTTTCATTTTGTAAAAGTTGCATTGCTTTTTTAAAAATATTGGGTTTATAAATTTATATGCCCACAAATATATGTAAATATACACATATACATATATGCACATATATATGTATATATGTGTGCATAATATAAATTATATATATGTACATGTACATATTCTGGATACAACTTAGGGGTCCCTGACTCAGTGGTTGGGTATAAGTATCTGCATATAAACATACATACATACATACATACATACACATATGCATAATATTTTCTTCAAAATCCATTTTAACACTCATAAGAACAAAAAGAGTTTTTAAAATATGATAATAAAATCTAATTTATCTGTCTTTTTCTTGAGGAATATGCTTTTGACGCCTTGCCTAGTACCTGTGATAAACTCAAATTTGTAACATTTCTCTACTGATTTCTTAGAGAACTTAGGATTTTAGATTTTACATTTAGGTTGGTGGAATTTTAACCAATTTTTGCATATGGCTCAAGGTATGCATTTAAGCTTACACATACTTTTCATATGTTAGAAGTCAGTTATCCACTTATGCCTATGTCTGTGTCTAGACTCCCAATTAGGACTCATTGATCAGTTTGTCTGTTTTGATGTCAATACTCTACTGTTTCGGTTACATTAACTCTACAAGGTTAGAATGACATGGTGCCAGTCCTTTGGTTCACAGCAGGGAGGGAAGAGTAGCCATTGTAGTAAAGAGTCCACCCATTCCGTGTATCACTATTTCTACTTGACACCAATGTCAAGACCCTGTGGCCTCATGTCTCTCAGAGATTAAGCACATTTTCTCCCACTGAGGCCGGATCAGGCCTACCTTTGCTATATTTGTGTCAGGAGTCTCAGACCAGTCAGTGGATGCTCCTGGTTGGTGGCTCAGTCTCTGGGAGCTCCTTGGGGTTTGGGTAAGTTGAGACTGCTGGTCTTTCTGTGAGACTGCTTATCCCTTCTGCTTCTTCAGTCCTTCCCCTAAACATATGTTCCTTACTTCAGTTCAATTATTGGGTGTAAATATATGCTTCTGTCTCAGTCAGCTGCTCATAGGGCCGCTCAGGGGACAGCCATGTCAGGCTCCCATTTGTAAGCACATCATAGCATCAGTGTTTGGCCCTGGTGCCTCTCCCCGAACCCCCCATGAGATGGATCGCAAGTTGGGCTGATCAGTGGACTGCCTTTCCTTCAGTCGCTTATCTATTTTGTTTCTACAGTTCTTTAAAGAATGATGCTCAATTTTTTTTTTAACTCTTGCTTCTGGTAATAAAACAGCATCTCTCTTCATTATCCTGCAGTGTCTTTTAAAGTTTTCTTTTGGTTTCTGATTTGAAGCATGGTGATTCCAAGGTGCCCTGGTATAATTTGCTTCATGTTTCTTGTCAGAAGGCTTAAAAAATTAGGAGAGTTTTCAGCCACTATTTCAACTTTTTTTCCCCTGGGGTGAGTTTCTTTTTCCTGTATGAGGACTCTCATGTGTACTCAGAAGCTTGAATTTAGAGCACAGCCCATGGGTTCTCTGTCTATTTATTTATTTAAAGACAGTCTGACTACATAGCCCAGGTTGGCCTTGAACTTGGGATTTTCCTGACTAAGTCTCCTGAAATGCTGGGGTTGGCCACTTGAACCACCACACCTGTCTCTTTTGTTCCTTTATTTGAATTTATCTTTCTGCGGTTCACATTGGATGGTAGTTGTCTGCTACCCGTCCAATCTTAACCCTTGTTTTTATTTTAGAAATGGTAATTTAGATCTCCAGAAGCTTGATTAGGATGTTATTTAAAACAAAACAACTTTGTGTTTTTATATAATGGTTTGAACAAGGAGCTAGTGTTGCATTACTTGTTTTAATGCTCATTTTGAGTCATTCTAACATCCATTCCAGTCTTGGGTCACTATTACTGCCAGGCAAGACCAGCATCCAACTGTCCTTGGGGTATCATTGTCCCTCCTGAGTTGAGCCTTCTGTGTACTCTACCTAACAACCCAAAGGTCATGATGCTCAGTGAGAAAGGTTTCAGGGCTGGAGTGTGTGAGATGTTTTCCACACATGAGCTATGTCCAATACCTTCAAACGTCCAAAATCTTTGTAGAAGTCTCTCTCCTTTCTAGTATCTACCTTGTGAAGGTTAGATGTTTAATCTCCCTGTTCTCATATCTCTGTCCTGATATCCCATGGAATCCATCTGGCTCTACCAAGCTTCTCTAGGGGCCATGGCCTGACAACTCATTCAAGGCAGTACACTAGGGCAAGTGTGAGAGTCGCTGCATGTGTCTTCTTTTTTCTCAGACTCTACATCTGATTGACAAGCTTTGGCATTGTTCACTGTATATTTGGCTTATTTCTGATTTGTTTCAGGAAGGAACATAACTGTCAGTCTATCCTAGTCAGAGGAGACGTCTCATCTCTCACCTTTAAGATGAACCTTTAAGGTACAAGCATGGCAGCATCTGTTCCTCTGAAGGCAGAGGGAGGTTTGTTACCTAATGAGGTCCATTCACTTCAGGCAGTACTTCACTCATACAGTACAGATGGGCTTCTGTATACCTGCCATGGTGGCTATAAAGATGGATCAGTCCCCAAGGTCTCTGCATTCCTCACATCCGTTTGCAAAGAACAGATAATTAAAAGGCACCAATTACAGGTCTTGCATATTATTCATGCTTTTAATATTATCTCACTTTTGGTGCCTGCCAACATGACCACTAATTTTGCATCAGGAACAGCTGGAGAAAATAGGAAACTCAAGCCATGTCATTTTACTAATTGTAAATAGTCTTCATAAAAGACTTGGGGGCAGAAGTTGAAGCTCTAGAGGGAAATACTTTATGCTGATGAGTTACTGATCTCATAACAACAATAGAGACCAGATAGGAACAAACAACGCTTCAGATGGGTCTATCGCAGGATCTGAGAGAACGCAGCAGGTTGAGGTGAAAGTAAGGAACTGATGATGCCCAAGGGGTGTATTTTCCACCATGGTTTCAGCTTTGCAATGGGCGTTATGGAAAGTTTGGAGCTGGTTGTTGAGGTTGCCTGAAGCCTGGCATTCTGCCTAGTTCTAGGCAAAGTGGATGCTCTCTAGGGGAGAGATCAGCTTTCCCATCTGTACCAAAGATCATTTGATAAAGCTTTCTTTCCAAGGCACCAAGTGAATTTAATTAATCCCCCACACCATCCCCTTATTAGTAAGTTTCTTACATACGTGAATTCACTGGGAAATTAGATTTCATCTCTACGGAAATAAACAACAACAGAAAGGACAGGTACCTAAAGCATGAGAGATTAGTGTGGAGAGAACCCCATGACCCAGTCCAAATGAACATGCCTGTCAAGCTGTACTGAGATGAATCATATTAACATCTGATCCCACAGGCAGGGGGCTCAGCATTTCCTATAAACCTCCAGGGGATAGACGCTGCTGATTTCCCCGAGGCACACTGTTGAGTAGCAAGGAGCTATAAAAGGCAGGGTGCCCTTCACTGTCTTATTTCGGTCTGAGTCATTGTAGGAAACAATCCTTCTCAACAGGACCTCGGTTTAACCAATTATAAAATGTCCCCTCATCAGCTCCTGAAACCATAGCATATTCTATAAAGGATGGGTGGACCTTCTCACTTGCTGCTCATTAATTCACCCATCCTATGGGCAGACATTTATTGAAGAGGTGTTAAAGTACCGGCTAATTAAATATGTACTCTCTCAAACCCCAGCATAAGGACATCAATTCAGAGACAATCAGACATTAATAATGTGACACCATGTCTACGATTCCAGCAGTTTAAGCAAAAGTTAAGGGAACATGGAGTCCTGAAAATAGAGTTTTTTTTTTTTTAAGGGGCTTGGTTGACTTCATTTTTCTAGTATAAAACTACGACGTAGTAGTTGTAGCTGGAGACAGAGTCCTTTGCATAGAGACTATCGTGCAGATTTTCACAGGTTGGTTTCTGAACTGCTGTAGGAAAAGTTGGTGTCTATAGTGTCTTTCTAGAGTTCAGTTTCTGAGCAGCAAGGAGGCTAGGCTAAAGACAAGTCACCATTCTAGTATGTTTGCCTAACATTTGCAACCAAATCACCAGAGGGCTTATTAGAGACAGGCTACTCTGTCTCACTCCCAGATCTCCCGACAAGAATTTTCATTCTTTGACAAAGTTCTACCATTGTTAGCATTGCTAGCTGAAGGCCTGCGTGTACGATTTCAGAGTCTTTTTAAGGCATCCTCCTCTGCTGGCATGCGCAACAGGGAAAGACATACAGTGCTGCACTTCGCAGTGGATGGTTAGAGGGTCGCTCATGACTTGGTAGAGGAAATTCCATTTCCTTCCCTTATCTACACAGCAAGGATAGCAGAACCTCTGAAAGGATTTGAGGACAAGGTGCAGTGTAATGATTCTGTGCTTTGTGAGGGTTACAGGCAGGCAGGGTTGAACTTAAAACCCTTTTCCATCACTTACAGTTTTGTTTTTCTGTTTTTGTTTTTTGCTGTGGCACGGGACAGAAACAGGACACGAGCTCTGGAGATAGTAACAGGAAATATTCCATATTGACCTGGGCTTGTCGAAGCACTGCCCAGTGTTGGTGCTGTCTGAATGAAGACCGCATGACTTCTGGGGTTTGTGAAACAGATCTGTTAGGAGTTTCTGCGCGAGGTGCTAAGTGGTCCTAAGCAGAAGTCACCAGAGTGCCAATTCCCATGTTGCTCTATTCACCAAGTGTGCATTTTATGCAGCTTTGTAAAGGAAACAAAGCATGAAAACCTCTGGACGCCTCTGGCGATTCCTCTCTGAAGTCGGAAGGATGCCAGGACCTGGTGGAAAGTATATGGCAGGCATGGGCTCCAAGCTTCAGAGCTGCCTCCTAGTAGCTCTGCAGAGCCCATGAGCAGTGTTTTTAGCTCCAGAGATTCTGCAGTTCAGTATCACATTGGCCCTGACACGTGAGAAGCTGAGCTTGGACCTCAGGAAGAAGGATGGGATTTGTGCTTTGGGAGTTTTGATCCTGTTTTAAAAGAAATATATTTTATACCCATTCAATGAATAGAATCACTCATAGAAAATTTGCAAGGGTTTCTTTCTCTGGAGGTCGGAGATCGGCAGTGGGAACAGAAATCTATAATTTTAACCACTGAATATCTCCCATTACTCAGATGAGTCTTATTTTGGGAGGGAGTTTGGAAACACTGTAACCTATGAGAGAAGGTCAAACTGTCTGTAAGAAATTCATATAAATCAAGAAACCAAGGCTGTGGCGTTATTTAGAAATAGAACCTTTACAGTTCAAATGGGGTAATCTTGAATTAATAAGGCCCAAAATCCAATGAGAAGGGATCCCCAGGGAAAGGGCATGAGGTTTACAGGGACAAAGCTGAGGCAAGGGTTGGGGCATATGCTTGTCACCTTAGTACTTGAAGCTGATACAGTAGAGTAAGAGTTTGAGGGTAGTCTGCCATATAAAGTGAACACTGTTTCAAAGAATAATAGCAAAGAAGAAGAAGAAGAAGAAGAAGAAGAAGAAGAAGAAGAAGAAGAAGAAGAAGAAGAAGAAGAAGAAGAAGAAGAAGAAGAACAAGAAGAAGAAGAAGAAGAAGAAGAAGAAGAAGAAGAAGAAGAAGAAGAAGAAGAAGAAGAAGAAGAAGAAGAAGAAGAAGAAGAAGAAGAAAATAACATAAAGAGAAGACCAGTAAAGACAGAAGCAAAGAGATGGGTAAGGAATGTAAGTGCTGCAAGGAGCTTGGAAAAGCAAGGGAAAGTCTCCCTAGAGCCTTTGCAGAAACATAGATCTGCCAACACTTTGATTTGAATATCTAGTCTCCAGAGCTAGGAGAGAACACAGCCAGTTATTTTCAGGTTCTCACTTTGTGATAATTTCTTATGAAGTCCAGGGAAATGAATATATCTGCCACTTAGAAATTTCAGAGAAATAATTATTAAACACACACACACACACACACACACACACACACACACACCCTCCCCTAGTTCCAATACTTCTTTGTTCTCTACTACCATTGAAAAGTCTATAACACTCAGTATCAGCATTATGAGCTCTGCCATGCTTTCTCTGCTCTGGTGGACTGGACTGCATCAACTCGTGGCAACAACAAAGCAGAGTAAGCCTTTCCCCCTCTAAGATACATCTGTCAGATATTTTGTCACCATGATGAGAAAAGTAATACAATTTCTGCTGAAAAATAATCATTAAAGATTTTCACGTGACATTCACTTGGAAGGGGGATCATCAGCTCCCTTAACTTCATCAAAGCAACTGACAAATCCTACGGAAAGCAGTAAATCTGAAGATGTCATTTCGCAGGATGATTCCAAGCATAAGTCTTGAGGACCAAGGTAGCTTAAGACACTGATTGTAAAGTTCTTATGGTGGGAATAAAGCTCTGAAAAATAGCAGAGCTCCTACAGGGTATGAACGGGAACCCACATATCTTGACCATGTGTCCAGAGATATACTGAAATAGGTAAAATTACTTGTTTCTTTTGCTGGCTATTATGTCAACTTGACACAACCTACAGTCATCCAAAAGGAAGTAAATTGAGAAAATGCCTCTATAAGATCAGAATATAGGTGACCCTATAAGACATTGTCTCAATAAGTGACTGCTGTTGGAGGGCCCAGGCCATTATGGGTTCTATGAGAAAGCAGGCTGAGCAAATCACAAGGAGCAAATTAGTAAGTAGTCCCCCTCCATGGCCTCTGAACCACTTCTTACCTCCAGCTTTCTGCTCTGGTTCAGTTTCTTCCCCTTTCTTCACAATGTTGTGTAAGCCAAATAATTTTTTTCCTCCTCATTTTGCTTTTTGGTCATGGTGTTTCATCATAGCAATAGGAACCTTAACTAAGACATTTTCTATAAGAACAATTTAAGTTATTCATTTCATTTAATGCAATTTTTATCAAATGTTCATTGGGTGTGGGGCACTAGAAGTAGAAGAAAATGAATTGAATCCATGGGCTTAGCCTTGGGCTATTTGCCTGTAAGTTCATTCCTCACCCTTTGACTCTTTTCACTACTATGGGAAAGATAATTACTGGTTGTGTCTAAGTCATATGGCATCTGCCAATAGGAAGCACCAAGGAAGGTGAGGATCAGGAGAAAGAAAAACTATTGTATCTCTGTTATCCACCCAATCAATGTCTTCGGGTTTTGTTGCGGTGAAGAGACACCATGACCAAGGCATCTCGTATAAAGGACGACATTTAATTGGGGCTGTCTTACAGTTTCAGGGGTTCTCCCCATCATCATGATCAGGAAGCATGGTAGTGCACAGGCAGACCTGGGGCTGGAGAAAGAGCTGAGAGTTTTACATCTGAATCTGCAGGCAGCTAGTAGTGTACTTGATCTGAAACCTCAAAACCTACCCTAGACTAACAAAGCTATATGTACACTAGTGTCATACTTCCTAACGTTGCCATTCCATATGGGATTATGGGGGCTATTTTTTCACACCATCACAATCCCCTAACATGGCATCTCTAGTAGCATCTAGATCATAGCTTTAAGACAGTGAGGCAACAGAGCACTAACTCTTTTGGAATTTCAGTAGTTTTGTAGCCACAGTTTCTTAGCTTCACTACAACTGGTGGGCTCCAGGGATACTTTAAAGAGAAGAACACTGCTTCTCCCATGGCTAATACTATTCTATCTTCTCCTTCCCATCAGCCTTTCTTGGCTGTAATTTAAGGCTCTTCAGTAGAAGCTATTCTAAGCTGAAGAGCTGCGACTATAACTTACAATAAGAACCTACCACATGCAAGGAAGGCAGCCATTTTCAACATTGCTTCCAATGATGTCAATAAAGTCACTTCTTTTTCTCTTGAAAAATATAAATTGAACATGTTACACCACAGCTATTGTTGGGGGCTATGTTCCCCTCAGAATGGTGCTTCGTGGTTTTCCTAAACTAAGAAGCTGACCATGGCAATCATTTTAAAGAAGGATTTTCTATCTGGGGATAGATCTGGACTACTTTAGGGGGATTTCTAAGGCACTGGATGCAAAGATCACAGGTATAGAGATGGCTGGCATCTGTTTTGTACACCCCATGGCAGCGTGAACTCACAGCAATGCTGGGCAAAGGCTGAGAAGCTCACTGGGATAGCTTGGGTCTTCTTGTGTTCTCGTGACAATCATCAGTACATTCTTCCATTGAGGAGATTCAGTGCCTCCTCTAAGTCAGGTACTGGGATACGTTCCGGGGGTGTGATGGAGACACAGAGCTTCGATACTTATAGAGCTCTTGAGAAACAAGACACTGGGGTGGAGAGGGTGAGTAGGAGAGAGTGCACCATTGTGAAGACAAATGGAGCGGGAGGAAAAATGGGAGCTGGGAGGGGGAAGGAGATAACATTTCAAATGTAAATACAGAGAGTATCTAATTTAAAAAAAAGAAACACAGATGCCAATCAAATGGAAAAGGCAAACTTAGCCTATAGTGTGGGGACAGCTATAGAGAGATGATAAGTTAAGACTCAAGTTTAAAAAAAAAGATCCCAGCTGGAGAAACTTATATGACATGTTTTTGCTGAAGAGAATTATGTTGTGAAACTTTCAGTTTTTTAGTCATATTTTTAAGTTGTTTTGGCAATATCATAGGTGGATGTACTGAATTTTGATCATAGTCTCTATTACCCTCTTCTGTTACTCTCCCTCTAAACAAGTCTCTTTTGCTTTCATGTCTCTTTTCAATGTTGTGATCCATATGGGCTTGATTAGGGATGCTTAGGTTATTCATCATCCCGTGGGCAACTCATCAGAGTCTACATGCCTGATAAAATGTTTCCCTTCCCTCCCCATAGTTCTCTTCAGCCATGATGGGATGTTGGCAGGCCCACTCACTTGAAAGTATTGACAGGTAATCACAGCTGTATTGAGTTTGTGAATACTATTTCTGGGTAATTCCCAGAGGGATGCATTATACTGGGGGGTTTATATGGCCCCCAGAGATGACCATGCGAACACATTTAAAATAAAAACACCTTTGAAATAAGTTATTTTTTTTATGTGCATTCTTATAAGTTATAGGGTACTTTAGCAACACTTATTTCATTTGGTTGTCACATCATTACTGCATTGATGAGTTTTTTTTTAAGAAGCTTGATAATTATTATAATGGAAGCAAATTCAGATAAAAATATGAGAAAAACGGCAGAAGGAAACAAGAATCCAAACCATTTCTAATACTCTGTTCTTTGCTTACTAAAGATTTATGACTCTTAACTTTTGTTCCAGAGAGGGCATGTTTTCCCAATGTAGGGGAATGTCAAAGCAATGGGGTGGAGAGGGGGATCAGAAGGAAGTGCACCCTTGTGAAGGCAACTGCAAGGGGGGATGGGAGCTGGGCAGGGTAAAAGGATAACATCATAAATGTAAATACAGAGTATCTAATTTTAAAAATAGACTGATGACTCTTAGAGAATTAGGCCAGGGGAGAACAGAGACCAGCAAGAGGGGGCAAGAAGCTAGGGAAGTGCAAAAGGGAAAACTATAAACACACACACACACACACACACACACACACACACACACACACAGACACACACACACATACGCACACCCTAAACAATGCTTCTAAAATTTACCACTTTACATGCTAACTTTAAATTTAATAAAATAATTAGTGGTTTTATCTTCAAATACAGGTATATCTATCATTCAGGGAGGCTGAAGAGATCCTCCAAACACACAGGTGCATTTCATTGCTTTAGCTGAGGCAGACTGTGGTTATGTTACAGTGATTCCTACATTTGCTATAATAGACAGAGGCAGGAGTTCTTTTTAAACAAAGATGATCTCTTGAAACAAAGAGGGAAAGACTCTCAGTTATAAACAGCCTCCAAAAGCAACTACTATAGATGTCATAGCAAAATATGCCTTTCACAATTTCTAAGTGTGAAAAGATCCCAGTGGTCCATCCTCTGGTACCTTTGGGCCACACTGGTTCACTAGAATGACTCTACCAGTTTAAGGATTACATTAAAACCTTATAAAGTAAGGGGAAAAGAGGGAGAATGATGTCTGCCACACTGTTAGTATTATGGTGTTTCATAGTAAATATTAAATAACTTGACTAAACTTTTAACATATATGTAAGATGACAGAGCTTGGTCATGATGGGATAGATATGATTATTCTGTGCTACTGAATGATCATGAAGTCTCTGACAGTTAGCATGATGTCCATGAAATGGCAGGTTATGTGCCCAAAACATGCTCCTAGGTGGCTGGGTCAAGGACTTGGTTCATTAGGTTAGTTGAAGATTCAGGATGAAAGAAGACTTTTTGACATTTGACATTACCGTCTCATGAACACATATTCTCATTGTTGTATCAGCCCAGAAGGGAAAAACTCACTTCTGTTTATAATTCATCAGCCATGATCAGTGAAAGATCCAGTTTTACTAGCAAGTTCTGGTTGATCTGAGAAGTATTAATAGAAACCTAGTTATGTTGGTTTGAATGAGTATGGCTCCCATGGGTTCTTATGTTTGAATACTTGGTCCCTAGTCAGTGGAACTGTTTAAGAAGGATTAGGGGGTGTGTCTTTATAGGAAGAGGGTCATTTAGGGTGGACTTTGAGGTTTAAAAAGCCCATACCATTTTCCTTTAGCTGCCTTCTGCCTTGTAACTAAGACAATAGTCTAAAGTCATCTCCATTCCTTTTAGGTAGCCAAGTCCTTGCATGACATCCCTTATTGTTTGGTTCACATGACTGTTTTCACATCCTTCACTGTAACCTGACTGAAAAGAATCACTTCACATTCTTTTGTATATAAGTTTTAACAAATTTCTCCCTGGAGCTCTCATGTTGAAATGAGTAAATTTGTATCTACGGGACTCTAAGTCCAATGTGAAATAATTGCAAGCATTCATTTTCTTGAAGTTTCATGTTTTAGATTTAAAATGTACACCAAAGGCACTCTGCAAGGTTTTCCTGCTTGCCCACACTCGGAGTGAAGTTGACGCTCCTGGAAGGCATCCCTTTGCCTTACATCCCTTGGCTTTCTGTACTTCCTGGTAAAATTTATCTCATTCACTCAGCACCTCTGAGAAGCACTTACACTGACAAATGATTCTGAAAAGTAGACTTTATAATGCCTATCTTAGTGACAGAATAATTTGGACTTAGGGATATAAAATCTTTCCTGCTGTTAATTAACTAACTTACTAATTAATTAATTAATTAATTGTCTAATGATCACAAAGAACTGCAACCTAAACTACTGTGCTTCTATTTTGAAAATCACATCTTCTTTACAACACAAAAGTTGCAAGGCAGTGGAAAAGCAGCAATTCTCAACCATTATAAGCACAGGTTTAATAGCATTTCATGGCTTCAATGACTGTGTCGGTAAATGCTGTTAATTCCAGTTAGGTTTTTCTTTTCTATACCACAGATTCAAAAATTATAAGCAAATGACTCAAAACAGTTTAGTCACCTACCCATAAAGAGATGGGAAAAAAAAGGTAGACAGAGTGGTGACATCTGTAAAGGAAGAAATAAATGATAAAAGGAAATACGGACTTCTGACAGCTCTGTACCCAGATACAGCCACAGTGGGTCTGAGAAACCTGGAAGCTAGCAGGACTGTGGGACCCTTCGGGGATCAGAACCCCTGCTTGCTATAATTGTTGTCTCCCTCATGTATGACAGCAATGTGGGAAAACTGTGCCCTCAGAATTTAGTGGGGGCTTCTGTAAGACTGTATGCAGCCTGGGTAGGGTCCTACAGCTCTGCAGTAATGAAAAGCCTACATCTGGAGAAATTAAAGATGCTATTTTCAAACTGACCCCATTCTTCAGAGCGTCTGTTTCATAGATATAAGATCAGACAAAGATTTATAAAGTCACTGTGTGGTGTTCATCGACTGAAGCAGTGTCTTGTAACTGCCAATTTATTGAAAAATCAAAAACAAAACCAAACACCAAAAAAAAAAAAAAAAAAAAAAAAAACCAAATTTAAACAAAAAAAAAAAAAAAAAAAAAATAGGTTATCCAACACTTAGCAGAACCTAAAAAGTTCTTACCCTTTCTTCACAACACTAGAAAGATCTTTTGATATTATGAGTATGGTAATACATTTTTTTTCTAAGAAGAGGAACACAAGACAAGATGGCACTTGTTAAGTGTTTATTGTATATATACCATGTACTAAAAGAAAGGCAGATTATTTTATTTATCTATTGTACATGTGCGTAGAGGCATCATTGACCCTCAAAACAATCCCCAGGAAGTGAATTGTTAAAAGTCATTATGATCATACATGGAAAAGCAAGTCCTTAAACCAGGTTTGGCCTGTCCTGAATGTTAATCATCTTTTCATGACTGTACAATGCATAAGAAAAAAATATTGTCAGAGGACTTGAGAAAATAGCTCCATGAGTTTCAACTTCTGGATCTGGTGTTTTGTTTCCAGGTAACATAAAAACATTTTTCTGTGGTCTGAATGTTTACTAATATAGATAAGAAAACAAATTGCAACCACTTGGCATTTCTTACATGTTCTATAACAGACACCAGGAAGCACCTTGTACTGTGATGTGGAGGGGCACACAGAAAGATCGAATAATTTGTCAGTAAGAGAAAAGTGAATTGGTATTGAGGTTTTGTGGCACCGAGTTTTGGTTCCTTCTGATGCATAATCACTGTAGATATATACCTTCTTTTGCTCCCTTCCTTTCTCCGTTTAAGGGATACATTTTTGTAATAGATATTTCATTACCAAAGCAAGCTGGTGACAGCAGCCTTCTTAACTGTCTTCTGCAATCTATGGCTTTGCCACCCTGTGAAGCAGTTCCCTTTAAACCTCTTCTACTTTCCCGGGATAGTACAGTATCCAGTCAAAACCTATTTAGAGCTTTATGATCCTGACCACTCCCTGATATTCTATACTCCCATAGCTTCCAGTTTGCCCCAAATAAAGTATCTTATCTTCCATGCACCATAGTAGATAAAACAAATCTTTTCATTGCTGTTCAAAAGAGTTTCTTTCTGGGCATGGTAGCCCATGCCTTTAATCCCAGCACTCCGGAAGTAGAGGTAGACCGATCTCTATGAATTTGAAGACAGGTTGGTCTATAAAGCAAGTTCTAAATTAGGCAGGGCTACACAGAGGAACCCTGTCTCAAAACAAACAAACAAACAGTCTCATTTAGCACAGGTCAGCCTGGACACTACATAGACTGAGGCTGGCACTTGAATTTCTAACCTTTCTGTCAAGTGCTGAGCTTACAGACATGTACCACCACATCCTGCTTTAACATGGAGTTGTTATGGAAACTCTACAATGGGGTGTGACTCCCCATTACTCAACGGGAATCTACACATACGAATTGGGGCTGACCAAGGTGACTTTTCCATGGAAGTCAGTGTTTGGGTTGATCATGTATTCTCATTCCTGGTCAGTACTTGCACTGCATGTATCAAACCTGTCATTAAAGAGGTGAAATTTAATACTATTTTTCATTTTTGGGACATGGTCTCACTCTATGGTATATTCTTATAATTGAGTTATTTGTTGTTTTGTTTTTGCTTCCAGATTTTTTACCTTCTTTTGCTCTGTATTCCAAGATCCCAAATGTTCTATACTAAATGATGCTATGTGGGCTTTCTGGGCTCTAGCTCCCATTGTTGTGTAGCTATGTGGAAGTGTTAGCAGGGGATGTAAAAGCAGAAGAGCAATGTTGGAGTAGTGGCCTGTCTGTCGACCCTGCTGGGACTCTCTTAGTTCCAGAGTACTTGTCCCTGTTGCCTCCCAAGCTTAGGGTGGTATCGGCTTCCTGCAGCTGCTGAGATCTGGGTATTTGTTGGCTATTCCAGCACAGTTCTCCTATCTTACTCTAGTCAAGTAAGTGTTACTTGTGCTGCTGAGTCACGGTGGGGTGAGGTCCATCTACCAAGACCATGCTGAGGAAACAAGAATGCCCTCACATTAAGTGCTGTCTGGTGAAGCCTTCAAGGATGAAAGCTGTGCCTTAGCATTGACACGGATGGGCTCTCAATCAGCCTCTTGTATTTAACGAGGGGTATTTGGTGCTACTGTTAGATATGGAATAAATGCAAAACAAAAACATGACATACAGTACAGCACTTAAATAAACTGAGACTTGAGAGACAGACGAAGCTGGGTATCTTGTCATCTTGGCATGACGGAAGCTACGGCAAGAATATTGAAGATTCTGAACCATCCAGGCAATATCATGAGATTCTGTCACCAAAACCAAACCCAAATGAAAATGAAACAATGAAATTCAAATCCAATGAACCATCAGTGTCTAAATTCCCATTCTAGCATTATTTAAAAGCAAAGGAGACACATAGTTTTCTCTGACAAGCAGGAATACCCATAGTAATTTCTGTCCCAACTCCTTTCCCCATCAACGAAAACAAATTTTCGTACACACAGAAAGGGAGAATAGGGTCTCTATGTGAATCCCGGTTACACTGTTGCGTAGCTAGCACAGGGGACACCTGCTTGTATAGAGGGTGTCTGCATGATAAGTCTGGGGTTATTTTCAGAGCCATCATTATCTCGGCTGGAAAATCCCAAATGGAGTTCAATTAATGGACCAAGAGCCAAAGAACAAGACCTGTATTTTGAGAGTCAACATTAGCAAAACTCCTCTACACCCAGAAGGTCAAGTTCAACCTCTCTGAAAGTTCTTCCAAAGGAGAAACTTAAAATTTCTTGGAATTTTACTAGAATGAGCTAAAATGAACTCACATGGACCTGGGCACCTGTGTATCCATGAATCATGGAATCTTGCTTGGTGAGACCTCTGAACACACTTCATGTCAAACCAGCGATGATCTTTTCTTCTCTCTCTCTCTCTCTCTCTCTCTCTCTCTCTCTCTCTCTCTCTCTCTCTCCTATGCTGTTACAGAAACCTTACTAATTAAAAATGTATGATAATTAGTGTTGATGCTAAAGTGTATTTAGGAAGGAAAGAGATTTTTTTAAAAATAACAGGGCAATGCAATATTTTTGAGCTCATTAAAACAAACCTTTTGTGTACTTGCTGTAAACAAAAATATAAATTATTCAAAGATTTTTGTTAAGCCAATCACAGTGTGACTTGGTCATTTATGTTAACCTCTCCTTCCTAAAGGGGCCCAGCAAACTAGGTCTAAACTCACAGGAGAAGGAGAGAGACACTATTTCAATATGCATCGGAAAGACTGGCAACAAGGAATGAGTTAAGGGATACTGCAGTTCGGAGAATGAACAGGGAATTGTAACATAAAGGGGCACAGAGAGGGTGTAAGATAGATAGCAGCTGGTGATTGGGGCTGAAAACAAGAGTCCCCAGAGCACTCTATATACTATACATTGGGACTTTCAAAAAATGGCAGCCAGGTATTTTCCCACTGTCCATGGCCCATCGATATCCAATGAAAGGGAGGCGATTGATTCCAGCAAAAGTGAGTGGACCCAGATAAAGCTTCTAAACACACACTTCAGAATCAGAGGTAACCTCTTCATATGGGAAGCTTGCCCAGCAATAGCTCTACAACTCTGTCCGCTGACACGCGCTTTAATAGGCTTCTTAGTCCCCATCTAAATAAAGACCAGATAACAAGGGATCAACAGACATTTGCGGAAAGCCTCCAGCAGGGAAGATGAAAATGCTTCTAAAGCAAGCAAGCAAGCAAGCAATCATCTGGCAGAGGAAAGAGCAGAGAGCACAGCAATACAGCTAATTAACAGTCTCTCAGAGCTAACAGAAAATGTGACATCCGCAAAACAAGAAGAAAACTCTGTAGAAAGGGAACATCAGACCACCGGAAGCATCACACTCTGCTAGTCGAAATGTAAACAAAGTGTACTGAAGAGAAATGCAGAAAACTACTTTCAGACACACGTGACTGAGCAGTGGAGAGTCACCCAGGAGAGGAGGAACTCCAACATCCTTCCAGAAGGAGGAATGGAGAAAGGTGACTTACAGAACGGACTGGGAGACGTTATCAACTCAATACTGAGAACACATTCCGGGGATTTCAGATGTGAACTACCAAACGGTCCTACAGACAGGCTGCAAACTAAATGATGAATAACTACTACTTAGCAATAAACCTGATTTCCAGTTTCTTTTAGACTACCTGCCTTGATTAATACCACCCCTTTTGTATGAATGTGGTATTTGTGTGAGGTGTTTGTGTGAGTGTGCACCTGTGTATGTGTATCTTCATATGTGTAGAGAGTAGAGGTCAATGTCCAATGTTTTCATCTACTACTCTGTCTTTTTCCCTGTCATTTTATTTTTAGATAAATACAGCCACACTTACACTTGATGAATACCTCCTTTCTTTTCTCCAGCAACAAAATACTTCCCTTGGCTTTGTCTAAGTGATAAGCAGTTTGGTAGACAGGCATATGACAGATGACCGGCAAATACATAGGTAGATGAATATGTATTACCAAAATAGTAGCTTTGGTGGTAGAGAAAACTACACAATGTTAGATCAAATATGTTAATTTCCAAAAAAATCCCAAAGAATTTGAAGTAAGGAACTTTCCGTCTCATCCAGGCTGCCTCCAGTTACTGAGCACAGATAATCTGCTGCCTCGGCTTCGTTTATAGCTTAGACCCCAGACATGCATGGATTAATTTTAGCTTTAAATGTTAAATATTTAACTTTTTTAAAAAAAAAGCTGCAGTTGAAAATTCCGAGCACTGCATTATTAACCATAGATTTCTTGCTTGCCCTGGTGACATATTCTTTTAATCCCAGCACTTGGGAGGCAGGGGTAGGTGCACCTTTGTGAGTTCAAGGGCAACCTGGTCTATAAAACAAGTCCATTATAGCCAGGGCTACACAGAGAAACCCTGTCTTGAAAAGAACAGCAATAAAAACAAAAAAGAAGAAGAAAATAATAAAGAAAAAAAATATATAGATTTCTTTTTTACACAATATATTCTGATTATGTTTGCCTTCCCCCTACTTCTCCCAGTTCCTCCCCATGATGCCTCCTACCTATCTCCTCATACTTTCTGTCTCTGGTTAGAAAACAAAGAGGTATCTAAAGAAATAGTGATGAAATGAAGTTAAGTTAAATTAAATAAGGTAAAACAAAAACCGCAAGTTGGAATAGGTCAAAACAACTCAACAAGAAAAAGAGCTAAAATAGAAGGAGAACATTCACTCTTATTTTAAGTACCCAAATTCTCGTGGTTGCTGTTTATTGACCCAGGGTCACTTTCTGTTCATCTCAGTGTGGGATAAGGCTAGCTGTCAGCAGCACTATTAAATAGATGCTTAAGAAGAGAGCATTCACTCTTATTCATGGCACAAGAAATTCCACTAGCATGCTTTAGGAAGATTCTAGCTCCAGAGCCTGAAAACCCAGCTTATGCACAAATAACAGAAACCCCTTTGTTATTAATACTCAGACCTGTAACTGAAGTATACTTAGAAATATTTATTTATTTGGCTTTTAAAGTCAATTCTAATTTTGCAGGAAGAGAGAAACTGACAGGGGACAGGGGATTGAAAACAAAGATGCTGAATATTCAAGATAACCAGAGGCATCTCTTAGCCAGTGGTGTGGGTTTGACAGTGGATGGCAGAGGGAGGGAGGAATTAGTAGATAGAGGACTTAGGATTTAATTTTCTCCTTTGTACTGGGGCTCAAGCTGAGCATTTCATAGATATGAGGGCAAGCAATTTCCTACTGAGCCATGTCCCTAGGTCTTTTTTAAAGGTTTCTATTTTGAGATAGGTCTCATTTAAGCTGCTAAGGGAAGCCTCGAACTCATTCTGTAGCTCTGGCAGACCTTGCAATTGTGATCCCCTTCCTTCATCTGAGATCCAGGCCCATGCCACGGAGCCTGGCTGAGGACTTGGAACTGACACAGAGATAGTACTCAAGTTCTTAGGAGACTAGGAGTTGAGAAATTACAACATAGGTCCTTGCAAAAAAGCCAGCGATCTCAGCAGTCCTAAAAAACCTCTGCTAAAGAATGTTTTCTTATGAAATAAATAGCCGTTTAACAGCTTGGGGACATGACCTGGAAAGTTCTCTGATTGCTGAGTAAAGATGAAGTAATAAAACCAAAGCCACAGCAACACCATAACAGAACCCCTTTGCTTGACTTGCACCCAGTAATGAAGACATTTTTTGACTGAAATCTTCATCATGACTTCATTCACGTGGTTCTCACAAACCACTTTACATGGCTACAATGTTGAGCCATGTTTTACAGAAAACATCTCTGGTTGTTTGAAGAGATAAAATATATTAGACTGGAGAGTTAAAAACATCAGAACTTTACTACTGACAGTTCTGGACTTGGGGGAGTCTCGGGACAAGGTTCTCCCTGATTTGTTATGTCGTGAGTATCTGCTCTGCCCTTCATTGATAAATGGCTAGTGTGTAGTACCATGTCTGAGCACCAGTGAGTAGGCTTCTAGAAAACTCTTCATATAGGCATTGATCTTAAGCCTTAATCATCTATTCACCTCACAATTCATATCTTAGTACCATTACGTAGACAATTAGGCTTCATCGTATACATTTGTTAGAGATAAACATTTAAACTCCCTGGTCCCACAAAATTCATGTCCTCCTTAGGTACAAAGTACATTCACTTTGTCTAGTCGTCTTCTAGATTGTCTTCTAGATCGTAACCCGTTCTAGCATCAACTCAAAAATCGAAAGTCAGAAGTCTTATCTAGATTATCTGACTCAGTTATGAGTGAAATGAAGACTTTTTCTGTCCAAAGACAAGTTCCCCCTCCAACTGGGAGAACGGAAAACTAAGAAAGATGCACGTTTACAAAATACAGCAGCAGGTCAGCCTGAGGTTAAACACCTCTATTCCAGAGAAGAGGGCCAGGAAGGAAAACAGCAAGAAAAGGTCCTACTCAAAACCAAACCCAGCACAATAACATTATACGCTTTCAGAATAATCTTTGACTCAGATTTCTCCTCTCCTCACATAGCCAGTTGGGGTTTGGGTCTCTAGTCTTCAGGTGACTCGGTCTCCCATGGCTTTCCTCAAACAGTGCAGATGCAAAGTCTTATGGGTTGAAGTCACTTGCCTGTAGCTGTCCAAAGCCGGAGTTGCATGCTGGTGAGTGTACTGGTCTGCAATCTCCACCATTTGCTTTTGTGGCCTCATTGAGAAGTGTCTTAGTAGGATAGTTCACTGCAGTGGTCTTAGCCTGTGGCTTGGTTTCTAGAAGTTTACAACGCATCCTTTGAAATGTGTGGGGAGGTAGCCATGTATTCATAGGTTATGCGTTAGTATGATATGTTGTAGCATCATAGTGGATTGTGCAGCATCTGAGACAATCAGGAGCCCTTGGCATCATGGATGGAAAAGAGCTTTGTATCTGTTCCATTCTCAAGGCCTGGGCATTCTAGGCCTTTAAAGAGTAAGATAGCTCCAAGGAGCTTGTTAATGGCTGTGAGGTCATTCTTAATCTGCCTAACTGAGAAGTATCTGGCTTTTACCTATCTACACCAGACTCCTTACCAAAGGTTCCCTTGGCTATGCCCTTTGCACTCTTTTTCAACTGTATAACACAGCTAGACTGAGAATTTTCAAAGTATTTGTTATGCTCTCCTTTGGTAATACATTTCATCCTTAATTCGGTTCCTTCTTCTAGTGTTTTATTCTAAGCAGCCAAGAGAAAGCCATAGCACATCTTCAGCAAGGTGTTTAGGTATGTCTTCTGTCAAATATTCTAGCTCACCACTCAAAACACATCTGTAAGACAAAAATAAAGCTAGATACAACTACAACATGTCTTTTGCATGTTTCTTGACACTTAGTGACAAAGATGTCTCCCTTATGATCGGGTACCATTTTGTTTGAGGCCTTGCTGTCTGAGTTACCACCAACATTCTGATCATGGTATAATTTTTAAGATGGAGGGTTTCTCTTCAATCCTCTTTCCTTCTGAGTGCTCATCACAGTCATCTTTTCTGAGCCATGTATCAGGAAATCTTATTCAACCTCTACATATTATCTAACTTCTACATTGTGAAGCATCTGTTGAGAGATACTTTACTCCTCAGCACCAACTTTTTTTAATAATCTGTTTGAACTGCTCTAATGAAAGACCTTAGAGTAACCAAGAAAGAAGAGAAATAAATACATCATGCACAGTTTTAGACTAGAAATCTAGAATCAAGATACCAGCAAACTTAATATATGGTGAAAGGCCTGCTCATCATAGATGACAACTCTTACCTTTCTTTACACGCTATTGGAGGTAAACAGGCTCTCTAAGTCCCTTTTTGAAGAACTCTAGTCCTATTCATGAGAGACTGACCTTAAACCTAACTGTTTTATTAAGTCCTTACCTTCATTTTAATATGTTTTATTAATTATTAAGATACAAAATACATAAACTGTACTTTGATTATATCCCTCCCCTCCTCTTATCAGATGCGCTCTGCCCTTTCTGATGGTATGAACTCAACCACAGGGTCATAGTCAGCTGCACCTTTACAAAAAAAAAACAAAACAAAACAAAACAAAAGACAGGATTTTACCCCCAAAGCTGCCAATTGTCAATGATTTTGTGGTGGCTGGGGCTCATGATCTCCTTCTTCTTCCACACTAAAGTGCTACTGGCTTTCTCTCATACAAGTCTTATGCAGGAACCCATTGCTGTTATGAGTGCATGGCTACAGCAATCCTGTCATGTCCAGAAGATACCATTTAACTCTGGATTTCCCTTCTTCTTAATGACCTACCAGCCCCTCCATTTCTCCTCCCTTCGCCCCTGCGCTTTTCTGACTGTCCCTAACCAGGAAGAAGTAGGGATTTGTAACGGCCCCATTCGTAGTTGTCTACTGTACATCCTCACCTTCCAATACAAATGAATGGAATATTAGGCTTCAAATGTAAGACTTTGGAAGGGATACACATATTTGCCTACAGCAGGTAAAAGAACCTGGGAACATGGAGAACTCCTTATAAAGAGAATAAGCAAAAGCATTGAGATTAAATTTCTACTTTCAAACTGTGTTTCCCCCCTGTGATACAGCATGCACTTCATTTAGCCCACCGTCTTAGTTACTTGAAATGTGTCCACTTCATATAGCATGGCTATACATTGCTTACATTTTCCTTTTGTTTTCAACTGCAATGCACGTCATAATCTCTGAGTGCCAGAATCCGTTATGAAGCAACCATTAAGTCTCTAATCAAAAAGAGGAGGAGGAGAAGGAAGAGGAAGAAGAAGAAGGAGAGGAGGAAAAGGAGGAGGAGGGAGAAGAAGAGGAGGAGAAGGAGGAGAAGGAGGAGGAGGAGGAGGAGAAGGAGGAGGAGGAGGAGGAGGAGGAGGAGGGGAGGAGGAGGAGGAGGAGAAGGAGGAGAAGAAGAAGAAGAAGAAGAAGAAGAAGAAAAAGAAGAGGAAGAGGAAGAGGAAGAGGAAAAGGAAGAGGAAAAGGAAGAGGAAGAAGAAGAAATGTATTTGGCAGGTTTCTTAGTATAAAAGTCATCCTGAGGAGAAAAGGCAGATTTAAGCCTTGTGAATCTTCATTCTGATGCAATTAAGAAGGGAATTGTCAACTGTCAACAGCATTCAAAGTTTAATGAGCATAATTGGGAGTTCTATGTAAGGTATGGGATAAGGAGAAAATAAATTTAAGCAAATAAAATGTTTATCTTTCTGTTGGTAGTCGCAAAAACCCTATTTGTCTATAAATATGTTACAGACATATCTGGAATCATTTAAGACTCTAACTGAACAAACTGATACAAGAGCAGCCTCAGAGAACCAGGACTAGAAAGCAATGAAATCTGGCAAACAAATTCCTACTCTGCTCTGTTCTGCCTTTCCCCGTGGGGAAATCCGTGTGAAATGAAGAAGCTTAATTAGTCATGAAAGGACAGGGAACCACACAGGGAAGCTGCAGGTGATTTTTATACAGCCCAGAGGAGAGGGGCTGGCAAGGGAAACACTGCATCATGGCCATCTTGGAAGGGCTCCGCCATGCTGGAAAAGCCAGCCCTATAGTTCTGATTTGAAGCATTTCCATCTCAGTTACGCACTCATCAAATAGCTACTGTGGTGCTTGACTTTCTCATGTAACTTTTCTGCATAGAGGAAATGTATGCTTAGCTTGCCGTGTAAGTCAGCATTGTGGGAGTAACCTGGTATTCTGCTTATATGTGCATTCGGTTTCCAGTGTGGCCTGTCCTCAGTAAAAGCACACCGGATCCTGCCTTGCAAGCCTGTTTGGTTGACAACTTCATTGATCTCTTAAGTGGACTCTGCTATTAGGTTAATTCGAGTCAACCTTTTAGAGATAGATCCATTCCTGCTGGCCTCTAAATCAACTTTCTGACTTTCTGTGGCTGAAGCCTCACTTCTGACTAATGGAGACAACACTGAGGGTGTTTTGTGAAAATAAATCCAAGTGTGTCACAGGACTTACAAGGCCCCGCCTCTCTGAGTCACTGTGCCAACTACACATTTCCATCTGAAATGTGCATAGCATCTTGGTGAGCTCACCTGTGGCCCATGCATAGATATGCATGCTGTTTATCAAGACAAGATGTATGTGTCTCTTTGTACTTTACCTGTGAAATATACAGTAGGCGCAGGTGTGTAATTTGCAAGATAGTGACTAGAGCCTGTATCCTGTCTGCTCTGGGGCAGCTACTAATACCCACTACTAGGCTTGTTAATGCATTGTCCTAGTTTCACCAAATTTTCTAGGTATGGGGCTAGAAGGTTGTTTTAATCTATTCTCTCATACTCAAAGCCATCTGGGGGAAGATTCCTTCAAAAGAAAAATTTGAAGAAGAATGCCCAAAATGGACAGAGAAGTATACTGTTTATCCTATATTAGTGACAATATTCTTGGATAAGTACTTTGTGCTGCACAATGTTCCTGAGAGCTGGGGCAATGAAACGGAAAGGTCGAGTGTCTCTTATTTCAAGAGCTGTATAGCTTGGGAACTAAGTAGGCACACAGGAAAAGTTGTCAGTCTTTAAAAAGGATGCAGTAATGACCAGAGTGGCAAGGAAGGTGAATCACAAGAGAGTGATGTCCTGGAGGACTTGTTTCTGCTGGGGCTTGTGTTAAATTGGAGCCTTTGGCAAGATGGTAGGCAGGTGACTGCTGGGCTATACAAACTGCCCAAGGATTGCTGCAGCTTAAAGCTGTAAATGGAGGGACTGGTGCTGAGCAATTAGAACAGACACAAAGCTTAATGGGGACTCTTTTCAGTACTGAAGAGTATAGATATTATGTTCTTAACCATATGAGGAGAGGGAGTCCGTCTGAGCCAACAGTAAAATGCTGGGTTTCTTATCCCATCCATTAGGAGGATGGGAGACTGGAGAATTACAAATTGAAAACAAAGCACCAGGAAGGAAATGGCTCCAGATACTCTGGTGTAACAGAAGATATGGCCCTGGATGAGGACAATGATTGTGGAGGCCAAGAATTAAAGATAAAAAGTCAGGGATGTGTGAAGAGGTAGGATTTGGAAAAAGCATGTTATCCTTGCTGATGGCCAGTACTACTGAAATGCTTGTGGGTTTGGTGCCTGCCGAGTGACCTTTTTCACAGAAAGAACAGCAATGTTGCCTGCTGTTCTGTGGCTGTTTCTGTTTGAGAAATTGAACATTAAGGGTTTTAATGTAAACTGTGAGCCACCGTGTGTCCCCCACTGAGGCCACCAGCCCCTCAGATGCTGTGGCATTTGTCAATCTGTTCTCATGTTCTGTCTCCCATGGGGCCATTGACTCCCGGCTGACAGTTTCCCCAGGACCTGTTCTGTCAGGTGCAGAGGTTGGGGACAAAGGAGGTAATGATTCAGAAACAGGTTTGGAATCAGCCAAGGCTTCTGTGTGTTTTAACTCCCAGTCCTCAGTAGATCTCATAAACGTGGCAACAGACGATGTAGAAGATGGTTAATTGCATCTCATGATGAGTTCTTGCTAAAATTGATGAAGACTTGGCGGAACTAAGACATCACTGTGCCTGTGGCCAGACACATGGCACATGCTTTTGGTTCTTTTTTTCTCTTTTCTATGAATGTCACATCATGCACTCCAATGCCACTACCCATCCCTTTGTATCTGCCCATTATCCTTGCAACCTCCCTTCCCAAAACAAACTAAAAAATAAAATAACCCCCTAAATAAAGACCTTCTCAGTGTGGAACCTGCAGTGTGTGTCTTAATGTGCCCCACAGTACATACTTTGCCCAAATAGCTTTACTTGCAAATGCTCACTGCAATGAATCATTGGTCTGGTTCAAGTGCCCTGGCTTCTGCTGATCTATCAAAACTGGGTCTTCACCAATGCCTTTCAGATATCCTGTTGTTGCCCTATGTCATGGAGATCCTGTAGCTTTGGATTTTCAGGACCCATGGGACTGGGATCCACCCCTTTACAGTTCATAGATGGGGTAGATGTAGCGGTGGACCAACTCCGAGCCCTGGATCTAGGCCTGGGTGCAAACTGATTTGGTCATACCACCTGCTGTCCTGTGTCCACACTAGCAGGGATAACTCTCCTGCTCAGAATCTCAGGACCAGTTTACTCGCCCCAGACACGAGGGCCAGCTCTTCTGTGCTGCCCAAATTAGGTGCTCCACCCCACCCGACCGTCTGTGCAGTAGGTGAGGGTGGATGTTTTTCTCTTTTTTACATTAACCCTGCGTACAAGTTTTCATTCTTGCCATTTAAAGATGGTGTGTATTTCCTCTGTGGTCCAAAGATTACTTATGGAGAGTATTTAACAAAAGCCAAGAAGAAGGGTATTTTTGGCTTGATTTTATTATTAATTGTTCGGTTTTCACCCACTACTGCCAGAGGACATTGTTTTTACTCTTTCTACCTTATGGGACCTGTGGCATCCTCTTTGCTGTGCATTATATGCCTAAGTGTATGTACGTTCTGTGTGTATTTGAGATCAGATGAGAGTGGGGATGTCAAAGTTTTATGGCTGTAAACAATGCATTTAAGTGGAAAGTAGATGTTCCAGTAGGCAGGTACCAATTTTACTGCATATCTAGGTTTAAGATCACTTCTTACGTAATTTAAGTCTTCTATATTGTGATTCATCTTCTGCCTTCCACGTCATCCATCTTGGCTGGTAGTGCCTTATATTAAATTAGCCTATGATGCTTCTGTTTCTTAGTGAACTTTCTATCATTTCTGCTATTTAAGTGGCTGTTGAATTATTATTTGGTTTATACATCTTGCAGATTTTGGTCTTCAGCATAAATCAGCCCTTCTTGGTCCTGTTGTGTGTTCTTTGGCCTGCATTTTACCTTGTGAAATACCAAGATTGAAGTTGGTTCTTTCAGTTGCTGATCCTTTGCATTGGTTTTGGGGAGCTCCTGGCGGGCACTGCGTCCTTCACCTCTGAAGTCACTTTGTGTCAGGAGTGTTTCTTGTACTGGCCAGACTGTGATTTGGCCATATTTGTCTGATTGGCAATACTATGTTCTTCCTAGCATTTAAATGTAATCCTATAAATACTTGTTTCCTATTTCTTTATTTTATTTTCCCTTTACTGGGGACAAATATCACCCTCATCTCCTTGGTTGTAGCAGTTTGGGACCTATCTGGACTTGATGTCTCCTCGTAAACCATCTATCTCAGCTGGATATCCATTTTTAATTCTTCCCTGTTGTTTCTCATATCCCAGCAGGCTTTGCAGCTCCCACCCAGGATGCTCTGCAGATAACTCATCAGCAGACTTAAACAGCAGTGGTACTAAGCTTTAAAAATCCATTCCACTGCCTGTATAGACACGCATAATAGAAATCCCAGTATTACTAAAGCCCGAGGTTTCTCAAAATACTCTGAGAACTGATTGACCTCATGTTGCTTATAGGTCATAAGTGTTATAACACATAAGTCTCCTGGTAGAAAGAGCAACAGGAAGAAAACCTTTTATAAACTTTTGCTTTCCAAGGTCTTGATAACTTCTGGGTTGTTCCTAAAAAATTCTAGCTCTTCCTCTTTTTTTTTTTAAGTTGTAAAATTGGTTCAACAATAATGTGTCAGCTGTTAGGAGGACTACTGAGTGTTAAGAAGTCAGATATTAAGCAGGTAATATGAAAGACCAGGCAAGGAATTCCATCAAGCCCCCAAGTATGAACAACAGGAATGAGAAAATGCATTCATCTTTCTGTCAAAGAATTTACCAATCCCCATCTCCTGTTACCTAGAGCCCTGACGGGAGTCACATTTTTTTTTTTAAAAAGAAAGAAAAAACACAATTTTTTAAAACATAAAATTTCACAGTATCCAATATGACAACTGGTTTTGATTTATGAAGATGATAGACTATTAAAAGAAACATGTATGAATCAAGCACCGCTCTGAGCCTACGGCTTTGTAATCGCCCAACTAAATGAATTGAACACACAGCCAAGAACAAGAGGAACACACCGCTAATTGTGAGTTCGTTCTATCTGACACTTGACATTTGACTCTTGAGAAAAAGGGAGTTATTTGATTAGGTGAGGAGCACCCCAGGGAGGAGAAAAATCTGAGCAGTCAGGAAATCAACCGTAGGCACAGGGAATAAGTGGAAACAGAGGAGGGACGAAACAGAACGGGGTGGGGGTGGGGAGATCACCATGGAGGACTCCTTCCACCTGACCTGACTCTCATTGCTGCTGCTGGCTCTCTCTTAAAAGCAGCCCATCCCTGTACTGTTAAGAGGAACTAGGAAGGGTGCAGGGAGGTGTGCAGAGGGATGCCACAGGTGGGTGGAGCCATAAAGTTCCTAACAGCTTCCTTAGTGTAGACTCACTGGGATGAGAACTCAGATCCTCATGGGATTTGAAGGCCAGAGTCAGTTTTCTTCCTGCCCCCGTCACTTTGCTTTCTCCCATCCACAAAGGGGACCCTAGCCAAATCCTTCCCATTCGTGGGAGTTGCAGCTGTCCCGCACATGTGGTAAACAGGGACCAGCAGAGCTGCTTCTATTCTTAGCACTTTATTGCGGACGCAAAAGTCACCAAGAGTTCCATTTGCTGGCTCAGTTCCTCAGCCACGTTCTCTTTCCCTCTCCCTTTTCTCTTTCTAATTCTCTTCCTTGGTACCTCTTCCTGCAACCAAATCAATTTTGGAAGGAAATGAGATCATTGCTTCTGCTTCGCTTTCGCCGTACTGCAGATTGCCCTGAACTGGGTGGAACGTCTACCCTGTAGCATGCAGTCACTCATGGGCTGTTTGACAAACTGCACATCAGTCTCAGATTGGTGCCACTTCTTACCCTCTTATGGGAGAGAAGAGCTTTAAGCCTTCTGCCATCTGACCCTCAGAGGCCACCGTTGAGTCCCCTCAAGTGGGTGGGTTTGCTTTTTACTAACATGATTAACATACATCATTGCACTGCACATTTACTCTCTGAACCCTCACAACCTCATATCTTTTTCAATTATTCCCCTTTTATGGACGTCAAAGCCAAAACGTGGTGGTTTGAGAAACTTACCTAAAGTCTCATAGACTCGAAATAACTGAATTGGGAAAGATACCAAGATCCTAATTTTAGTTTTCCTACTCTCTATAAAATATGAATCATATGCATTGACTACATGAGGGTAAAGAATGGGCTGGAGAGATGGCTCACCGACTGCTCTTCCGGAGGCCCTGAGTTCGAATCCCAGCAACCACATGGTGGCTCCAAACCACCTGCAGTAGGATTCGATGCTTTCTTCTGGTGTGTCTGAAGACAGTGCCAGTGTGTTTGTATAAGTTAGAAAAAAAAGAATAGGAGAACAGGGGGGAACCTGGCTGGAATATAACCTCTGTCTTTCAGTATGCATCTTCCTCATTCTCAGAGGGTGGGAGGGCCTTTTGTTCTATTCATGAGAACCATGGAATCTTTTCAGACACAGCACAACCTGGCAAATTCTCTTATAACCGGAGAGGCTAGGGAAGTTTGCCCTGTTACCTGTTTTCAGGGTCAGCCAAGGTCATGCTGCGGGTGACATAGCACATCTTGAGGGGGATGCTTTTCCGGTCTCTATGGAAGGAGAAAGGCTGGGATGACAGAGGATCTGAAGAACCTCCTCCTAATCTTGGGGACTCAGGTGGAGGTGTTTCCCATCCAATCTCAGACACAGGGGATCCTTTCTTCACATAAGGTGTGGCTTCTCTCATGTACTTCACTGTAAGAAAAACAAAACAAGACAAGACACACTTTTAGGAATACCACTCTTAGAAATGTGAATATGGGTCAGCACACATACAATGTAGAAGTAACATTTCTATGTTGTGATCGACACCTGTCTAACTGGCCTAAGGCTCACTCAATAGGAGGGAATACAAGTCTGGTACGGTAAAGCTAGGCAAGATTCAGGTAAAGTGTTTATCTTTGTACCCATAGTGTAGTTCAGTTCTCATCCTTAGGCAAAGAAAATTCTCTTTTCCCCAGAAGGCAAGTACAGAGATCTACAGTTTGCCAAAATGTAGAGGATAAGCAAGTGCCCATCCCCAGTTGGACCACTTAAGATACAACTCCAACACCCAAGGCTCATGCAACAGAGAAGAAGGGCAGTAAACATTGTAAGAGGCACATAACCAAGTCAGCTCCAGCTAGCGAGGGTCCTCTATACCTGACAGGAAAATTGCATCCGTGAGCTCTCAACAATATGGGTGTCTTCAGGAGACCACACCAGTTAACATACCAACATGGATGGGGAAACATTCAACAAGGGCTCAACTCCTAGATGGAGATCTATAGGCAATAATGGCTGCTGAAGGATGGGACCCTAATCGATCTCCCAATCTTAGTGGTCATCCGTGAACAAGCAAGCACGTGCAAGCAACACCAAAGAGACTCGGCAGATATTGAGTGTGTTTGTATGACAACAATACATTTAGAACAAGGTCATGAATTTGATAGAAGGTAGTTGAAAGGACACAGAAGAGTTGGAAAGGGTAGAGAATGAAATGTGGATGATGAAATATACTGTACTCATATGAAATAAAAAGAAACTAAGTTACATTTTTGGAAAAATTTCTGTATCTGAATGAAACTTGCATTGGACTTGCTGGTAGTAGTATCAAGTGTGTTACAGTCTGAAAAAAATTCAGGCTTTCTGCTTCTTTTAGCACAATTATCCTATTATTTAAAGTACAAGTACGTATCAATGTCAATCTTAGAACTTGCTATTACAGTGTCGGGCACATGAGAGTTGCATGTAGCTTTTTCCCCCCAGCTGTGACACCATCTTTCTTTGCTGATTACAGGTCATACTGTGGAAGACTGAAAACAAGTGCGCAGATGATACGAAGTGTCACCGAGACTTACAGACTCTGATTTAGTGCACACGTAAGGATTCTAGCTGCACATCACTGCCCAGGATGCTGCTATTATGCTCAGAAGCAAGGGTAGACTTTTCAGCTTCAATGGCGCTGAAATCATGTACACAAGGAAATGAATATTAACGTCTGTATTCTACTGGCAAAATCTGCAGCAGTAGAGCCATTATTTCTCAAGGCTAAGAGCTAGAAAATTAACAGGTTAAATATATCACAATCTCTGTAGACGTTAAAATGAGATAGATATACACGCGTTAAGGAAACAAGACTTGGACGAAGGTATATGCCTTTAATCACAGCACTTGTCAGGCAAAGGCAGGTGGATCTCTGAGTTTGAGACCAGTCTGGTCTAGTGAGCAAATTCCAGGATAACCAGGGCTACACACCGAGAAACACTGTCTCAACAACCAAAAAACCCAAACAACCCTAAAAGTACATGTAAATTTGTGATTATATATATTATATACGTCTTATATATGTATATAACATGCATACAAGTATACACATGCTACTTCAATCTGACTTATATACTTCTTATATATGTATATAACATGCGTATGCATATACACATGCTACTTCAGTCTGACAATTACTATCAATATTTTCTAGACTTTATATTTAAAATTTATGGAATATATACATATAAATATAGACTAATACTTTACATAATAATATATGTATATATATATACACATTTATAGATTTATATATGTTTATTTACATATACATGCACATATATGCATATATATACACATATATAAATATATACTGTTATATAAAATAGTTAAATATATGTAGTATATATATTTACATAATACATATGTATAATGTATAAGTTTATATACATGTATATATGTGTGTACATGTACATATATATGCATACATATATTCTGTATATATATGTATGGAAAAAATGTATGCATATATATGTACACATACACATATGTATGGAATATATGTATGCATATATACATTATATGTTCACATATGCATATATTCATGTAGATGTGTGTATATCCACATTATATATTATATACATATATACACTATCTATAAATACATATCTTCAGTTATTTTTAGTATGAATTCTAAAAAATATTGATAGTAATTTATTCTGGAGAAAGGAATGAAAAGCCATTGTGAGAGAAATACACTTTTTAAATTCATTTAGTATCTTTTTGTGCACTTCCGTGTTTAACCACATTCACATATGACTTTGTGAAGATTAAAAAGGGTAAGAAGCTTGAGCAGAACATACGGAAGTTCTGCTCTTTCTCATGTTTGCCTTTTTCCTTAGATGTTTGAGTTGGCAGGGCAACCAAGATCTCAGGAACATGCAATACAAAGTTTTCTGTCCTTGTCCTTGAGCATTCTGCTCTGGTTCTCTGTTGCATAATGGGCAGAGATCATTATCAGTGACTGTGGATTCCGGTGAACAAAACCTCCAGGATGGCTTGGATGAGTTACATCAGAAGCAGATGATTCCATGGTGTAAGACTGAAACCAGGTTTAGGGAGACTCCAGTATGTTGCGCATGCTTTCTGTACTGAAGTCTTATAACATGAAGATGACTCTATTCAATGCTTTTGGTGCCTTGGGCTGTATCCTAGCTGCTGTGTACTGGCCGAATCCCGAATGTCACCATTTCCCTGCTCCACAGAGCCGTGTAATAGAGACTGCAAAGCCCGGGAGGCTGCAGAGTTGCTGCCTGACCTCATGCGGGATCAGTGCCTCTAGGAAACCCAACTGCAAGAGTATGGAAGCCACGGCATGAGCAAGCTCTAGAATAGGAATGAGAGAACTTAGAAAAGAGCTTGTAGGCATGAGTCCAATATTTACTAGGAATCCACAGCTCCATCGTCCTTTCCTGTAGATCTGCCAGCAGAGATTAACGGGACAGGGCGAGAGAGGTCACTGGCAAACATATCATTTAACGGAATGTGTTATTACTGAGTAATCAATTTAAAGAGGAGCACAGACTTGGCTCAGAACACGAGTAGAAACCACATGGAAACTAACTTTAGCTACATGGAGTTGAAAGTAATGGGGCTCTTGAAAAATCATTGTATTTCCAAGTATGTGGGGATGTGTGTATTTAGTGTGTGTGTATGTGGGGTGTGTGTGTGGAGTGTGTGTTTGTGGTATATGTGTGTGCACGCATGCATGTGTGTACGAGTGTAAATGTGGATAAAGTGTTTTTTAAAACCTAGAAAAATGATAGAAAAATGTCAAAAGAAATATGTTGAGGGTGGGTGGCTGTGGCTAGGAAAAGGGCCACATGGAACATAGAAGAGAAAAAGAGATGGAGGAGTTAAAAGGGAAGGTCAGAGGACACAAGAAGGGGGGAAGATGATAAAGCCAGAGAATCTAATAAGTCTACAGAGTTTGACCCCAAATACCACAATGATGTCTACCACCCTGTACACTAATTTAAGAAATAAAAAATGACTCCTTCCCCTATTCTGCAGATGGTAAAATTGTGTGGCTTTGTGTGTTGTAGAATCGTACTCACTGGGATATGTGAAATCCCAGCAGCAATGGAAATGGAAGGAACTGGTTTTTGGGAATAGATTCTTACCACTGAGTCTGGCTAGAATGATGCCCTTCAGAGCGAGACTCAGGATGCTGTGTGGGTAAATGGAACTCAGCCTCAAATGATGGCCGACATGTGAAGAAACAGAAGGATCATACGTGTCCTTTATATAATGCATGCTGACTCGCAACTCTGATGACAACGCTGTAGCACAGAAGAATTTGGTGTAAGTTTGCGAGAAGGATAAGAAAAAACATTAGCAATGCACTCAATCATTGCTGAACATTGAGCCCGGTTACTTACGTACTGTCCTCTACGTGTCTCACAATTACTATTTAAGGACTCACTTATTTATATATAGGGAAAGCAGGGTCTGTAGACAAAATATCTATGCTACCATTCCTTTACCGAGTTCATGTGTCATGAGTCATAGGACTCATTTCGTAAATATGAAAATATATTGTTATCCTTTCTAGGAAGCTTGGTAGGATTATCCGAGTTCTGCCAAACACATGTTCATATGAACATTGATCATTGACGCTCAGGAGTTTGTCATGTTGGGGCTCACACAGCTTGCAGTTGGTAGCCAGTTTGCTTATCCAGAGATGCTCTTTTCTGATATCTGCCTATGCCAGAAGAAAGGTGAAAGATGCACAAATGCTGATGAGTTTGGATTTTATTTCACATAGTGACAATAATGCTTTTCAGTGAGCATTACAGTGGCCCAATCACTGAGAATTCCTGGGAAAGTGGGCTTCGCTGCCTAAGGGAAAATATATTACACATAGGCCAAACATTTTTGAGGGCACAGAGGATTACTGTCAGTGATAACGAAAGCAATATTCTAAATATCCTGCTTAAGCACAAAGAATTCTAGTAATATGTGGCTCGGTCCACTTGTGGGGCAGAGCTGATAACCATACCAAAAAAAAAAAAAAAAAAAAAAAATCCTAGCCTAAAATCAAATATTTGCCAAGTGCCCACTTCTTATGTGGTACAGAATTAAAGTAATTTACATAGAAGAGGTACTACAGGGAGGCCTTGAGGAAAGTTTGCCTTCTTGGGTATAATATTTAATGTAGAGTGATGTGAGAGAAGAGGAGGGGGGAGAGAGAGGGGGGGGGAGTGAGGGAGGGAGGGAGGGAAAGAGAGAGAGAATATATTAATGAGGTAAATAAGATGATTTAAACTTGCTCATTCACCAAAATTTATCAGTTTATTTTTATGTACAAAGAATTATGCAGCATGTGAGTAATACGGAATCATCCCAATTGAGAGATATTCAACGCCCAGAACAGAGGGAGTTGGGAGGAGGAGGTGACAAGGAGATTTGTGTTAAGTTTTAAGCCTGATTTAAGGAGGGTACCACACTGCACAGACCTTTAGCTGCCTCACGGAATCAAAGGATCATTCCTTATGGAAGAAAATCATTTCATCCCAGGCTGCAAAGAGTGTTGAGAACCAAAGGCAATGAGCTGGTGCAAAAATCCAAGAAAAGGCTGCACACTAGGAACCAAGGTTCCCTGAACACAAGCAACTGACGGTGGCAAGAGCTACGTGTGCTTACAACCTGAGACGGTGGGACAGAAAAAAACAGAAGCTCGAGAGAGTTTTCCAGAGAGTATTTAAAGTCCCTTAACCAACTAGTTGAAATCAAGCAAAATGTGTAGTAAGATAATTATTGATGACGACGGTAACAATAACAACAACAATGGTAAATAATGCACAAATCAAAGCGACATTAGAGGCACATGTAGGAGGATCTGGTGAATAATAAATTGTACGTAGAGGACGGGTCAGTGGGTGACTGCATTCTACAAAGCACCTAAGCTTCATTCCCTGTATCAATGCCTGGCTTCTCATAATTGCAAGTGCTCTAGCTCCAGGGAGAATTGACGACTCTGATTTCCACAGATCTGTGGAATCACATACATTTACCTCTACACAGACATGTGCACACACACAATAAGAAATAGACATGTAAAAAAGTTACAGTGTAGAACAGTCTTTCAAAAATGACGGCAAATTTTGATTCATGATTAAGAAATATAGAGCTAGAGAGATGGCTTGGGTGTTAAAGGCCAGGTTCACAACCAGATAAAATAAAATTAAGAGAAATGAGGGATAAACCATAGAACCAGAAGAATAGAATAGAAACCATGTGGCAGAGAAGAAAAATTTCCCAGATTCAGACATGCCAAGCTACTAGGTCTAGAGATCTTGTCTTGGTTTTGCCAAACAAAACCAGACCCGAGAGCTTCAAACTCAAGCCGAATAGAAATAATGTACAGCGTCTTCTTTAGGCTTTTGGTTGGCTTAACAGTTCCTCTTTTTCTCTGTGCATGTGACTCTACCGAGCTGCTCAGCTGGCCCCTTTGGATCTCATTAGTATTGGGTGCAAGTGTCAGCAGAGTTCCTAAGTGAATCCTGCTATTTCTGGTAGACCAATATTCCAATCAAAGGAAAAGGAGGATTGAAAGGTAACCATTACTGCTTCTGAGAAAGACTGCTGCCTCATGGGACCTTTTCCCAGATCTGTCTTAAAATTAAAAAAAAAAAAATTGGTGCTAGAAATTGATAGAAGGAGGGGGTGAATTTAATAGTGTCTCAAGCCCTTACATTTAACCGTAAACTATATTATTTCTCACATCACTTTGAAAATTGACGTGTGTGTGTGTGTGTGTGTGTATGTGTGTGTGTGTGTGTGTGTGTGTGTGTGTGTGTAAGTAAGTCAATGTTTTTCTGTCTTGGGAGAAAACATTCAATTAACAGGCTGTTCCCTGTAACACAAGAGAGTTTGATTTTGTGAGCCTGAACTATTAAACTATGGCATTTCAATAATCATCACTGAAGACACCATAGTATATATTCATAATAGAGGTTTAACCTGGCAGAACTGAGCATCTAGTATCTGCATAATTACACCTCCATGTACTTACAGACATTAATTTCAGGCAAAGAGCTTTTGAAACCAATCAAGAATCAGCCAGGCCCAGTTTGGGGCACCTAATAATCAGAACTAATTAATAAACCATGGCCTTTCTGGGCATCATGAATTAAAACTGTGGTTGAGCAATTAAGCTTCTAATCTTCAGCAGCAAGAAAAAAAATGAGGCTGGCGATAAGAAGTCTTCTTCAACACTGCACCAAGTTTCTTTCAATATGTAGGGGAGTTTTTCATCTGAAGGGCAGCTGTTTGCAAGACTTTCAAAAGAACATTCAAGAAAGCCCAAGTTTGCTAGGCCCCCAAGTTACCACAATGAAATCTTTGTTGGGGCGGCCAGATGACATTTAAAAGCAAAAGCAGACAGAGCTGTACACCAGGAAATGCTTTAGGGAAGTCTAATCAGCTCTCCTACTAGGCTTGTTTCTAAGGAGCCAGAAAATGTGTTTGATATGTTAAAGTTTTCTTTTTCAGAACAGCAACAAATGAGATTCAGGTTACTGGGAGGAAAAGAAATACTTCATAGCTCCAGGGAGTGTGAACTCCCAGTCTGAACTTCTAAACGCGATTGCTGGGAGAGGATCAGCTGATGTTGAGTATTCAGACCTTCCGTGGATCACTCAAAGTGAGCAGAGGCCGCTGTGTGTGGGCATGCTGATAAAATGTCGGACCATACGGTCCCTTCGTGATACTTTCCTAGGTCACCTTACGAACGATGCAGGAGGAAGTCGTTCATGTTTCCAAGACTGAGGGGTGATGGAAGAGGTAATCTGACTTCCGCTCACGCCGCAGCCAATTTCTCAGCAGGCTGAAGTGTAGTGGGAAGAGAATTGGCCCTGGGACTCAGGGACCCGGATTACAGTTCCAGATCTAGCGCTAACTAGCTTTCCGGCCCTGGGCAAGTCACTTCTTCTCCCCGATCTCATTTTCCTCTTCTGTCAAGGGAGGAAATAAGGTCTTTACCTTTTAAACATTGTGTGATTTCTTGAAAGGCTGCCTCCTCCAAAAAGTGTATGCGTGCATGTGTATGGAAACATGCCAGACTCATGTACGCAAACATACATGCTCTCTCCCTCCCTCCCTTACACACACACACACACACACACACACACACACACCACAAGCATACAAACACACACTCTTCTCTCTGTCTCTGTCTCTCTCTCTCACACACCCCTCATGCACACACACAAACACAAACTCTTCTCTTTTTGTCTCTCTGTTTCTCTGTCTCCCTGTTTCTCTGTCTCTGTCTCTCAAACACACACAGACACCACAAGCACACACACACTCTTATCTCTGTTTCTCTGTATCCATGTTTCTGTCTCTGCATCTCTCTCACAGACATCATAAGCACACACACTCCTATCTCTGTCTTTCTCTGTCTCTCTGTTTCTCTTTGTCAATCTCTTTGTCTCTTTCTCTCTCTGTCTCTCTGTCTCTGTCTCTCCACCCCCCCCCCTCTCTCTCTCTCTCTGTCTCTCTCACACACACACACACACACACACACACACAGTATGTTGGGGAGATAGCTCAGTCTGTGAAGCACATGCTGTGTTGATCTGGACCTGAATTTTGATCCACACTATTCAAGTAGAGAGGACAGTGGCAGTGAGTGCTTGTAGACTCAGTGCTGGGGCCTGGAGGCCAGGCGGTGCAGCAAAGCCAGTTATAAGAAACTCTAATAAGAAACTCTATCTTGCCTGGCAGTGGTGGCACATGCCTTTAATCCCAGCACTCAGGGAGCAGAGGCACGTGGATTTCTGAATTGAGGCCGATGTGGTCTACAGAGCAAGTTCCACGGCAGCTTGGGCTACACAGACACAGTCTGTCTTGAAGAACCACCCCTGCATACACACACACACACAACAAGGAAAGAAAGAACAAAGCTCTACCTCAAAAGTAAGCAAGCAAGCAAACAACCTAACAAAAAAGCAGGGTGGGTAGGTCCTAAAGAATGACAACAAAGTTTGACATGTGATCTCCACACGTCTATGCATACTTGTGTGCACAACCACATGCAAAGGCTCATTCATCCACTGTGCCATACACACTTGCACACTAGGAACATGCATGGGGAGAGAGTAACAATACATGAGCTAGACCTAGGCTTGCCCAGTCACACACAGTAGGTGTACAGCCAGACCTTCATGTGGGTCCTGAACAACTGGAACGGGGCCATCCCAAAAGCTGTCGCTTGTACATGGGATCTTTTCTTCTAGCTGGGCAGCCTTGTCTAGCATCAGTGGAAGAGGCAGCGCCTAGCCTGGCATTGACTTGAAGTGCCAGGGTGTTGCAGTAAATATTAAAAAATGGATGAAGGTAGGGGAGATACCCAGAGGGCCCAACACCCACTCATAAAAGGGGGATGGGGAAAGAATTGTGGGTGGAGTTGACTGGGAGGGGTCAGTAAGAGGGATGTAAAGTAAATATGTAAAAAATAAAATTAACTTAAAAATAATCTCGACTTACTATTTGTACTATCATCCGCAGATAACCATGTTTCATACGTACCACATTCTAGTCCAGTGGCTGGTGCAATACATCTTCTGACCTTGTGAGAGCCTACGGGCCCCGGGCACATCATAAGATGAGCTTTTGCTGAGACGGTATGCTCGGATCACTGCTCTCCTGGTCGGTCTGGCTGCCTTGTCTACAAGAATCATTATTTCTATTCACTTGCAGGGTTCATGTGCCTTCCATCTCCAAAGTAGGTTGTTGAAAATAGGAAGGACTACAGGAGGCATTTGAAAAATGACCGAAAGGTTCTCAAAGACCATGAGGTGTGAAGGTACTGAGTTTTAATATGGAGAGCCAGGAGTCAAACAGTGAAGAATCACATCTATGGAGAATACAATTCAAATACAATTTTCAAATTTTCCTGGTTTTATAATTTCTTATTTATTCTATTTATAAGCTGTCTCTTGAGAATTTTCTACATGTAGATAATAAAATATGATTATATTTACCTTAGTTTTTTTTTTTTCATGGTTCTGGGAGTTGGACCTAGGACCTATTGCCAGTTAGATGCCATATCACTGAGATATATTCCTAACGCTGACATGATTATTTAAAGGAACATGTCTTTATTCCTCAACAAAGCAAGATCATTGTCCCACAGTAAACCAGGGGCATAAGGAAAGTATCCTGTTTTAAGGTAGCCCTTGTGATCACCCAGAACATACTCTTTTGTTAGTCATCAGTGGGCTCTTGCTTTAGGGAAGACTGAGTGTGGTTGTCATCACAGTGATTGAAGTAGGCTGGCTTCTGTCCTCAGTGGCACCTATATTCCTATGTGTGGGGTGGTAAAGGGCATTAAGCAGCAAAGAAATACAGGGATCACTCTTGAAGTATGGTCATAGCTAGATGGCTTTGCCTCTCTGTCCTAGTTTATACAGAGACATTCATACTCTGGACCCTTTTTGTTTCCTGTTTTTGTCTTAGGTGATGTGGTCTCCATAGTTCAAATGCACATGATAAAGAACTGCTTAATCTGAATGTGTCAGGCACTCATCTGTCTCTGCCCTTCGCATAGGCAGTTTTCTATTTGGGGAAAAGTCTCTGTCCTCACCAAAACTCAGTTGATGACAGACTTCCACTCTTGGAGTGTTCGGCCTACTCCTGAGACAGCTTCTTTTCAATCCAACCATGCATAGTGGTAACCTCCATCACTACCTGTAGCATCAGGATGGTAAGTCTCAGATGGCTCATTGAATCTGATGGCCCAGCAAATTTACAACTGTCCTCAAAGTTGGGTGACTATAGTAGAAGTTGTTAGACTCTGGAGTCACGCTATAGAGTTTCACTTTCCAGCTCTTCTGTCTCAAAACTATGTGAACTTAGGGAGCTTTCTCTAACCATCACCTGGTTCCCACTCTTCTGTAACATGAGGAGAAGAAGCTTACTTCAGAGAGCTGCAGTGCGGTTCACTAAGGTAACACACACACACACACACACACACACACACACACACACACACACACACACTCAGGACTTAGAACTGTTTAAAGTATATGTAAGTACTCATCAGAGTTTAAAAACTATAACACAGTGAGTCATCTGTTTACATCTATGTCATAGTAATGGTCACAAAGCTGGCTACATAGCATACAATTACTTGGTAAATGGATGACAAGATAGATTTCCAATGCACACATTTTTTTTTTCTCTCCCAGATTTATTCAGAAGGAGGAAGAGTTATAACTGATCTTTCGTCCAGGCAAAGCCACAGAGGACAGGGATTATCAATCACTCCTTGAACATTGCAAGACCCAAGAGTAACAGACAAAGGTTGGAGGCTCAAGAACTGTGTTATACAGAATAGCAGATGTCAACATTTTCTTTTCTGCGAAGAGCCAGGCAGGAAAAATGTTTTGACTGTACGGCCATAGAACCCCTGTCATAACAATGTCCTGCCACTGTGCTACAGAGAGGTTATGGGTGACATGTTAACACAGTGGTGTGGTTGCCTTCCAAGTAGAACTGCATTACAACAGGCAGCAAGTTAGATTTGAGTCATAGGTCGTCACTTACCAAATCTGGCTATAACACAATAATTATAACTAGGAGTTATTGATTGCTTATCATATTTTGACCCTGGTCTGAACATAAGAGGAATGTTAGCCCATTAAAGGCATGTCTATGAGGCAAAGCAAGACTATAATTCTACCATACAAGAGAGGAGAAGTATGGCAGTTCCCTGCCCGATGTCATCAACAATGACTTGGGATACAGGAGGATGAGCTGAGGTAGTCTTCCTCCAAGATCGCTACCCTTTTAGAAACCATGCTTGATAGAATGATCTGGTTTGTCAACAGTGTTATTGTCGGTAACGTATCAACACCTATAACTATGGCTTTGCATAAAACAAAACACAAGCCAGGATAAAGAAGGCCGAAGAACTGGATTGGTGGGCTGTCCGCATCCTCTATCCCATTCATGCAGCTGTGAGATTGAACAGTGGGTAAATGAGGGTCAACCAGGTTGTCAAAGGATCAACAAACAAAGAGAGCATGCAGTGAGTAAGAAGGATGAGGGTACTCTGGTGAAGAGTGTAAATGTTCTGCTCTAACTCTGGAGTTAAATCACTCATTTTTCTGTGTAGTCTCCAGAAACTCACTTAGCTCCCTCTCCAGCCACTTAGATCTGTCTCACAGGGATGGTATGAGATTAAATAAAGTAAGACCATGTGTGTCAGTCACCACTGTGAGGAGTTATCTCTACTACAATAGAAGGGGTTTAGGAGACATAAATATATGTGGGTTGGAATAAAATTGCTTTGCTGTTTTTGTAGAGGAAGTGGAGTCATGATCAGTGGACGATGGGGATCACATCCTGACTCAATACAGAAGGAATCTACGGAGGTAGAGGCATCCCAATTGCTTGTGACATTTAAGCTGAAACTGGATGTGTTGTTTCCCAGCCATGATGTAGAGGAGAATTTCATTTTGTGGAAGAGTTGGTTGTTTCCCAAGTCCTTTAAGCTGTCCCATGCTATGCTGGGATTCCTTGTGGAATGTAGTTAATCAAGGTGCTAATCCAAAGTCTCCTATAGAGTGAGGTCAATTTGCAGGGCATTATCAGATAAAGTTCAGCTGTGTGTTTCTTCATTATCATATGATTAGCTGTGTAACAGCTAGAAAACTTGGTCAGCTGAGTCTTAGAACCCTCCTCTATAAAGTGAGGCAAACAAATGTGTTCCTTAAGGCATGCAATGCAATGTGGTTGTTCCATGTATGAGGCTCAGGTCAGAAGAACTGGGCTTAAATCTCAAATCTTCCACTTAATAGTGGGGCCTCTTTAATGAAGGTCTGAAGTTCTCTGTGACTCAGTTTCCTCACTTGGTCATAGCAGTGTATGTACCATCTCACAGCATCAATCTAAGGGTTGAATACGAAACTTCTGAAACCGCACTGACACTCAAATTTAAATGTTCTTATTATGGTATTAGCATAATTGTTATGAGATTTTAGTGAGAAAATGCATTGTAAGGACACTCCAGTAGGGGCATAAAGAGTCATAAAAGAAATGGGGGTAATGTTAAAAGGCTTTCATTCATCTTAGTCTGGGTATGTTGTGTACTTAGGTAATAATAGAGACATCAGACAGTAAACTGCCTGGAGAAGCTATGACAGATACGAGGAATCAAACCACACAGTATTGTGAATATCACCAATTTTCAATGCTCACGATTCCATATTTTGTTCCTTATCAATGCTCTTCCAACATGAGCTTTAGAAAGACCTTTTAGAACCTGACTGTACAACTTGAGACGTCCATGTCCCAGGAAGTGAGACTACAGAACTCTCCCAGTGAGCCAGACTGCCTCTGCTCACCACACAAACAGATGCAAACACAGTCCCAGGAGGGAGCCAAGGCCTGCAGGACTCCAGAGCTGACTTCACTGGGCATGTGCACAGGCGTCTCTCTCTCTCTCTAAAGGTCAAACTCGGACTGGTCTTGCTTAATTCTCTCAGGAGACTCATTTCTAAGAATTAGATTGGGATGACACGAGAAAGGCCTGAGCAGCGCTCTGGGATTTCAGAGAGAGAGAGAGAGAGAGAGAGAGAGAGAGAGAGAGAGAGAGAGAGAGAGAGAGAGAGAGAGAGAGAGGAAGTTTACAAAAAGCTAAATCTACAGAAGCTTCATGTGACTTCAAGCAGACAGGAAGGACTTCTCTTGCTAAGAGAAAAAATTGGTGACAAGCATCAATAATAGGGTATAACCTCTAACTACAAACCAACTCAGACAGACTGAGGTTCTGAAACCTCACTGCCTTGTAAGTATCTGACTTGCAATTCGATGCCACAGCTCGTAAATATGCTTGGGAAGTCCCTTTCAGTAGGGCTACTGGAAAAAAGTTAAGTACCATAGGAACATAGCTTAGATGAGTAACTAGTTACTGCCTATGCACAGAGAAGTATCTGGATAATATGGACATATTTAAAGCAGTAAACATATAATGTACCAACTGCATTAGGACATTAATTGCCAAAGTAGTGTACATATCAAATGGGAAGAACATGAGGTTATACAAGAAAATGAGAGACATTGGGAAAATTTCTGTAATATGTAATGGAATAAAATGTGAAGAAAATTTGTATTATAAAGCAGGAAACGGACAGAATAGAGATGAAAAAAATTAATACTTAAATAACGCTTCTGACATCATGAAAATAATGGAAAATGTTGCTTGAGTATGCAAATTTCTAGGGAAAAAAACCTTATCAAAACTGCCCTAAATAGTAAAAATAGAGGGGATAGTTTTAATTTTATAATGCATATAGTGAGAGATAGATGTATATATGCACACACATGTATATATGCACACATATGCATATATGCACACACATGCATATATGCACACACATGCATATATGTGCACACATGTATATATGCACATACATGCACATATGCACACACATGCATATATGCGCACACATGTATATATGAACACACACACACATCAGGCTAATCTCTATCTGCTGCATAGTTCAGGCTGGCACTGAACTCATGAACCTCCTGACTCAGCCTCTATTGTGCTAGGGCTGCAAGCATATACTACCACTCTTGATAATCTTGACAGATTCCTAAAAGGTTTGTCCCTTAGTTACTCTTCCTGCTGTTATAATAAAGTACTCTGGCAAAACCAACTTAAGGAAGGGAGCATTTGTTTTGGTTCATAGTTCAAGAGTACAGTCCATTGTGGCTGAGAAGGGAAGGCATCAGAAGCTCCCAGCCAACTGTCACTCTGAGTCCCACTCAGGAAGAAGACAGAGTAATGAATACATGTGTGTGCTCAGACATGTCTCCCTCTCTCCCTCTCCCTCCTCCCCTCTGTGCATGTGTGTGTGTGTGACTTTGTCTCTCTTCCTCTCCCTGTCTTCCCCTCCCTGTGTGTGTATGTGAGTCTCTCTGTCTCTCTGTCTCTCTTCCTCTTCCTCTTCCTCTTCCTCTCCCTCTTCCTCTGTCTCTGTCTCCAGAACCGGCCCCCAGAGAATATTTCCACATACTCTTAGAATGGACCCTCCCAACTCATTTAAGCCGAAATATATAATCCTTACCAACATGCTCAAAGATTTGCCTTCTAGGTGATATAGATTTTGTCAAACTTAGAGTCATCACTAAACCATTAGAAAATACTAGAACTACATGATAGTGAATTTCTAAGTAAAATAATCAAATCTTAACCTATTGCAAATTAAGAAGATTTCTAGTTTATAAATAAGTTTAGGATGATATTTGTATTGAAACAAAAATCAAGAAAATCCAAAACAGACAATGGGCCAACCAACTTCAGTGATAAATATAAGTGAAAAATGCTGAAAACTATCAGCAAATCAAATCTAACAACTTGTAGTCCAGTGCCACCAAGTTTTAAGTATGGTTATAATACAAGATTGTTAAATATTAGAAAGTGTAAGGTTACAACTTAGCATGTTAACAGAAAAATGAATAATGTATGATTACACATATTTTTAAAAAATTATAAAATCTAGATATGGTAAAACATTCAAACTAAAATTCCCCAAGAAAACTAGAAGCAGAAGGTAACTGCATTCATTTGCTGGAGAGAAACTACTGGTCACAAATAGCAAAATTTAAACAAAACATAGCACCAAACAACAAAATGGAGAATATTGAAGACATGTCTTCATCTCTGCAGCAAAATCACCCTCTGTTTCTGTTCCATGCCATAGTTCACTAAACTCCTAGGCCATGGTGCAGACAAGAAAGAACACTTGTTGAATGACTAAAAGGTCAAAAGTCTATGCATGTGAACAGATAAAAAACTAAGTGAGAAGGAAGGAAAGACGGAGTAAAGATAAGAGAATGAACAGGAGGGGGACTGGAGAGGGAAGATGGAACTAAGCATCTGTAGAACTCACTTGAGCAGGGCCAGGGAAACATCTCAGTTAGTAAAAGCACTTGTCACGTAAGTGTAAAGACATGAGTTCAAATCCCAAGAACCCTGGTGACTGGAGCATGGAGTGTCTGTAACCCTAATGTTTCTGAGGTGAGATGGAGGTTGGAGCCAGGATACCCAAACACTGACAGACAGTGGTGAGCAACAGTAAGAGACCCTGTTACATGAAAGAAAGGAGGTAAGATCTGACACCCGAGCTTGCCCTCTGACATGTCATGGATGAACTTCGAAGCTGCTTCTAAATATTGGATGCTAATGGATCCTATGGAAAGAGATAATATACACTTTCTCCTTGTTCACACACATGAGCTCATTCCATTTATCTTGCCATCTCTCTCTTTCATGGACACACACACACACACACACACACACACACACACACACACGGACACACACAGACACAGACACACACACAGATACACACACACACACGGACACACACAGACACAGACACACACACAGATACACACACAGAGACACACACAGACACAGCCAGACATAGACACATAGATACACACACAGAGACACAGACACAAATACAGATACATACACAAATACAAACACAGACACAGACACAAACACACACACACAGACACAGACACAAACACAGAGACACACAGACACAGACACACACACACAGACACACAGACACAGACACAGACACACACAGATATACACACACACACACACACACACACACACACACATACACACACACACACACACACACACACACACACACACAAGGCAGAGGGAACTCAGCACATTTGAATTTTCATAGTGGCCAACATCCTACTTTTCAATCTTGTAGTTAGAAAATCATTTATATCCTCTGAAATTCTCAAGCTATCTTATCTATAAAGTCAGACTTTGCTACAGTCTTGCTCAATTAGGTAGATAATGACGTCATTTAAACCAATAGAAAATAAGGGGCCAAGCCTGGGCTCTCAGACCACATGGAACCATCTTATCAACAGGCATGTAGGGTTTGAGATGTGGCTAGAGCATCCACAACAGGATTATGTAAATAAGCCTAGAATCCTAAGAGTGGCTTTGGGGGATACTCAGAACTTTACTGTGGTCCCAGTAGAGAGAGATTCAGTATAATGGTTGTGCTGGCTGACAGTCGCTGAATGTGACCTCAATGCCAGAGATCAGCATCAGCAAGACCTTTAAGTTCACACAGTGACCCATGAGCAGGTCTTCCTGTGGATCACACTTCACAAACAAGTACAAATTGTGTATTCAAGATCTCACACCTCAGAGTTGTAGTGTTACAGGCAAGCACCTCTAAAGCCCTTCCTCTTCCTTCTTCGATGTTCCAGTCTGCCCTTCTAGTATCATATCCCATTTAATATCTTGTCTCCCCAAGAGTTATGGGATCTTGGACAGATTGTGCCTGGAATCTCTTCTCTTCAAAAGGAAGAAAGCCACACCCATGCCATGGGACTGTTACATTAAACCAGAACATACATGGGCACCGTCTGACAGGTAGAAAGTAACCCCATTACTGGTAGCCTCCTTGGCTCCGGCTCCCAAAGCAAACCTCCGAGAGACAGAGCGTAAGGACAAAGTGTCAGCTGTGTAGCACTCAAGAGCATTTCAGGCCTGATGGTGTGGGCTTACACTCCAAGCTATCGACAGCCCGGCATCCTGCAGGCAGTCGAGCCCAGAAAAAGGGCCGGAGATAAGCATCAGAGCTGGAACGGGAAAATAGCTGGTAAGCTGATGATCTAAAGCCTTCCTCCTTTTCTAAAACACTATCCGTGTTCTCTGATCTAATCTCAGAGAAGGGAAGAAGAGGGAGGAGGGTGTGGGTGCTGGAAAGGGAATATTCTAACTGAACAGTGGAAGGCTTTTGGGTCATTAAGACCTAGTGCTGTCTAACTGGGGGATTACAGGCTTTGAATTACACCTGCGTGCTGTAAGCTTCTGGTTGCTCCGCACGTGGAATGGTCTGTGGGCTCTCTAACCCGAGTGTTTGGAACGGTAAGGTGACACACCTCTCAGCTTTGTTATACATATTATATTAAATAATAGTGGACATTCTGAAATGTTCCGGAAGACAACTTTACTGAAATGCAAATGTGAATTTTGACAATCGCCAGGAGCCACTTCAGAAACTGCCAGTTCAAAGAACATTCTACTCTCAGAGAAGAATCCTAAGCAAGCATGTTGGTTCCAGCAAGGCACACACAGGCCTGAGCTATGGGAAAGTCAGAGAAGGTGTCAGATCTCCCGGAGCTGGAGGTACGCAGGCAGATGTGAACCTCATCACACAGGTGCTGGGAACCAAAGTCTAGTCTTTGATCCCAGAGCCCTGTCTATGCACCCTAAAAGAAATTCAAAAACTTTTTTTTTTCATTCTAAATTCTCATACTCTAAGGTAAAGTAAACCCAACACCCTAATATCTCATACCTCATCAGACCAAAGCTTAAGGATTACTACCAAATAGTCCATTTTCTTCAGAATTACAGCTTAGACATTCTGTCCTGGGTCTCTAGGCTTTCCTCCATGCTAATTGCTCAGGAGATAAGAAGATTCTGACCTAACCAATCATGCACCAGAAAGTTCACAGCATTTCTGGAACTCTGCGTTCCTTTCTATTGGGGCTCAGATGCTTCACTCTTTTGCCATCCCCTTTAGCACAAAATGATCACCTACAGCCTTCTGTTGGAAAGACTACAAGCCACAAAAGATTTGTGGCCTGGGCCAGTTAAACAGGGCTCTGACACAACCAAATTCCACCTACTGCATTATCTATAATAGTTGAGACAGAACTTCCAAAGTAGACTTTTATCACCAAATGAATTTATTCTGATTTTTATATATTAAATAAGACTCTCCCCACATTCTCTCTCTCTCTCTCTCTCTCTCTCTCTCTCTCTCTCTGTGTGTGTGTGTGTGTGTGTGTGTGTGCAAGCACTTTACCCACTAATACATCTCCCCAGACCATCTCCTTTTTAAAAAAATCTTGGGTAACCTCATACTTCAAATGGAATCTCTGCTGTATATAAGATTATATAAAATAGTATTCTAATTACTTCCAAAAATAGTTTCCCCCGGCTCTGCTATCATTTCCAAACATTAAAACATACTTCAGTGAATCACACTCGGAGTTCATGGAATTGTAACACTGCAAGTGAGTTATACTTAAAATGGATTTTCTCCCAGAGCTTAGAAATGTGTGACATTATTCATACAGTGAATGAGACATGTGCAATCCTGAAATTTCCAACTATCCCTAGACAAGCAAAGATCAGAGAGAAAAAGTCTTATTCCGTCTAAGAGATAAGGCATCACAGGGAGACAACATGTGTATAATAATAACCATTCATTCTCCCTTTAATGAAGCTGTGAATAATTGTCGCAGAAAACACACATAGACAGCTCATGGGTTTCCCATGAACACATGTATACCCTACTGCAATCTATTGCAGATGAAAGCTGACTCTCAGGCAGGGTTACCTGCAGGACTGCAAATGCAGTCAGCTGTGGAGCGCGGATTTGAACACACAGCTTTCTGACACGGCATTAGCCATTACTTGCTGCACATGCTGTGGCTCTGTGACAAGGCTTCTCTCCTCCTCCTCCTTTCTAGTGCTCAGTCATACTGTTTCAGGAACTCAGCTATATAGTCCATTAAGAAAAGCATTTGCAAAAGCTTGGAGGAAGATCCCTAATGCCATTCCTAGGAACTGTTTTAGAATGGAAAAGTCTAAACTCTGTAGTTCGAGTAAGCCGGGTTATGTTTTCATTCACAGGAAGCAGACAGTACAGTCTCTGAATATTCAGTGTGGCCGCAGCTACGTGACTCCCCACAGGAATAGTACTTTTAAATGTGAAGAGAGAAGCGCAAAGCTCAGACCTTAGGTCTCTATTACCTGTAAACGACTTCATAAAAGTGGAACTATTATTCAGAGAGGTAACCCTGGGATGGAACAAAGCTACGGCCTTGGAAGAGCAAGAATATCAGAATGGGTCTCAGGCTACAGTGTGTTTGGACAAAGGCTCATACCTTTCACACTATATTCTTTATGTTGAAGGTCACTCCACAGCTGAGTCATGAACACCCGACTTTCTGTTTATCAAACTCAGTTGCACTTAGCCTCCCAGAGCACAAGTCATTCCTCTTGCTTTACAGAGACACCTTTTCCTCACCGCTGAGACAGAGCCTCAGTGATGTGAGATTACACCTGGGAGTGCAGTATGTGGGAACACACACACACACACACACACACACACACACACGCATGCACGCACGCACGGACACACACACCTAAATGTATCTTCTTATAATGGAGTGATTGATACACAAAGACCATATGGAGAAGGTGCTAAACAAAAAAGGTAGCAAGGCTCAAATTTCCAAATCAGATGTCAAGTGTAGTTCCATTTTTCCATGAGAATGGCAGCCTGGCTCTCAGATGTAAGATACTGCATCTCACAGAGGACAAACTGGCCTCAGTACACAAATGCATATTTCAGAAGGAAACAGAATCATTAGGATTCATTATTGGAGTCCCTTCTTTGTGATGGAGGCATTTTGCATTCAAAACCTGGTCAGCAAATCCAGACACCATTCCCAAAGATTATTCCCAAGCATTATTCTTAAAGGACGAGGCATAAATACAAATTTCATGCCCTCTGGCAAAGAGTGCACAGGCCTCTGTGAGTTGAGCTATAACAGAAACGATTTCTCTTGCAGGTAGCAACTCAGCCAACAGTGATGCCCTTCAAGGAAACATCAAGAGATGCAGTTTGTGCAACTATCACAGTGGCTTTCAAGTTGCATTTGGAGCAGGGTACACAAGAAAACTTTCCCAAAGTGACTGTGCCTCTGGGCATCCAATTCCATCCTGCTTCCTGCAGAAACAGCACCTGCTCTTGCATTCAGCTTACCACACCTCTGGTAGTTGACTGCATTTGCAGATGCCGAAAGGCTCTGGTACAGTAAACCTTTTCATCTGTCTGTGTGGTTCTTGGTTTTCATAAAAAAGATGAGCTACATAATAGGGCAAATTGCTCCTCTCCCCCCTTCTCTCTCTTCTTCCTTTCCTTCTACTTCTGTTACTCCTCTGGTATGCTGCATGCAAGGTCGTGCGGCCCCCACAAAGCATCACTTCTCTAAAGCAAATTCAGTGTGAATGCAACAAAGTCAAAGCACTTGTTTGGTCTCATTAAGCTCACAGAATCCTTGGGGGAGAAACAAGGAATTTGGTTCATTATCCTAAACGCTAATGAAGGATAAATTGCATATATCTAAGTGTGGTTTGCATTTTATTTTTTTAATCAGGTGTTTAATTCTTTTGGCTCTTAGGGGGAAAAAGTGAAGCTGAGCCTGGGTGTGGTGGTGGGAAACTTGAATCTTGTCACTCAGGAAGCAGAGGCAGGCAGATATCTGTGGGATCAAGGGCAGCCTGGGTGCAAAAAGCATTGGATTTGTTATTTAGTGGATTCCCAGAAAACAGAGGCAAGTTAGTTTTGCTCACACAAGTCATGTGTGCCAGAGAAGTGTGTGAGAGAGATGAAAAGCTCATACAGAGCAGAAGGTCCCGTTTAGAACTGGACATGGTGGCAATCTGCACTAGAAATTCCGGCGCTGAGGAAGTCAGACACAGGCGCACCTCTGCGACTTCCTGGCTTACCAGACTAGCCTCATTAATGAGCTCCAGGCTCAGCATGAGACTCAATCTCAACAGAAGGGCGGGGAGGGGGGAGCTGGGAGGAGGGAGGGGAAAGGTTCACATTTGTACGTGTACTTAAGCATACGTGTACACTCATGCTCACACATACATTTGTATGTGTTCTCAGACATATACCTGCAGTCATTTATTCTCTCTCTCAAAAGGGGTCCCTTTTTAACAGAGTGATTGATAAACGAAAAACTGTGCACAGTAGGCGTATTAAACAAAGAAGGTAAGATTCAAATCCCCATGCATGGTGTCATACAATGCCAAACACTGAATAAGGCACACAGACCACAGAGTCCAATTGTCAGAGGCTGAAGTGACATCTAAGGGAAGTCATCATCTCCTTTCTGTCTCTCTCTCTTCTGATCTCTTAGTTAGCATATTTTCTTTATTTGCCTTAATTTACTGTTTGCAAAACAGTGGGAAATATGCCTTGAGACAGTAATGAAAGTCTAGGTTAATCAAAAACAAAATAATTATCTCACCCAAGCACTGACAGCTGCTATTGCTAATCTGGGATGGGCTCTTTTACCTTGGGAAAGTTCGATGCCTCTGTCCCAGCAGCTCAACAGGCTTGTCCCCAGTGAGTCATAATGGTGGTTTATATCACTCATTTCCCCACTGGGCTCAGAGGTTCTTCTTCAAGAAGAAACTCTGGTCTTCCATTCCTGTTATTTTCCAGGTCTGAGTTCCCAGTTGCCATTCAATAAATATTTGATGAATGTCCAAATAAATAAATGTACGAATATTTTCTACCATAAGCTCATCTTCCACAAATGGACTGCCTCAGGTGAAGCCCATGCTCTGCAGAATCTCTTATTGTACTGACTACTGATGAGGCTAGTGTGCAATATACTTCAGAATGTTTTTACGCACTAGTGTCCTTAAAATTTTATCACCATTAAAAATATTCACATAATAAAGTGTTACTTCATTTACATGTTTGCATAAAAAATAACGGATCTCTTAGCCGATATTATAGACAGATGCTCTATTTTAGTAAAGGTTGCAGTTTTCACCTCTGCCAGCAGACTCCTCTGCAAATGCACACCCACCCAAACTTCGGGAGGGTACTGTAGGTTGGGCATAGAGGTCTCTGGTTTGAAACAGTTAGTATTAAGGGTTTTGAAGAGTGATACGATTTGTAATAATCAGAACAGTCTAATACTGGCAGCATGAGTCACCCTTATTAAAGGAGTCCTGTGGAGTCTGGAAGTCAGCTGGATAGCGCCTGGTGGAAGAACTGAGAGAGCATCAGTTTAGATGCCCTTGACCTCGTCTTCAATCTAAAATCCGAAGATATGAATCTCCCTCCACGGGAAATAGTAGAATTTTCTCAAATTATTAAGTGGTCCAGGGACTGCTAAATCATCTACACGTAGACCAAGGGCAGCAAGGCTGGAGTCTGAACTACACTGAATGGTAATTTTCCACTGACCACATCACCAAAGGGCTCATCGTTGACTTTCCATTGCTGTGGGAAAACACTGGAGAGTTTAACTTAGAAAGAGAAAATGCTTACTTTTGCTTCCAGTTTTGTATTTCCAAGTCCACTGTTAGCAGTGTGTAGTACAAACAAAATGCTTTTACTCAGGGCCAAGAAAGACAGAGGAAGAGCATGAGCTCCCACAGTCTCCTTCTTGACACATATTGGCACATTCCCAGTGACAAGATCACCCTGTGGGTCACACAAATTTTCAATAGTGCCACCCTTGGGATCAACACACGAAGTTTGGGACACACTCATCCAAACCACATCAGCAGTCAAGAAGGGAATCCTTAGGTTCTCCAGAATGACCCTGAGTATAGGGTTTTTCCTTGGGTCATCACTCTTTAGACATCGTTGGAGAGATGCCTGTTTCCCCATAAGAAGGATGTATCAGACTTCCAATGCAAGATACCAAAGGCCTACAGGAGACAACCCTGGAAAAAGTGGAGCTGGTAGATTAGAATTCGAGGATTCTGACCCTTTGGCCTCGAAGAACCTCGCTGGTAATGGAACCACGGTTTAATGTTCCTTTCAGTTCGACATAGATGGTATGAAATGTTATCTGTTACCACCAAGCCTAGGATGCAAGCCCAGTGACCCTCAGTCAAATGGGCTACTCTCTCTTAAGACAGTTCCAGTGCACAAGTTGAGAGGTAAGACCTGGAGCCCTTGCAGAGAGGTGAGCAGAGCCAAGGGGTGCTTGGATGACCCCAATGGACTGAGGAACTGACTGAGGCTTCTGATTATTCCTTATACCACATCACATCTATGCAGTCTTACTGAGCGTGCCTCAGCTTACAAACATGGCGGAGGCTCCAGGGCCCTGGCATTGCCCTTCTTCATCATGAGGAAATTCCCAGCCTTGTAGCAACGGTCTATGCAGCTGACTGAGATCGTCAGACAGACCAGACTTCTCTTGACACGGATGGCAAAGAGCTAAGAGTAGCATGAAGAGGATTTGGGAGCCAGGTGAACACAGACACTTAGTCATGTAGCTCCTGGTACAGATACAGTGCCAGAATTGCTTTCTCAATCCCCATATCTTTAAAGGTAGATCTTCTGGGTGATTTCTTCTTTTGTATTTTGTTAATTATTTTTTAATTTTTGTTTTTGTTTCTTAATATGTGAGTGTTTTGCCTAAATGTGTGTCTGCATGCCGTGTGCATGTAGTACCCACATAGGCCAGAAGAAGACACTAGATCCCTGGAATCAGAGTTACAAAGGGTTGTGAACCTTCATATGAGTGCCAGGAAACCAAATTGATGACCCCCACCAGAAGAACAGACGGGTATCTTTCTTAATTGCTGAGCCATCTCTGTGGGTCCATTCTGACTTTTAAAGTAAACAAAAATTTAAAGAGCTCCAGCATGGTCCACATCATCCAGGCCACATGAATATACCCTATCGAAGCCTTTCCTCCCCCTTAGGAACCTGGACATTTCTTCCTAATTGTCCTCAAAGCCAGGTGCTGGGCATGAGAGCACACATTTTTAAAAATCTCCATCTTCATGTGCGTCACTATGCAACAGCATGACAGAATCCAGACTCCAAAGGGGAAAGGGCTATTTGTTTACTTGGACAAGGCAGTGACAAGAGTTTGTGTCACTTAGAGTATCCACACGTGAGCAAGAAGTGGATCACAGTGGTGCTGGAGGAAGGAAGGAGGGGTTGAAAGCCGTTTCTTTCTTTGGTAGGCCACCTTCTTTTATTCCATTTATCTCCAGAGCAGCAACATCAGGAGATCTTAGGATTGTTGGCGTGACTAAGAAAAAGAGGCAGCCGAATGCATTTTACCTAATGCTGTTCTGTATGCTTGCACCATCAGCATAATTGGGACTCAGGAATCTGGTTCTGATGTCTTGAGCCCTGGAAATTCTGGAGGCCTATGTGCATGGACCCTCATGTTCCCTAACACTTTCTGCAAGAGGGAGACAGGATACATTTAGTTGTTGTTTATCCTGACTTGGGCAGTTGGAGATGAGGGTGTTAGGGATGAGGGGGTGTGCCCTGATGAGTCATCTTGTGGCTTCTAGAAGCAACCAAGACATTAAGAGAAATTGGAACCATCAGAAAGAAAGAGGACCATCGTTTCCCTGTTGCTCAACATAAACTCCAAATGTTACAAGCATGGAAGAGGAAGAATGTTAAGCCCATGGAGCTGTGGTTCTCAACCTCTGGGTTGTGACCCCTTTGGGAGTTGCATATCAGATATCCTGCATAGCAGATATTTATATTATGATTCATAATCGTAGCCAAGTTTTAGTTAAGTAGCAATAAAATAGTTTTATGGTTGGACAGTGGTCACCACAGCATGAGGAACTGTATTAATGGGTCACAGCATTAGGAAAGTTGAGAACCACTGCCAGGGAAAGAAGGAAGGGAAGGAGGGAGAAAGCAAGGGTGAGAGAGAAGGGACGGGTGGACATTTTCTTCTATCTTGCTCTTGTGATTTCAGAATGATCTTGACAATGTGACTGGGAAAGGGAACTGAAGGTCAGATGGGGGATCTGCTTCAGACCAGTACTTTTTAATGGCCACAGAATCAAACACCATGCTTATTCAATGGGTCCTCTAATAGTAAGATTGGACAGAAGAATAACTTGTTAGCTTGATATCTATCATAGTTTTCCATGGCTAGGCTCCTGCTGTCTGCTCTCGTAAGTGCACCGTGCAAACATCCTGTACAAATGCTGGGTTCTAGCTGCCCTCCTCAGTTCTTGGCTACATGGATGAAGCCATGCTGTGCCTCTTGAAATGACTGATCTGACTAATGTCCCTGACATCATACAATGTTTGCGGTAACCTTCCTCTAAGGCTATGACAATCTAATGTGTGTGTGTATGTGTGTGTGGTCTTATTGTAGAATCAATTTGATTCCTGCAGAAGAGTTCAAAAGAAGGAGGTTTTGCTTGGGAGGTGGCGCTAGAAGCACAAACCAGTCTGGGTAAAGACAGATAAGGAAAGGAAGGAGTAATCCAGGGTCCTGATGTCTACTGTTGCTACCGTCTCCGACCAGCAGAAAAGGAGCAACGACACAGCGCTCTTCTCAAAGCGGTTTATTCAGGAACCTTACAGCATGCAAGTTAAAATCTTTTGTCTCCCCTTCTCTCTCTCCTCCTTTCTCTCTCTCCCTCCTCTCTCTCTTCTCTCTCCTTTCTCTCTCCCCAAGCACAGTCCCTTTTATCCTCTCTCAACTCCACCTCCTCAGTCCATGTTGCGTGGCTGCAGTTCATAGGTCCCCGTCATCTGGCCTGATCTTGAGTCATGGGTGCGCCTGTGCAGCTCACATGATGGGAGTGGCTATTCTGGGGGGTGGGGGGCAGGAGGAAGTCAGGTGCTAGTCACAAGACTTGGCTGGAATCCCAAGCGCCTTTTTGGGACTGCCGCCACACCTGCTCTCCGCAGTCTACTACACTGTTACTATGCTTACTCATACAGAGAACAACGTACACAGGCAGTTTCTGAGGCTCTCTTGTCCCTTACCTTGAAACAGCACCATCTTTTGTATCTTAGTGATAAAGCCATATTTGCTCTTAGAATTGAAGCACAGCTTCTACGTTCTCTTAGGGGTCATGGTTACCATCAAGCTGTCTGGAGCTGTGTGGGAAAATGAATAAAGTGGAAGAGCTCAAAGGCAAGGGGCAACATGAGGTCCCTCCTGCAATTATCTCAGTCCATGCCTGTTTCTCTGGGGACAGACTCCGATGAGCATAGAGTAGACCTGTGCTGAGTGGTTTAGGCTGTTCACAGCACCCAGACTTTGAGCTTTCCTGCCCAACACAGCGCTCTACTTGGCCTCACTCTGAGGGTACAGAGTCCTGCTTGATTCTTACCCATACCTCATATGTGGAAGACAGTATACAAGCAACCTCAGAGTAACAGCCAATCTCAGGCGCTTTCAACTTTTTGACCTTGTGACCTATTTTTATGTGAGTGTTTGGGTCTTTGCATTCTTCCTTAGAGCTACTTCAACCTCTGGTTTCTATTTGCTGCAAACGAAACCAACTCCCCAAGCAAGTACTGAACAGCCAATTATGAGCTCCAGTGGGCAGGTCAAATTACTGGTTTTCTTCCATCCGACCTATCGCGATGAACCCTATTCCAACCTGAGTTACTACAAGTGTTAGAAACCCACATAAGTACCATGAAGAGTATTGACAGTACCTACTGTAAACTCAAAATACCTTGTGCCAAATGTCTACTACACAGCAGATATTTGTTAAAGGCATTTCTGCTTCAGAAGGGCATTGGGCTAATTGGAAGGTGCTGTGGACTAATCATGGTGATCACAATGGCAAGTGAGGTGTGGGTGGGAGATTATGGCACATTTATTTGGTGACAATGAGGGTGACTCCACCGGTCAGTCATCACCTACTTTCCAAGAGCCTTCTGCAGACTGTGTTCAGCATAAGTAGCAGATTAAGAGGCTCAAGTACAGAACGAGGAAGAATTTCCCAACTATAATTAGAGCATTTAAACACTTAGGTGTGTTCCAGAAGCAGCCTTAGCAGCTCCTATGCTTCAAAGTTCTTAGGAATGTGTTTGGCACTTTAGACACTCTAGGTTGCTGGTTTCTGAGTAGAATCTGGAAAACACCAGAAAGTCATAGAACTCTAGCTTCCTCTAAATGAATTAGACAAACAGTTAAAATTTTACTAACTCATGACCCCGTAGCCATATTCCTGTGGATGGCACCAAATGGACTTGGTAGATTGTGAAACACCAACACCACCAACAAGGACAAGACATGAATTTGGGAGGGAGACATGTTATCGATGCAAGGAGGAGTTGAAGTAAATGAGTAGGAGATAAATAAGATGGAAAAACAGTGTAAGTATGTGTGGAATTTTTCAAAGGAACAAATAAAATAATACGTAAAAGATTATGTTTTAATGAAAATTTACATTTGAATATTTTAAAAGCCAATAAAATGCATTATACTAATTCTTGTGTTAAATATTGATACACTGGAGAAATATCATCTAGACTATTGATTCAAAGTTATATACAGACCTAACATTTAAGCTTCTGCAACAACCTGTATTTAGTTAATTTCAATGGCATTAATTAAATACTAAGGAGCATGGACCACATGCTTTCCACTACTAGACAGTCCAGACAAGACGTGGAGACTCATATAAAACTTCAACCTTCATCCCTGAGTTCCAATTAAAAATTCTTGTCTGGCTGAATCATCCTTACATTCCAAGTGGCTGTCTTTTTAATGTGTGTGGCACAGCTGTAATCAAGAAAGAAATTAATCTAAAAATAACTTTAGTGCAATTTTTGTATATGGTATTTACTGATGCCTAATACAGATTTCTCTTAGAGCATGCCATACTTAAACTTTAAGAACACTTGTTTACATAAAAGTGGGTAGTGACTTCAAAGCTTGTTCCAAGATGATGATTCTATTACACCTGTTCCAACTGCTCATAAGATGGTATGTTAGTATGAAAGAAAATACGTGGTGTCATATTGTTGCTAAGTGAACAAAGTAGATTAATATGAGTTGCACACAGCATGTTTTTTAAGTATATCATATACAATTATCTTTGGTATCTTTGTGGGACTGATTACAAGGCTGCTATCTGCAGGTGCTTAGGTCACTTCTAAAAAAATATACTGTGTAACTCATACATGTCCTCCATGGGGTATTTCAATTCATTTTTATATTAGTCATAATACTTAACATAAATAGTTGTATCCACCTAGTACAAAAGCATTTTGTGTGTTTTGTGTAGAGACCAGAGGTCAATTGCTAGCTATTTTATGCAGTAGCTTTCCAGTTTATTTTATTTATTATTATTATTAATTATTATTATTTGACAGTTTTGAACAGAGTGACTTGGTTGTTTCTCCTGTTACTCTAGCTTAGCCTCACTAAAACTCTTCTTCTCAATTAATGATAATAAGATTATCATTAATCACTCATCCCCTCCTACTTTGATGTCTTTATTTTTTTACCATTTTATTTGATTTTTCTTGACACAGGGTGTTACTGAACCTGGAGTTTCCTGATTCAGCTACACAGGCCAACAAGCAAGCTCCAAGGAATCCTCTTGTTTATTTTTTTCAGTTGTGGGATTACAGAAGAGTCCTGGGGTTTTACATGAATGCTGAGGATTTATGTCTACATGGCAAGAACTTTACTGTCTGAGACAACTCTTTAGTCCCCAGGAACAACGTTTAAAACTGTTTTAATCTGTGGTTTGTTGAATGAATGGATTTTAAACCATTATACAGAGAGAGCCAAATGTAGTAGGTAGTACATATTATTTATATTTTAAGAGGACAGAAAAATATAAAGGCCAAAGTTATAATCTAATCTACACAAAAATATCAATTGAAAGTGCTTTTAGAAAGGAAAAATTATTTGACATTTCCTCGATGATTAGAATCTTTTCTGTCTTATTTTTCTTTTGCTGTGGCAGAGCACCATGACCAAAGGCAAATACAGTTTTAATTTGGGGTTTCCAGTTCTAGGGCTTTATGGCCAATGACTGTCATTGTGGGAAGCATGGCAGTAGGAAGTAGGCATGGTGCTGGAGTAGAATGTGAGAGATTCCATATAAATGGGGGGAGAGAGAGAGAGAGAGAGAGAGAGAGAGAGAGAGAGAGAGAGAGAGAGAGAGACTTGAATGCTCACTCAGCAATAGACCTCCTCTATCAAGGCCACACCTCCTAATGCTTCCCAAACAGTTCCACCAACTAGAAACCAAGCATTCAAATATTTGAACTTGTGGAGGCCATTCTTATTCAAACCACCAACAACTTCCCAATGCAGAAAGCATATGAATGTATATAAAGTTGGTGTTTTCTAAGTCCCCTCTACTTCTCTGCTCGCCCTCAATCATTTGCTTGCAGGAGACAAACATCCATAAGCAATGAGGTGGTGCAGATCTCACTTTGCTATGGGTTCTGACTCAGATATAGGTAACTGGACCCTAGTTTCGATCCAGTCCCACAGAACTGCATTTCGCTGAGCATATTTGATGTCTCAGTCTCAAATTTTCTCATCAACAGAACAGACACTACTAAATCTCTTCAGTAAAATGATCACACACACACACACACACACACACACACACACACACACACACACACAATATAATTCGATTACAAACTGTTGCTGTTTGGATCATAAATGTCCCCTAAGAGCCATGTGTTAAAATTTTAGTCCCCAGGCTAGTGATATTAGAAGGAGGCAGAACCTTTGAGGGATGGAGACTAGATTGTTTTCGGAGGGACTCTTGGAAGGAGGTGAGAAGTTCTCCATTTGCTTCTATCCTGCTGTTCTGTATCAAAGGCTCAAAATGATGGAGTCAACTGATTACAAGCTAAAGCTTTCAACTGTGAGCTAAACATCTCCCTTTGTAAGCTGAATAGCTCAAGTCCGGTGTTACAGCAATGGGCATAGCTAACGCGGAAAGCTAGTGCCATGCCTAGGACATACTAACTATCTTCTAAGAGACACTCAGCACTAGTAGGAAATAGTTCCTGCGATGGTATGTTGCCATCCAGCTGGGAAGGTGGACGACATGTAAACAGCCAAAAGCATATACAATGTAGCTAACCCTGCTACAGAGAGGTACAGAAACCTATAAGAGACATGCTTGCCCAATTTAGATCTTGGTTGGAGATCTGAAACTGTAATGTGCATTCATTTGCCGTGAGGAAATGAGAACACTTCAGGACCTACCAAAATTTGGGTTCCCAAAACTGGAAAAAAAAAAAAAAAAAAAACCCACAACAAGGAGCAGAGAGCAAACAGCTTCGGAACTCTGAAGCCTCGTGACTCTAGGCTCAACCTGGGAATTCTTGAGGAGACCGTGAACAACTGTGCAGCCAGCCAGAGCTCTTGCACGCCCTGACAAGGTTCAAACTATGAAAAGAATGACAGCATGGGCCCAGTCGTGCATTCATTAGTGAACTCTCTTCCGTGCCTCGACACTCTCTCTCTCTCTCTCTCTCTCTCTCTCTCTCTCTCTCTCTCTCTCTCTCTCTCTCTCTCTCTCGTTGCATGGAGGTGAGTTCCTTAGCTCAGGTCACATTCCAGATCTGGGACTCTGACAGCTATCTTTAGCTGAGGTTCCTTTGTAGGGAACATGGAATGGGGAAGTGACTCCAGTGATTTACAGATGTGTGTATGTGTGTGTTTGTGTGTGTGTGTTTGTGTGTGTGTGTGCTGTGCGTGTGGTGTGTGTGTGTGTGGTGTGTGTGTGGAGTGTGTGTGTGAGTGTGTGTTGTGTGGTGTGTGTATGTGTGTGTGTGCTGTGTGTGTGGAGTGTGTGTTCTGTGTGCTGTGTGTGGAGTGTGGTGTGTGTGTGTATGTGTGCGCACCAGATTTTAAAGAGACAGTTGCAAGCCAGGTAACTTGCTTCTAATTCTCTAGGAGCTTTTTGAGCTTGGGAAAAAATGTCCTGTTGGTTTTGATAAAATGGGAAGCAAAAATGAGGATAAAAAATCCAGATAAATAAGATATTTGCTGAAGCTGGATAGATGCCTTCCGGCAGAACTGCAGAGTTGTGTCAGGGAAGTGTCTAGAAGATAGAGGTGGGAAGAAGGAGAAAAACAAGAGTCAGTGGGGACCACTAAGGCCTGGGAGAGGGAAGCCCAGGGCATCGGAGAAGCTGCAGCGATACGATTAGCAGGAAAGGAAAAGGAAGGTGTAACGGAGCATCAACAGGAGTTGATGATATAGCATCAACTAACGGGTTGCATGGGTGGCCCTGCTAACCCCGGCCCCTTGTGACTTCAGCTGCATTTGGGGTAGGCAATTCCTTCACCGGTCAAGAGCTCACCTGCTGTCTGGTTCTCAGCTCTTTTCACTCAGCCAATCCTGGAGGAAACCATGGAGGCTGGAAAGGTAAAGCTGGGATGAAGTGAGATATGATTGGTTATCCCCCATCCTTTGAGCCTGTTAGAGGGTGTAATTCCTATCACTGTATCCTGAACAGTTGTATTCCCTAGTCCTAGTCATCCAAAGTGGTACCAGCTCATGACTATATCCTTCATACTCTGAACAGAAATCTCCGCATCAATTTTTTTTGCTCCTTGAGGTCTAGTCCTGCAGAAACCACCTGCACCTTGATCCTCTTCTAAGACAAACTCTACTGTTTGAGAAGCCCTCAGGGGGAAACCATCAAAGGAAGTCAGTTTGAGGCACCAAGAGCCACAGCAGAGGACTAGAAGACACTCTGGCAGGGAGGTTCCACAGCATTTAATACTTTAGAGCAGTGTAGGGACAAAGGAGCCTCAAAGCACCATCCCCTGGTCCTAATGCAGCTACGTCATCATCACACACAGCAGGGTCTTTCTTAAATGTGACCTAAGTTAATCCTCACTATTACTGAGCCAGTATCTCTTCCAGCGCTGATAGTAACTTAGATCATTGGTCCTAATAGTATTAAAAAGCTCTCACTATCTGTATATGAGGGAGGTCATGGTGGCCTTTTTTCTTTCTGAGATTTGGTGACCCAACATAATATTATGTATTCGAAGCCCATTTATTTTCATGTGGATTTGCTGGTTTTGCTTTTCTTTAAAGTTTAATAATATTCCATTTTTATATATGCCAGATTTTCGTGATCTATTTAGCTACTGATAGATCCTTGCTATAGTAATAAGGTAGCAATGAGTATGGAATGTAAACATCTCCATGGTAGGATATTGAATGGCCTACGAATATGTGCAGGACACACACACACATACACACACATACACACATATACACACATACGCATACACACATATACACACATACACATACACACATATACACACATACACATACACACATATACACACATACACATACACACATATACACACATACACATACACACATATACACACATACACATACACACATATACACACATACACATACACACATATACACACATACACATACACACATATACACACATACACATACACACATATACACATATACACATACATATATACACATAACACATATACACACATATACACACATACACACATACACACACATACACACATACACACATATACACACACATACACACATACACACACATACACACATACACACACACACACACACACAAACACAATGCATGTTATATATTATTTGGAAGGGAAAAGAAGGCAGGGTGACAGAAGGTGGTGGAGAAAGCTGGACACAGGATTCATGAAAGTGCATATAATTGTTTCTACAGTTTTAATTTTTCATTTTTTTTTTGGTGGCTAACTCCGTAAGAAGTGACTGACAGTGAAAGTGTCAACCCCTAAGTGAAGCTCCACCTCTTCAGATGCTATGCTCTCTGAAAAGACGTTTACTGAGATCCACAGACTCTGAAACCCAGGCGGGCGTCTGAGTTTCTACATTAACTTAACTTTGGGGTGTTTTTATCTGTGGGTGAGTTTCTTACAATAGGAGACTTTTATATTAAAAAAAGAAAGCTAAAGGGGTTAAGGAGCCTTGGATATTGGGCTGAAATACATTTATATTCGTGTGTTCCGCCTGACATGAGGAAGGAGAGGAAGTTTGAGAGTTCAGTGCCACTACCTTGAGCTCTCTACCCTCCGCTCCCATTCGCTAAGGACTGTGGTTCCCCCATGTCCTTAACAGAAAGCATCATCTCGGGTCACTAGCGTTGTAGAAGCAAACATTATCACGCAGAGTGTTGTGTGAGGGCTGTGTTTCACATAGCCTCAAAAAGTCTATTCTGGACACATTCCTGAAACATCTTTAACCATCGCTTAAAAACACCTGCTAGTTCAGTGGTCAGTCATGATCATCTCTGGCTTCCTAAACTTTGTAAGACGCATTGCTGACCTCAGAGTGGAAATTTTTCTGGGTCAGGGATTTATTTGTTTTTACAAATAAAGCAAGCACTACCTTCTTCAGGCACACCATGATTAAACCATGCTTCATGAATTACGCTTGTCTTTCAATTACATATAATTTTTAAATATCTATTTTCACCCAATAATTCAAATAGCTAAATTAATTTATGAATGTATTCCAAGAATATGTAAGGATACAGCATTTTGAAATAGGTCTTCTTCAAATAATTGTCAAACCCGGCAGAAGGGAAGCAATTGTATCAGAGTTTGTTTTTCCGGTGCACATAAGCACATAAGCAAAAGCATGCGTTTTCAAAGGAATTAGAGCCATTAGCTGGAGAGCTTCTGTCAGTGCTGTGGGATGGGAACCATTAAAGAGCCACAATGTAGGAGAGCATGTAGCTGATTGTAATCGACATTGAACTTCCATTTGGGCTTTGAAGAGGCACATTCTGGCAATGGGGAATAAGCCTGGCAATTAGAAAGTCATAACAATCTGAAACTAGAAGGCTGGCAGACCCACAGCCCAGCATTACCAGTGCTGATGGCCCAATAGTCAAGCTGTAGTGGTCCTCTTTAGCTTAAATAACATTTGCCCGAGTTCTCAGTCAACACTTTCTCTTCATTAGGCATTAAACTGCAGAAGTGGTACCAAGCCTGCTGTGAGCCATCGATTGAGAGGCACTGAGGTTCTCTCGGAGGGTGAGTTGGGAGTGTGGCGTGGGAGAGAGCAGAGATCCCTCCTTGTAAACACCTGCTGGTCAGCACAATGATGAATATGAGATGGGCCATGGGTCAAAGTCAGCCTCCTCTTGTTATTTTAGCCATGATAAACTTAAAATGTGCCAAAACCAGTGGGAACAAGGTCCTTTCTTTTCTGTGGAGTCCAAGGGCTATGCTGCTGGTGAGTAAGAACATCTGACTCACACAGGAGGCAGGCAGAGTGTGAGACAAGAGAGCAGATGCTCACAATTGATGGCCTGCCCTTTGCCTGAAAGAAGACAGTGGTCCAGTTTCTAGCCTTGAAATGGGGAGCATCATGGCAACCGCAGAGCTGATGTGATTGCCAGGCTGTGACTAAAGACGTGGAGGGGGCTGGGTGGCGGCATTGTGCGGTGACACTGGTTGCTGCTTTCAGAGAGCAGAGGAGTGCTTGTCAGGCCCATTCTCCCCAGTATGCCAATGACTACTAGGGCTCAGATTTAGGAAAGCAGATGTTTTGAGCATTCTGGAGTCAAATTCACCGAGTGCTCAGCACCGAGCTGAGCTATGGCCCATCCGTATTCTTGGTTTGACAATCACTAGGCCAGTGAATAGCCAGCCTACTCTGTGTGAGTTTGACTCCAGGGTCTCTGCTGTTTTTCCCATATTACCTGACCACAGAGGGACCATGACACAATAGAGCTTAAGTCCCAGGGCAAGTCTTTCTGAACATTACAATGGGATGATTACCAGAGAGAGTTCTGCCCAATCTTCCTTCTCAGATGCCTTTGTGAATTGATTCGTTAAATTAAATTTACAAATTCATCCCAACATGTTGGGTAGAATGTTTAAAATTTTATTTTTATTCGAGGTGCAGAATGACATAAAGTATGTTATTCAGTATGGGGAATGAGAGCATTAGCGTGTACATACTTACAGTTGTTGAGAAGGGGCCTGAAGAAAACCAGAAACTGTGGCTGGTTCTCGAGGAGGAGTAGGTGACTAAGAGATAAGTAAAGCTAATGCTGAGACCTGGAGCTCTTGAATTATGTATCCCATGAATGCATTAATTACTTAAGACTAATTTTAGATCATTTCTATGTAGCTATAATCATAGTCAATATCACCCAAATCTATGCTTATGAAAGGGTCTGAAGTGGAAAGCCCACTCTTTTCTGAGTAAGCTGAAGGAGCAGCACAGAGACGGCACCCCGTTTGTCATCAGCTCCCAGAACAAATGCACCATGGGAGCATGGAAGATGCGCTTGAAGCAACACTTTCTTTGTTACATCCGTTCTTCCCACAAACATATTTTTGTCTAGAATCTGAGTATCATAACTTCTGCTTCTGTAACATATGAAATCAGGTCAAATGCCAGACACAGAGACTACAAAAGCAGCCTTCTGAACACACACACACACACACACACACACACACACACACACACACACACACACACACACACACGATAGAAATCTATCAACACCAGAGTGGTGTTTCATTTGTAATTACTATCTTTATAAACTCAGATATCCACTCAGCCAAGCTGAGTACTGACTACATCTCGGAAAGTATTCTAATGAATCCTAATCATTCAAGTGATGCCTTAAAAGAGGCCCCACAATGAGCTTAGTTTTGCAAATGGAAGACTTATCTCTGACATATTTTTTCTCTATACTGGCCTGTTATGTTTGTGGTACCAGGACAAGTCAGGTACCCCTAAGCAGGGCTCTTAACATCTTTGTACTTCACTTTTATCTTTTAAGGAGGGAATCTTTCATGCAAAATTAAGGTGCTTCAATAATATACCAAGAAACAGATTAAAAACAAGGACATCATGAAATTTGCCACCAAATGGATGGAACTAGAAAGGGTCATTCTGAGTGATGTAACTCATACCCAGAAAGACATGTATGTGCTGGCTTATATATAATTGTACATTGGTCTTAAAGCACAGGATAATGGCCTTACAATCTACAAACCCAAAGAAACCAAGTAATGAGGAAGGCTGGAAGGAGGATACATGAGTCTCACCCAGAAGGGAAAACAATCAAAGACGGATGAAGACAGGGAATTGGGTGCAAGATGGGGGTGAGGAGGGAAACAGAAATGGGGATCAGGTGTGGTCAAGGGGAGATGGATGGGTGTAAGGATGGAAATTGGTAAGGAAGGAAGCATCTTTGGGACTAGATGGAGACCTGTGATGGAGAAACTCTGGGAGTCCATGGCGGTGACCCTAGCTGAGATTCCTACCAGTGGTAAAATTTGGAGACTGAAGTGGTAACCTCCCATAGCCAGGTGGGACATCCAGTGGAAAGAGGTGGCCATCAACCCACCCATAAAACCTTCAACTCAAAATTTGTCCTCCCTAAAAATTACACAGGGATAAAGATGGAGCAGAGACAGAGGGAATGGTCAACCAATGATTGCCCCAACTTGAGACCCATTCATTTGAGAAAGCCAACATCTGCCACTATTAATGATACTGTGCTATGCTTGCAGACAGGACCCTAGTTCCTGAGAGGTTTCATCTATCAGCTGATGGAAACAGATTCAGAGATCCACAGCCAAACATCAGTGGGAGTTTGAGGAGTCTTGAAGAATAATGGGTGACAGAATTGAGAAAGCAGGGGGTGTCAAGGACACCACCAGAAGACCTAGAGAGTCAAGTAACCTGGGCCTGTGGGGGAAGGCAGACAGAAACCTAACCAAAGAGAACACAGGGGCTGGATTTAGGTACCCTGCACATTTGGAGTAGGTGTGCCACTTAGTCCTTATGTGAGTCCCCTAGCAACTGTCTCAGACTCTGTGATTGGACCCCCTTCCCAACTGGACTTTTTGATTGGGCCTCAGTGGAGGAAGATGTGCTTAGTCCTGATGGACTGGATGTCCCCAGGACAGGATGGTAGGCAAGGAGAGACTTCCCTGTCTCTGAGGAGAAGGGGAGGGTGTAATGGGGGGCAGGTAGAAATTTGTAAGGGTGGGACTGGGAGGAGAGGAGGGAGGAGGTGGTAATGCTGCAATCAGGATGTAAAGGGAATAAAAATATAATAAAAAATGAGAGAAGAGAGAGATGACAGAGAGGGAGGAGAGGGAGGGAGAGAGGGAGAGAGAGAGGTGAGGAGAGGGAGGGAGAGAGAGGGAGGGATGGAGGGATGGAAGGAGGGAGGGAGGGAGGGAAGGAGAGAGAGAGAGAGAGAGAGAGAGAGAGAGAGAGAGAGAGAGAGAGAGAGAGATTGAGAGAGAGAGAGAGGGAAACGGAGAGCTAGCCAGCCAGAGAGCAGGGATGCATGAGAGAATGCTTAGCACTGTGGTTGCCCTGGGGTAGTTTAATAAATAATAGCTCAGAAGAAAAGCATATGAGTATGTTCAGCTAAATGAGTAAACTTCAGTTTCATAATCCAAGCTAAATTATATCCTGCCTATCTTAGATTGCTTGAGGGGGAAAGAGAAAAAAAAAAAGGATGTTCAATTCCTTATTTTTTTTCTTTTTTTCACAAGTTAAAAACGAAACACAGCTTTGTACACAGGAGCCACACATCTATAAAATCAAGAGACAATAGTCAGTGGTGACAGCCTTAGAAATCAGACGAGTTGGACCAATTCTCCTTGCTCTGAGGCAGAGTATGAGAGGTTGATGGGCCAGGTTTTGAAGAGAAAAGATCTAGGATGTTTAAGTCTGTTTGCTTCCATTTTCTTTGGGAAAGATAAACTCCCCTTTCACATTAACACTCAGAAATAGAAGGACCAGAGTCAGTGGTTCTCAACCTGCCTAATGCTCAGATCCCTCACGTTCCTCACAGTATAGTGACCCCCCCAACCATGAAATTATTTCCACTGCTACTTCATAACTGCAATTTTGATAGTGTTGTACTTCATAATGTAAAGGTTGGTTATGCAATATGTCTGCTATGCAACCTATGAAAGAGCCATCCAGTTTAAAAGGTGGTCACAGCCCACACCTAGGTGATCACGGAGGCGAGACACTCAGGCATGAGCAAGGGCAGGACAATGGAGCTCATGGCCCTGGGTTGCCCAACCAGCAGGTACCAGGCCCGGAAACAGAATCCAGACTTGGAGATGCTCAGAGCACACAGCTCTCGTCTCTCTGATTTGCAGCAACTCCAGCTGCTACTGGATACCCGGGGCTTCCTTCTAGGTTGTGATTATGACTTGTTGAATTTTTAACTTGCTCTAAGATGAACCCTATCTGAGAACACTCCGCATTCCCCGATGCTGTGTAATTTCTCTAAAGAAGAACAGATACTTTTATTCCACAGGAACAGGGCTGGGAGAAGCAGAGAACAGTGCTTCCAAACAAGAGCTTACCCAGACAGCCCTGGAAGTAATTTGGCTCCATTCAAGATGCTTATCTCTCCGAGAGGATATGAAAATTAAAAGTTGGAAAGCTCGAACCTTTGAGGAGGTTTCTTGCTGACACTTAATAAGCCACCAAGGCTGTCTTCTTTTCTTCACAGTGATGACAGGACTTGTGGGGAAACTAGCTCTTTTTCTCAGTTCTCTTTTACTTATCAAATTATCAAATGCCTTCCTGTGGTTTATATGTTAACTCCATTCATTTCTGTGACCTTGAGCCACTTAGAGGAAGACAGTAACTATTACAGTCTTGCTACTAAAACAAACAAAAACATGAAAAGAAAAAAAAATCAAAAAAGAAAATCGGTACTGGAATTTCAAGTTAGCCGTCTCTAGCAGAGCTCACCCTTGAAGGAAGGATTTTTGGCTATTCCTTGTACTTGAGAAAGAAAAAAGTGTGCATGCAATGTTCTTGACATGAATGATTTCCCTTTCCTATTCCCCAGGTCTTTGAACCAATTACTTCATTTTCCTGTTGATTCTTCTTTGTTTAGAACAAAGGAAGACTCTAGGCGTAGGTAGCACACAAAATATTTCTCGGAGATACTTTCCAGCTACCCTGCAGGGTATGGCATCCAACTAGATAGACATAAATCCTCCTGCACCTTCCAGAAGTTCTAATTGTGCCATAACACATCAGTTTCGAGGGGCATTGTGAACTGAGCCCATTGTTCTGAATTGTAGATATTAGAAAGTATCCAAAATGCCACTGTAGGGACAAACAGCACAGGGATTATGGAAGTCACTAATTTCACCCAAGAGGCTCTGACTGGGTATAAAATCACACATATCCAGAGCATTAGAAACACACACAATATCTAGATAAATAAATGACGCTCAAATTGATTTCAGAGTCTTCACATGGCCTGCTGTTTTCCTGTTGCTCCAGTAAGTCAGCACGCTCCAGGGATCACTTTGCCTGGGTTGATAAAACTGTCTAGTCAGTGTCGTAAACCTGGCTGAGCCTTTCCATCAAGGACCCGGAGCAGATGCCAAGCTGGTAGAAGATGCCACATCACAGGTGTCAGCGTCATTTTCTTCCATAAAACCCCAGCCGTCTGTTCAGCATTGCCTCATAGAGCTGCAGGGCTCAGACTCAGAGCCATGATATCAATCAACAGGTCTTCCCTCTGCTCCCACAAAGCCAATCTGGGTATGTTTCTCTTTCTTCCACTACCTTTCTAAGTTTGCTGCCCACTCTTCCTGGACATTGTGGCCCCTTTGAAGGAGGAAGGGAGCCCCATACACAGTTCTCATAACTCATAATGAGCTGGAACTTAACAACAGGAATAACTGTATAATGTCCATCTTTCCATATCTCTGTTAGTTTTGAGAATAACAACAGAAAACACCTTGAAGTTTGTTGTGAAATGTTGAATAATATCATTGAACATGAAGGACTTTTCATGCCACCAAGAACACAAGAAGATACTCAACGATTATTTTTGCCGAATGCACATAGCAGAGGAGGAGAAGGAAGAAGGAAATTGACGACCCGAGTTCAAGTCTGTCTTCTAGTTTGATTGGCTCAGGAACACTGATGAGTGTTGAGTACTTCCTGGGTTCAGCATATTGTATAATTTATTTAATACCTATGGCAGAAATGGCTGTTAGTCTTATGATTACATACATATAGAGGAAGAAGCCAAGACTCTGATCATCAAACAAAAGCTGTTCTAGGCTTTAGAACAGGTTAATCCTTGAGCTAGAGGGATGTAGGGAAGTAGAACTCTCAACGTCAGAGCCTCGTTGGGTCATTCAAGTCATGTGACAATTAAAAGCACTACAGTGAGCAATTAGAGTTTTGCTTTTATAACTGGTTGGAAATTCTTGTAGAGCGAACATGAACAAGCAAACATCAAAACAACAACAACAACAAAACAGCATGGAGATTTCTTAGAACTGAAGGATCATAGGCCACATACACAGTGACAGGAAAGTTTTGGAGCTGAACATGTGCTAGCTGTTTTCTAGTCTACCCATAAAAGAATTTGTGATGTTTGAAAGAGAAGACATAAAAGAGAGTCAGTTAGAAGAAAGAACCCAAATAGTTAGGGACATTAAGTTTAAAAGTAGGCAGAATTTTTATTTGTGTCTCAAAGAATGAGTCCATACTCTGGTGGAGGAATGCTGTAGTTCCATTGAGTACCTTAGACTATAGGATAATTGTGAGAATGCATCTTCACTGTTGCAAAGGGGCCACAAACCCTCAGTCAACCAGAAAATCAGGGATTGAAGTACAAGTTAAGGACCCTCTAAAGATAATCCCTAAGACCAGAAGTGAAGCCAAGAGAGTGGAAGGGACAGAATCAAAGAAGCAATTACCAAGACAACACATTCTGGAGACTTAATGATTCAAGTCAGGTTAGAAACAAAATTTTGTCCTAACCCTGGTCCCTCAGAACATCACTTTTTAGAGGTGAAATCTTTAAAAAGGTGACCGAATTAAGATGAGTCCATTAGTAACAGTTCCCCATAGACTCCTGTACTTGAATGCTTGCTCCATAGGGTGTAGCACTGTTAGGAGGTGTGGCTTTGTTGGAAGAAGCTTTGTGGCCTCACAGGCTTAAGCTATGCCTAGTGTGGTAAATAACCTTCTTCTATATCCTTCAGATCAAGTTGTAGAACTCTCATTCTCTCCAGTACCATGTTTGCTTGCATGCTGCTATGCTTCTCACCATGATGATTACAGACTAAACTTCTAAACCCATAAGCCAGTCCCAATTACATGTCATCCTTTATAAGAGTCACCATGGTTATAGTGTCTCGTCAAAGCAATAGAAACTCTAACTAAGACACCAATCCACAAGAGTAGTTAGTGTCCTTGTCACCAGATTGTATTAGGACACCCATAAGGAGGAAATACATACCCTAGAAAGACTGTGATGATGGAGAGAGAAGGTAGTTATCTGTAAAGTGTGGGAGTAGCTTTAGGAGAAGCCAAACTTGACAGCCTCTTGATCTTGATCTTGGATTTCCAGCCTACACAACCTCCAGCGATTTCTGCTGACTAAGGCGCTCAGTCTGTGGAATGCTGTTATAACAGCCTCTGTTAGGCAAGCCATGCACAGGGGAAGATGTGAGTCACCCTGTGATTCTTCCAGGAAGGAGGAAGAAGTGGCAGGGGTCAAGGAGAGGTCACATCAACAGCTCCAAAGTGCTTCTCACTATAGTCCCAAGTATTGTGATGGTTGATGATGTTTCTTTGAATGGGGGCCCTTAATAGGTAGACCATAATGGATTGGAAATAACTAGTAAGGATCCAAGACAATCAGAAGAACTTCTATAACCATAGGACTTTACAACAAACAGGTATCAGAGACAACCCAAAATGTATGGATCTATAAAGAAAAGCTAAGAGTCGGCAACTATAAGTTACTTTATAAACACCTAGCTTTTCATAAGATGACAACTTCCTCTGGTCAAAAGGACATTTCCATGGTGCTATGTAGGATATAAGAAGCATAGGACAGATAAACAGTCCCACATGTTACATAACCCCACAGTGTAGATTCTCATTACAGAAGCCTTTTCCTTCTCACCCTGGGCAATCCAAGTCTTGCTACTTACTTATTAACATGCTAAAGTTGGTGCAGCAAGATAGAAACAAGGGAGTCTTAGAAACGGGAGCAAAATTACAATCATTTGACTCCCATAAGCCATGCTGATTACATAACTATACCTATGCCATAGGCATATTTAATTTTTACATAGTAACTTAATCACATTTGGGTGAGGCGTCCATTATCTCTCACCTGGGTCTCGGTGCTTTGACATTTAAAACTTTAAACCCTTCTCAGTGATTTGTGGCACAAAACTTAAATGTTAGGTGCTCTGACTGTTCGTGAGCATGTTAGTTAGCGTGGTGAAGTGACAATCCTGTGGCAACTCTACTGTCGACATATCCTGGTACAACGCACTTCTCACACGTCATCTGATCTCTGGGTTTGTTTCTTCAGACAGAAAGTATGGGCCTTAGAAATGAGTGCTCTGAGGCACGCAAAGGTTCTTCACAAAAGGTACCCCATGTCATCTTTCCAGCCTTGTGACCTAAGTAGGAATTATTTTCTTTGCCCAACCCCACAATGCTATTTAGTGCTCTAAATAAGGCACATAATATTTGAAAAAAATTCAGCTATGAAATAGCTAATATCCAGCCATTGGTATTCATCTGGTTTTAATTTTATTCTGATGGTATTTTCTAACAAAGGAGGGAACAAAATTTGTGTCCAAATCTGATGTAACACACTGTAAAACCCAATTTTGGACAGAAGAATCTAAATTGAGGCAAACACAGGCAGATTTGATGATTAATCATTAGAAGTTCCCAGATAAGTGGGAAATACTGAAGTTCAGAAGTCATGTAAAGGAACAGAGCAGCTATTGATTTCCTTGGCCGAGGGAAGACTTAGGGCCAACATGTGACAGTTAGTCTTTCTGAAGCCTGGCTTCAGTCTCCTTCATTTGGATTACAGTTCTGATTTCCTTTCTCAACCCCTTTCTCGTCTCTCATTGATCATCGAACTTTTTTCCTATTCCTAATTCCCACTAAGCCTCCCAAGAAACCATCATGCTAACCCAGCTTTGTTGATACCAGGGAGTTACTGTGTTTTCTTCTAGGACCAGGAAGTAAATAGTAAATAGCAGGCTGGTGAATCAAGCAGTTGAGTAAACTAACTGCCAGGGTCTGATTGCTTATGTACTCCTGTGGATTCCCATGTTGAAACCCTAACACCCAAGGAGCTGATATTAGAAATTAGGAGGGCAGAGTTTTGAGGAAGCTATCAGACTATATGTGTGGACTGGCCCCTCACAACACAAGTGAACCTTAACAAGAGACAAGATCCTTTGCCCCTTTTATTGTGTGAAGATACAGAAAAAGGCACCATCTGTGTACCAGAAAGAGTCATTTCATCATCATGGACTTTTCTGATGCCAAAACTGAGAGAAATCCTTGTTCCACACAAGCCAACAAGCTGATGGTGATTTTGTCAAAGCTGTGTGAATACAAAATTCCATACCAAATTCACAGGAATCATAAAAGGATAAGCTGAATGAAAGAATGAAAATAGACCCTTTCTTATCTCCTTGTACAAAGCTCAAGTGTAAGTGGATCAAAGATCTCCACATTATACTGGGTACACTGAAACTATTAGATGAGAAAGTAGGGAAAACCTTAGAACTCATAGGCACAGGAAAAAATTTTCTGAACAGAACACCAATGGCTCGAGCTCTAAGGTCAAAGATTAACAAATGGGACTTAACGGGATTGCAAAGTTTCTGTAAGGCTAAGGACATTGTCAAGAAAACAAAACGACAGCCAACAGAATGGGAGAAGATTTTTTACCAACTCCACATCAGATAGAGGCCTAATATCTAAGGTATATAAGGAACTCAAAAAGCTAGACACCAGAGAATCAAATAACCCTATTAAAAATGGGGTACAGAGCTAAATAGAATGTTCTCAGTTGAGGAATATTGAATGGCTGAGAAATATCTGAGGGAGTGCTCGACATCCTTAGCCATCAGGGAAATGCAAATCAAAACAACCCTGAGATTCCACCTCACACCAGTCAGATTGGCCAAGATACAAAACTCAGAGGACAACAGATGCTGGCGAGGTTGCGGAGAAAGAGGAACCCTTCTCCACTGTTGGTGGGGTTGCAAACTAATACAACCACTCTGGAAATCAGTCTGGCGATACCTCAGAAAATTGGTCATAATACTACCTGAAGACCCAGCTATTCCACTTCTGGGCATGTACCCCAGAGACACCTTAGTACACAACAAAGATATATGCACCACAATGTTCATAGCGGCTCTATTTATAATAGCCAGAAGCTGGAAAGAACCCAGATGTCCTTCAGAAGATGAATGGATACAAAAATTGTGGTACATTTACACAATAGAATACTACTCAGCCACCAGAAACAATGACTTGACCAAATTCTTAAGAAAATGGCTGCATCCAGAGAATATCATTCTGAGTGACATAACCCAGTCACAAAAGAACAGACATAATATGCAGTCACTGATAGTGGGATGATAACCCCAGAGGCTCGCACTGCCCCAGAAACAACTCACAGACTGTATGAAGTCCAAGAAATAAAGAAAACAAAATAAAACAAAACAAAAAAATCTTTATACAACAAGAAAACTTTGACTATTTCCATATTACATTTTGTTTTACATGTACTTTATGCTCATTGTAACTATTAAGTTTTCAATGCATACTATCAAACCTTTAAAAATATCAAGTACTGACTAAAAAATATATTCATACAGTTTTATGTAAAAATTATTTTAAAATCTGAAAAAAGTACTGACAAAAATGTATTGTATAATTTTATGCAAAAATGCTTAAAATCTGTACATTTATCTTTGTTTTGTAAAATAAAGTTGTTAAAAAAAAAAGAAAAAAGGAAAAAAAAGGAGCATGATTGGTCCTAGGTATGGTTGATGAGAAAGTTTATTATAGATACCTGGGAGAGCATAGGCAGAGGTGGGGACATCGGGAGAGTCCAGAGTAGACTTGACTGTATGCGGGAGGGGGAGCTGAATTGAGAAGGCAGAACAGGGGAACCAGGTGCAGTAGCCAAGAGGCCCAAAGGTTCAAGGAGAACAACCAAAATGGTTGGATTACATAATCAAAAGCAGCCCAGACCCTGAGCCGGAGAGTGTAGAGTGTGCAAGCCACGGGGACTGGGTAATAGATAGAAACTTAAGGAATGCAGAGAGGATCCTGTGGCTAGGTCTGTTTTGATATGTTACCGATGGCCACCTCAGCCATTTGTTTTGAAACCTTACATCAATGTTTTAAGCTTTGTTCCTTCTCCTGGCATTACAGGAGCTTTCCAGTTAACAGTTGCCTGGACTTGGTGTCACAGTGGAGATCTGCCATTTGGGAAGGACTACTCTGTCCCCACTGTCCATGGCTCAGCCCCTTGTCACACCCTCTTAGCTGGCTAACAGAATAACAATTCTTGTAAACCAAGATTTGCTTCTCAGCTTTTCTTCATTCTCAAATGTCTATTTTTGTTGAAGCAGAGCAGAGACTAGACTCTGGAATTCTTGAGATGCCATGTGTTGGGAGAAAATTAATAAATACTGCACTTTTTTTAAAAATGAAAAGTGATGTGCCCAGCTCTCCATGGCTGGCATGTGTTTGTCTTGAGCTTTGAAAATTGCATAGGACTTCCATAGGCATCATGGTCTCACACTGTTCTATAGCTTCTGTCCAATGTCTGCTGACAGAGTTAAATTGCAAAGGAAGGGTGAGTGGTGGATACTCACGGGGTGGAAGACTTGCACTGCATCAAGAAAACAGAGCTACATGAAGGGAGGAAGACAGTTACTTAGCCTCAGAGATTTACTTTCTGTAGCTCACAGAAATGGCTTGTTTTCTCTATCTAAATAGTGAAGACAATATGGTTTTATTCTAGTTATCTTTAATGTCTCACATCTTCTGCAGTAAACATTACCTTCATCTCATTCAAACAAAATCTTAAGAAGTGAGACTTTTCTACCGGGCAATGTTGACTGTGTTAGGTTGCAAGCCTGGGGCAAATGGCTGTTTTGCCTATTTAACAGATCAAAGTGGACCTTGGCTGCCAGGTTCTAGCTGCATCCCTCAGTCCTTACCTGTCACAGGGTCTTCCCTGCTGATATACCCCAACCCCAACCCTGTGCTCTCCAGCCCAGAGGGCTAGGCTATTCTTTCCTATGTAGTCCAAAGGTGAATGGAAAAAAAAAAATAAAGAAGAAAAGGACACAATTGGGCCTGGGTCTCAGCATCAGGTAAATGAAATAAAGAAATAATAAAGAAAGGGACATGGCAGGCCCTAGTAGAGACAGGTATGTATGGTGAAGAAGAAATTTTATTAGAGAGATATATGTATATCTATCGATGTATGTATGTATGTATGTATGTATGTATGTATGTATCTATCTATCTATCTATCTATTTATGGATCTCTATATATCTATATTCCTATATAAAAGAGAAATTTTATTAGAGAGATATATCTCTCTATATATCTACATATCTATATCTACATCTATCTATAACTATACCTATCTCTCTATATATACATAAATATATATATTCAAATATATCTGTATGTATATATATATATATTTGAAAATTTCATACATTGTATCACAGTAATTTTGAAATAACCTCCTTTGTGTCCGAATTTGTACTCAGTTTATCTGGCGCATTCCTGTCCACCAGCAGGCCTTACTCCCAGCAGCAGATGCACATTTCCATTTATTACAGGCACTGACATGGTTGTGAAGTTGACAGTGAATTACACAAGGCCACCTGTTGAGAATGATCCTCTTCCTAAAAAGAGAGGCCTTCCTAAAAGCTGGGGTCGTGCAGGCGGGGGAGGGAGTGAAGGCAAAAGGGGGAGGTTTTCTGGAACAAAATCATACAGACCGGCTTAAACACTAAGATATTCTTTTATGTAAAAAGGGATTTCCCCAAGAAGCTTAAGTTTTTCCTCACAAACATTTTTGACTCTAAATTTTAGAGGCACACGGTAGATTATTTAGTGGCATACTGGGGATTCTAAGGAGCTAAGACTACTATTTGTGGGGGAGTTAGAGTAGACTTTGATGTTGTACAGGAAATATTTAGGCATAGTGAAAAAAGAAAAATAAGAGGAGAATATATACATCAGACTGGTTCTGGGCCTCCAGTGTTTGGACTGGGGAACAGAGCACATCTAAAAAGCTGTCATAACAAAAAGACAAATGTTGGCTTCCACACCCTCCTGACATTTACCTCAGCTACTAAGTATTAAATATTTACAAAGCACTTGGACTTGCAGAGTGTTTCCTAATTCTTCTTAAAAATTTTGCCTTCTGCCCAGATGGCAAACAGTTGCTATTACTCCTCCTTTATGGGTGGAGGGAAGAGATCGTAAAGGCCCTGTGACTGAGTCAAACTGTGGATCTGACAGGAAAGTCAGAGCTGGCACAGGTAAGCAGCAAACAATTCTGCACAACCACAGCCGCCTGGGGTAACCAATCTTTTCCCAGGGGACATCAGCCAATGTCCCTAAGAGAAATTCAACAGGAAGGCCACTGCCTGTTTCCTTTTTATAATCTGTTTTGCCACAGGCAGGGTGTTTAAGTTCTTTAATTGAAGAGGCATGAGAAAGGCTGGACAGGAAGGAAGTGATGCCGTGTGTGTGTGTGTGTGTGTGTGTGTGTGTGTGTGTGTGTGTGTGTGTGTGTGTGTGTGTGTTTGTGTGTGTGTATGTGTGTGTGTGTAGACCAGATGAAGTCCAGAGCACATTTACCCTTAACCCTTCCATCACCTGCCAGTTTATGGCCTGTGGCTTTAAGTACCAGCTTTGGGAGTTAGAAAACAGCCCCTGTGGCAAATAGTTTCCTGCATCCCTAGGGCTTCCTGTTTCACTGATTTAAAAAACAGTCAAAACAAATTTTCATAGAATGTCAGGGAATGAGGATCAATCCAGGTTTATAGGCAGAGTTAGCTATTAAGAAGTGGTTAGTTCATTTGTACTAGAACCTAGAGGATCTACCCAATTCAATGGATATATCATCTTGATGTGAGGTCATTTATTTCCTGCAGGATACAGGGTGACTGATTGATAGACCAGTCCCCCAAGATTCCCAAACCCAGCTACGTGACTCCAATATTGAATGACTTTCTACAATTAAGGGCAGAGATTCTCCAGTTTCAAGCCTTATAGATAGCATCCCAGCAGCCTTTTCTGGAACTTCCTAGGTATCTTTGCAGTCTAGAATAATGGATTTGTTTCTTATACTACGAAAGGGAAAACTCCAACTGTTGGTGGGCACTCTAAGCACACCATCAATTTCTGAACACCAAGCTGTGGTTTTCAGTGGACCTTGCAGAAGGGAAGGTGAAAGAGAGCAGCATACCTTGTAGGTGCCAGAAAGGAGGGACATGGATCAGCCAAACGCAAATCTCGATCTCTATTTTAAAAATTAACCAGGAAGGAAGAATGTACAGACTTCCCCAAGTGTGCAGAAGACAGTCAAAACAGTATAAAGTGGGATGTGAGTGGGCTACAGGAAGCTCTGCTGAGGTCCTGTGGAAATCATCAAAGACGCTTCCATTTTCCCCAAGAACAATCATAAGCAGTGCAGTGGGGGAAGGTGGTGACTGCAGAGAAAGGATGTTGCATCTCCTCAGAGCTGCAGAAAAGCAGCATGGAGGGAAGAGGACCCTGTCCTCATAGGGCATGCAAACTGAGAGAAAGCTTAGCACAGCAGGACAACACATTCCATATTCAGTCTCCTCCCCTCCACTTCATGTCTGCTAGTCTCTCTCTCTCTCCCTCCCTCTCTCTCTCTCTCTCTCTCTCCCTCCCTCCCTCCCTCCCTCCCTCTCTTTCTCTCTCTCTCTCTCTCTCTCCCTCCCTCCCTCCCTCCCTCCCTCTCTCTCTCTCTCTCTCTCTCTCTCTCTCTCTCTCTCTCTCCCTCCCTCCCTCCCTCCCTCCCTCCCTCCCTCTCTCTCTCTCTCTCTCTCTCTCCCTCCCTCCCTCCCTCCCTCTCTTTCTCTCTCTCTCTCTCTCTCTCTCTCTCTCTCTCTCTCTCTCTCTCTCTCACACACACACACACACACACACACACACACACTCTAATGCGGTTTAAAAATGAAATGACTGTGATGCTTTTCAGGGTTATTCTTGTTCGATAGTCAGAGATTATGAATCAGACATCTGGAGACCTTAAGGAGTTTGTAAAAACAAACTACGACTGACAAAGACCAGGACCCATCAGATAGATGCATGTGGTGGGAGCTAGCATTGTGCTCTAGTATGAGGTAAATCGACGAAGGACCATCACCGCTAGTGCGAAGCTTCTTGAGGTGTCTTGCATAGTTTTGTTTATAGAAATCTCTAAGTTCTTATGAATATCCTAGTTTGGGAATAATAGAACTGAAAGGAAAGAACAGCTACAGCTGATGTCTGAACACTCTTCTTTGGCTCACTATTGTGGCCTCAGCTTCATACTTGCAAGATGGGTGAAATGTACAGTGTTTGAAACACTGCCACTTGTTAATGGGTTATCTCTGGCTATCCACTACAAAAACCATAATACAAATTAATAGGTTCGCTTTTCTCTTCGAATGATGGATAGGCTTCTTCTGATATTCTTGAGATATAAACTGGTGACTAGACCAGGGAAGTAGAAGTTCTTTCTGGGTGTTTCTGCTCAATCAATCTACAGGGAAAGCTTTGATTAGTAGAGACAAAGCATGCTAGGTAGTACCAGTGATGCTGGGTTGCAGGACACACATCTTACAGTCTGGCTGGCTATGCTTTATTACGATCTGGAGCCTGGTAATTGCACTGAGAATTGAGTTAATTACAAAAAAAGATCAACGCCTGTTTCTTGGTCTCTTTCTTTTATTATTGGATATTTTAGGTATTTCATTTATACATTAATGAAGTTAATGTATTCATCAATACATTTCAAATGTTATTCCCTTTCTCGGTTTCCCCTCCAGAATCCCCCATCTGATCCTACTTCCCCTGCTTCTATGAGGGCGCTCCCTCACCCACCCACCCACTCCCATCTCACCGTCCTGGCATTTTCCTACACTGGAAAATTAAGCCTTCACAGGACCAAGGGCCTCTCCTCCCACTGATGTCAGACAATGCCATCCTCTGGTACATATGTGGCTAGAGCTGTGAGTATCCCAATGTGTACTCTTTGGTTGGTGGTTTAGTCCCTGGGGGCTTTGGGGGGTGTCTGGTTGGTTGATATTTATTTCTTGGTTTCTTGATGGCTGCACCTGATGCTTTTCAGGGTTATTCTTGTTTGATAGTCAGAGATTATGAATCATATATCTGGAGACCTTAAGGACTTTGTAAAAACAAACTAGAATGAGTGGAAGGTTGAAGGAGAGATGGTGGTCAGTGAGGGTGCCTGGGGTTAATAGAGTAAGGAAGGTTGGAAACCTAACAAATGGAATTTGATCTGCAGCATTAGCAAGTAGTAATTACATATCTCTGACGAGGCAAGACCTCCTTAAATCTATAGATAAAGCATTAAATAAACAACATTTGGTCTGGGGTACTTAGAAAAGGAGGAGGGCATCCTTGACTGTTCCTGTTGGAACCTCTTAAAACTGTTGATAAGCAGTGACCTAGATAATGTAGAGGCATTCTTTTCCTTTTGACACCAAGAATTTAATATGCAAAAATACCACAGCCCCATGTGTATGGTGTCATGTATATTTACATATTTAATTATGTGTGTGTTGGCATACAGGTCAGCATGTACATTGTATAGGTGTAGACAGATGTTAGAGGTTGATGTTGCGTGTCTTCATCTGCCTTCTGCCTCATTTTTAGAGACAGGGTCTCTCACTGAACCCGGGGTTCACTAGCTTGGCTAGAATGGGTAGTTGCTATGCCTGAAGTATCCTCCTGTCTCTGCTTCCCTGGTGCTAGGATTACAACTCCTGCAGCTGGAAGTGGTTTGTTGTAGTTGTTGGTTTGGTTTGGTTTTTGCAAGACAGGGTGTCTCCGTTTCTTGCTGACCTGGAACTCACTCTGTAGCCTAGGCTGGCCTCAAACTCAAGAGATCTACCTCTGCCTCTCAAGTGCTGGGATTGAAGGCCACCACACCTGTCTCTAAATGCCATTTTTAAAAAGAACACATTTTATTTTTTTCTGACCAGCAAGTCCTTCAAACAAGAAGCCAGAGTGGTAGAAAAATTTATGTATTTGCTTTTATCTTCTTTCCTCTAATTTCATTAGGAAACACATTTGATTAATTTAATTCCTGAACAAGGTACAGGTAGGCCTCTTATACTAAAACTTAAATTGGGGGGAGGGGTAGCTACCTGTATGTTCTTCAAAAAGCCACCAGGATTATTTAGCTAAGGAAGCTCTTTAGTAGCCACAGAGAGAAAGCATGTTTGCAAAAGGAGACACACCCAAGTTATCATCTTGCCCTTCTTCCAATACTGGAAGGGACGCATCTGCAGTAGAAAGATCTTCCCCCACTTCCTCAGAATACACAAACTCTGAATCAAAACTTTTCAGTTACTCTTAGAGTGTTTGATGCGGCCTACATTCAACTCTATCTTGCCAGCTGGTACAGCACAACACAGTGCTGTTGAGGAATTGGGAGGACACAGTTTGTTTTTTTTGTTTTCCATTTTTAAATACTTTCTTTTACATAGTGTTGCTAGTTTTCTTTTTTCTACCCCAGGAGGAAAGGAAATCTTACAGAGATACCTATGGAGATGAATATGGATGTCTTAGACTCTTCAAAAACAAACAGAAGCAAGCAGCAAGGGCAGGCCACGTGTATCAAGGGCCAAAGCAGCTAGTGCTGTTGCTATGTTTAAAGCAAACAACTCCAGTAACATAATACCATTTCTCATGGAATGATTTGGCAGAGTGCTATTCGGCTGGTATCTCAAGCTCACCAGATCTCTGGTAATATCCTTTCTTCTGCTACCCAAATAAAGAGCCTGGCTACCGTCCACCACAGTGCTCCATTTCCAAGCCCACTTTGTCTTTCTCAGTAGCTCAGCCGACTGACATTTATGGACTCCATCACTCAATCTCACTTGCTCTCTAAATCGCATGTTGTCTGGGCCCTTTGATTCCGCAGGCACGGGCACTACTTCAAGAGTCTCACCCTTTTAGACATCCTCCGTGAGTCTGGCTAGGCAGATGGTAGCAAAGACCTTTCCTTCCGTGACTTCAGTGGTTGTTAGTGACCAGGATTTCTTCATACAAATTGTTCTCTATGCCTCTGGTGCCCAAGGCTTCCCACTCTTGTTGGGTCCCTCACCATCTTGATTAGAACCCTTTGTCCGGCAGGAGTTTTGCTCCAGGATACAGAGACACATCTATTTCCCATCAGGATGTTGCCGCATACAGCTGTTTGATTTGTCTCAGGTCCCCCCCCCCCAAGGTCACCAAGGGCCTTCTGTGGTGCAACTTCACCTGCTATCAACATGTCCTATAGCTAAAGATAATCCTGAATTTGTAGTCCTCTTGCCTCTATGTCCCAAGCTCTGGGGTTATAGGACTGAGTCATTGGCACACCCAGTTTTATGCAGTGATAGACCCAGAACTCAGAGCTTCTTGTAAGTAAGGCAAGAACTTTACCAACCGAACTAGACCTCAGCAGCCAGAGTCTTCTTGCATTTCTTCCACCTATGAGGGTGGTCCCTCTCCTACCTTATTACTCTTGAAGAGCAGGCTACCAAGTGAACTTTGTTTAAGAAACTGAGATGCAGAAGAGCTCCTGTTTAGAGGACAACAGGAAACAAGTCAAAATCATTCTCAGATGTCAGGCAATTCCTTAGTCACCCACACTTCAGGGAATTTTAGGAGATCCTTAAACCTCACGCAGAGTGATAATACTAGGTATGTCTCACCCCAAATCACCTTCCACTCACGCCCCATTTTATACTTCTTCAAAGCACTCTTCTAAGTTTTGCCATTATGTGGGGTATCATTGCCTTGTCTTTTCTCAACTTTATCTGTAAAGACCATGTCCAGGGGTCTATCTCACAGTCTGGCAAACCAAAGCTCATCAGTCAAATTTCCCTGGGTTCTGAAACATTTTTATTGCAATACAGGCATCTCTATCAGTCCACTAAAGCCCTCTTTACTCATTTATGCTATGGTAATAAGAGCTATTGAACAAAGCTTGAATTTCTAAGATATTGTTATGGGTAGTCTGTTAGTAAAAAAAAAAAAATTCTAAACAGTCAGCAAATTACAGATCCAGGTATGTTTTGAAGCACTGAGTTTTGTTTTGTTTTTGTTTTTTCCCCAGAGAAAGGTGTCCATGGTGTATATTCAAGTGAAAAAACTAGTCATGTGAACATGTAAGATTTAAAGTTACGCCTTCGTTTTTGTTAAGAAACAGAACTTGTATGTATGCACACATGTGTACATATACCTACACATGTATGTACACATACTTGCACACATTTGTATTCACATACAAATAAAATAATCCAGAGCAGTGTGCTCAGTTTTAAATATGGTTGTCTCTGAGTAGAGAGATAGGAAATGACTATTTTCCTTTCTTTTGCTTGTCTTTTTTCCACAGGAAATAGGTTGACACATTAATAAGCATTTTTTTGTTTTGTGAATTCTAGAATAGATACACTTATCAACATTAGAAGTACATGGTGCCCAATAGTGAAAGTCTCTGGGATTCCTAAATAACTGGAACTAGTTCCACAAGCAGTCAGACATCCACTCAGATAAATTACAGCCCGCCAAATTCGGCCATAGCAACAGACAACATCCTGTTGGTTCTGCTGATGTGAAGACTCCTGCATCCTCTGTATTAAACCAGGAAGTTCTTTGAGGTGGGCTTTCCCCCACGTCCTTTTAAAAACCTACTCTAAAAATACATCTACTCACATAAATAGAACTGATGGAATACTTAAAAAAAAATGTGGCCATCATCCTTCTGTGGTCTGGAAATTGAGCATGAAGGTTCTGTTTGTTAAGGCAGTCTGGCACATGCAGTAACGGTGCAGACCGGATGGTAAAGTGATTAGCTGTCTGGGAAAGTAAGCCTCAGATTTCAGGAGTTCTGTGGCCCCACTGAATCATCTTTGGAGTGGCCTCTGGAAAACAAAACAGATCTTCAATTTGCCCTTCATCTCAGGGCAGAAAATACCAGAAAAAATAAAAGTGTAGAACTTCCTTCTGACAGCAAAGTGATTAATATTTCAGTGCCCGACATATGAGAATGGTAGTGAGAGATGGTGGCACGAACTTTTGTCACCGTGCAGTGCTCTGGTTTCATTATACATGTAGGATAGAAAGAAGAGAGGCAGACAGACCCAGGCATCTGTATGCCCCGCCATGAGCTCTCACAGCTGTAGGATCTGGATAAGGTGCACCTGTCAGAGCTTGCATTCATAGTTTCACATACACGGGAACATTCTCTGCATTAAGGTGATGTTTGAGGCTGTTAGTAATAATGTCTCAATCAAGTAGCATGGTACCTGTTGCTCCATGTATAAATAATACAGGCTGGATGCAATATAGATGCATAATACAATACAAACACAAGCCACCTGCCATGAATACAACTCTTGTCTTTAACATTTGTTATAATAGTTGTCTTAATTTGCCTGGCTTTTCAAAAACTGAATCAGTATCAGGCCTTAAAAAATATTAGAGTGACATATGCCAGTGATGAATTAGAAAGTCTTAACTATACCCAATTTCTAGCTATTTCTTTCAACAATCTGTTCCCCCCACACTTTTAAAATTAATATTTAAAATTTAAATTTAATATTTAAAATTAAGTTTTAAAGATTAATTCTTGGAAAAACTTGGACACTAAGTAGAAAGAAAAATAGTCTTTCTTTTGTTTGCTTCAAAGCCAGTTGTGACTGAGCCTGTGTGTTAAACTTTTCCTTTCAGTGGATGCTAGCAGTTGACTCACTGAGAAGTTTTCTCGTTCTGAAGGAGTCTACTTAAATGTATTGATTTTCCCTTGTCTCAGAGTTGGATCAATATACTTAAGGCATACTATTGCAGTTCTTCTCTATACCCACCTACTAAAGTTTATTCTACGCGGCGGACCATGTCTTGTGGTTGCCTGTGTATAAGGAAGAGGTTCTATCTTGTGGTTGCCGGTTGAATTTTTGGGTTGTTATGAAAGTCTTGTGTCTGAATGTTGATAACAATTTGCAAAGAAGGAAACTGAAAGAGAGGAGGAGGCAGTTAGAATCAAGTATCTGTCTTGGGTTTCTAGTTGCATGGTATGGCTGGGTGTGGCTCAGCAACGGCTCTCTGGTTCTGTGCTGCTGCTACATGCTCTCTGTGACCTGACCCAGATCCTCACACATTTGGATTCTGGTTTCTCTTTGGTAGAAGAGACCGCCCGAGTCTTTGCGTCAGAGCATCCCCATGGTTCTTCCAAAGTGTTTTATGTTTTTACTTTATAAGCCTCTAGACATCAGGGTATATGATGAAAGTATTCAACTTAAACACATTTTAACTGTTAAGAAGTACTAAGAAACCCAGGGAGAGAGATCAAGGCCAGTTGTCCCTACCAGAGGCATGTTATTCCATTTCTAAGTTTAATAGCCCTTCCTTCTTCTCTTCCTTCCTTTTTATCTCCCCCCTTTCCTCTTTGCTCACCATCCATTCTATACAGTGTAATTTATTCATTTGTCAGCATATGTTTCATAAAAACAAAGACTAGCTCCTAAAACAACCCCATCATATCATGGGGCTCATTTAAATAAATGAATACACAACATCCCATTACTTTCATGGTCACTTTTTTCTCACTTTTCAGTAAGAGATGGCAAAATTATTACTATTTTATCTATATCGCTAGTGTAAACATTATCTACTAATGTGAAAAATATCTACAACATTACAATGTATTACTTTTTGGAGACAAGATCTTACTATGAAGCTATGGGTGGTTTTCAACTTACTATGAAGATCAGGCTGACTTCATAGTAAGACATCCATACTCCTGCCTTTGCTTCCTGGGATGTTGAGTAATGAAGTGGTAGGCAGGACACAATTTCATTACAACTTGATTGGAGTCTACAGTGGATTGATCCTAAGAGTGACTGATGGTCACACAAGAGGTTCACCTGTTACAGTCTTCTATGGAGGAGAATTCACATGAGGAATCCTGTGTTGTCTAGGAAACACGTGGTGCAGCTAGGTCAAGCCTATAGATCTTGTAGACCTGAAGTGTAAGGAAGCATTTGCCTTTGGAAAATGAAGACTAACACAGGGAGATACCATGTACAAAGAAACACATCTAGAAACTGTGAAGAAGGCTTAGATGGATGGAACAGAATGTTTGGGGGAGACATAGAAAGCCAGGGACACTTAAACGATGAGCTGGGACCACTTGATTGATGTAGATAGAGTGATCAAGGTTGGCTCAGCATCCTAGCCCCGGTAACTAAGTGACCTTGTTTTTAACCTTTTTTTCTTTCTTTGTTTTTTTTTTTTTTTTTACATCTTTTTTACTCCTCCCCCTCCCAGTCTGCCCCAAACCATTCCCCTTCCCATTTCTCTCGTCCCACCACTACCAGGCCTCCCCACTCCCTGGGGCCTCAAGTCTTTTGAGGGTTCTGTGCATCTTCTCTCACTGAGGCTAGACAAGAGAGTCCTCTGCTGTATATGTGCCAAGGGCCTCGTATCAGCTGGTGTATGCTGCCTGGTTGGTGGCTCAGTGTCTGAGAGATCTTGGGGGTCCAGGTTACTTGAGACTGCTGGTCTCCCCATGGGGCCACCCTCCTCCTCAAATTCTTCCAGCTTTTCCCCAATTCAACCACAGGGGTCTCCTTCCATTGGTTGGGTGCTAGTGTCTGCCTCTGTCTTAGTCAGGCTCTTGCTGGTCCTCTCAGAGGGAGCCCATGCTAGGCTCCTCTCTGCAAGCAGACAACAACATCAGTAACCATCACAGGGCTCCAGGCCTCACAGGAAAAGCCACAACATCTACCACCTTTAGAGTTTTAGTTAGCGGGACCACCGCCTTTGGGGAAAGTGAGTTAAAAAGGGAAACGATGCTGTAAATACTAAAAGCCATCATGTGACTTTTCCTATCTCTCCCTATGCTTCTCCAAAGTCAGGCTTCAGTTAAAGAAGCCCAAGCTCTTCCCACACCTCACATCCCTGCTAACCTTCTGTTCCAGACCCTTCCCATGGGATGTCTGTCCATCCACCACTTTCCAGCCCACCTAATTTACACTGCAACTGTTAGTAACACCCAGGAATCGCTTCCTTTCTGACACCTCTCATGGTAACCCTGCACTTCCCCTGTTTATGGTCTCCTGTACTCTTCTGTAGCATTTTCAAACTCAAATACTGTGAATACAAGGAAGTGGGCACATAAGAGCTCGTGAGTAAGCAAATGTGTCTTGAAGACAAACATGCTGGGAGGCGTGACGGCCTGCAGGCTGAAAGTACCATCTAAGCGACTGCTCAGCCTGAGCTGCGTGTTCCATTGTGAACCAGAGAAACAACAGATGCTGGATGTCCTGGAGTGAAGTTATAGGTGGTTGTAAGCTGTCCTCTCTCCAGCCCCTCAAAAACATTACTAAAAATCAAAATGAAACAAACAAGCAACACCACCACCCCTAAGGAAACCACCACAATTATGCTAGTTTGCACCTTCTTGTTTATACCTGTCCCATGTCACCTAATCATTTACTACACCTGTTGTCTTATATCTTTCTGGCAAGACCTTGAAGGCAAACACTAGGGCCTGTTCTCCACTTCACTGTATTTTACCGCAACACTCTAAAACCTTCATATGCACAGGACTGAGTTCATGGCTGTTCCATCTCCTGAGCACACTAGATATTCGGATGCCATGCCTTTATCAAAGTAGTCATTCAATCATTATGTCTCTAATGTGAAAAACTTCAGTGGGTTCCTCCCTGGATCATAGCATCTGGCTCGCTTAAAATTCCTTCATTAGCGATTGACCTGTCAAGCTGGTTTTTCTAGGTGTTGCAAAACTCAGATAATAAACACACACACACACACACACACACACACACACACACACAACTTATCACCTATTCATCAAAATGGGATTTGGCATTTCGTATTCACTTCTTCTGAATTGTTGTTTTCAGAGGCAGGGCTCTCTGCTCTGACTTGGAAAAATGGTGCCACTATAATGTGTAAACTGTTCTCTGACTGTGAAGGAAGAAGCTGCAGAAAGGGAATTGATTACAAAATAATTGAGTAGACTGGGGTGCATCTGGCTTTCTGTTTCAATGGAACTAAGTAAGGGTCACGAATGCTTCTTTGTTCAGGGAGAGATGCAAAAAGATAAGGACAAAAAGAGGAAGGGACATTTCCACCTGTCATGAAATGTCAGGTGGAAAATGAAAGGCAGGTTTCCGTCTCCCGATCGATCAGAACCAGGCTTATGCAAGAGCGAAGGGAATTCTGATTTAAGTATGGGAAGGGCTTCTGGTGAATACAAATGAACCCTTCTTCCTGGACCCTCTGCTCCAGTATACTACAACTCGGGTGTTGAAACCTCACAGGAACAGCACGCAGCTTAAATATGGCAGCCAGTTTCCAGGGAGAGATTCTGAGATTTCATTGAATTACCCACTTATTGCCAGGAAAACAAGTTGGTTAAAACAGAGTCATAGTATAAAATGGAAACATTTTGAGGCAAAGAGGTTTCATATGTCAGCAAAAGGCCAAGTGAGGGAGTTCAGTTACACCAAGGAGGAAATACGTGTGAGAGTGTGTGTGTGTTGGGGGAGGGTAGTGTGGAAAAAACCCACAGCCTTTGACGTTTAATAAATTCATCTAGGGCAAGATCACTCTGTCCATATTAAGACAATCTAGGAGACTATGGAAATGTGTTATCTAATATCGAATGGCAACTGGGTAGAGGGGGTCATTTCAGAATTTCAGGGGGTTTTATGAAGCCTCTCATAGTCGTTTTTTTCTGTATCTAGTTTTACTTCCTTTTCTTGCAGCAGATTCTGATATCCTTGTGACTTGAAATTTTCCAAGCTCCGGCTAATGTGCAAGAAGCCTGTCTCAACGATCATGTGTGCACCTGCCGTGGTGACAACTTTGGCATTGGCATTGGGAGAAAACATCTGGTCTTACAGCTGGCCCCAATTTATCTTCACCTTTATGAGTCTGTCTCAGGATTCAAGGCTTCTTTCCAATAAACTATTATATAAAAAAGAGAAAACAAAACCAATTCCCCCAGCAAGCAGCACCATCAGCTGCCAGTTACATAACCAGGAGCCACCTACGTCACCTCTACAGCTTTCGTTAATTTTTTAAAAATAGAAATAATACCAATATGAGGACCAGGAGAAAAAATTGGCAGAACAGGAAGGTACAGTTCCTGCACTCGGTAGGTACCCAACAAATGCTAGATGTTATAGTGGGCAACTTTTCTAGACCTTTCTCTTTGGCTTACCTTGTTATGGGTCAAACCAGCTATAATAGTGCAACTTCTCACATATCTCGATAAATTTTGAATTCCATAGGCAGTCTTGGTATTGTAGCCTGCCACCAGCTGTTGGTCCCTCATACCTTACCCCTCCCCCAGCCCATGGACATCCCATACAAAATTAATTTATCTCATTAAGAAATACACAGTAAGAAGGGAAGACAATCAAATTGGAAGAGGTAATTAGCAGAAGGCAAGACTAAATGAAGGGGGGCAGGTTTAAATGGTTCATTAGACCTAAAGGTAATGAGAAAGCCAATTTGATAATGGGTCAAGCACCTTGGCTAGGTTAAAGCTTCCAGAATCACTGGAGTTAGTTTATTAATGTAAACATACATACACACATGTGTGTATATCTATATATTTTGCATGCATATGTAATTTATATTTCTTTCTACCTATGACTATACATATATAATTTTAAAGGTCATATCCTTATACATATGATCATTAATTATCTCTTGTGTAAATTGAAAAGCACTTAGGAGCAGCTTTATAAGAGTTCTTTTTAACATAGTAAAAGAAATAAGATAATGTGTCCTTTTCAAAAACCTTTTGTAGAGTCACGAGGTCTGATCCCATATGAGTGCTCCATGACCCTGCATTTACAACCCACTTGGTCAGTTGGTGATAACATGAGAATCAAAGGCTTCCGTCGCTCTTAGAACACTGGTCCTCAGCCTCCCTAATGCTGTGACCCTTTTATGTTGTTCTCCATGTTTTGGTGACCCTCAACCATGTAATCATTTTGTTACTATTTTATAACTCTAATTTTGTTGCAGCTATGAATTGTGTCTTTGTTTCCCAGTTATCTCAGGCAACTCTGTAAAGGGTCATTTGGACCCCAAAGGGTGCTAGCCCTCAGGAATCATTTATGGCTCCTTTTTGTAACCCATCTCAAATGTATCTAATGAGAAACAGGACACACTGTAGACCAGCTTTGCCATGTGCTTGGTTTGTAGCAGGTGCAGGCCTTTAGGACAGCTTGGCACACAGTAGGGTAGAACTGAGCCACTTTACGCTGCTTTAGTTCCCATCCATTTCCATGCCTTCTCCTACTGATTGAACCTCTTCATTTTCATTTTAGGCCATACCCTTCTGTTGAGCAGAACCGCCATTGGTTGACATCTAACAATCCAGTGTTCCCCAGTCTGTTAGTGGGAGGTACCTTGTAAACAGCTGGACACACCCACGTAGATGTATGTGAACAGAGCAGCAGCAGATAGAGGTGGAGTGTCAGGCTGGATCAAGGGGGCATATGGAAGAATAACAGACAAAAACCAGACTAATCTGGGAAGCCACAGCTGTTACATGTGAGAGACTTCAGCCACGGAATGAGTCACCACCCAACCTTTTAAACCATGATAGCCTATAAATCTTACTTTATATAAAAGCAACATACTTGGAAAATTGCGGTATACTATTCATTTTAAATACCAAAACCCAGGGGAAATATGTTGGACTAAGGGAACTGTACAATTGATTATGCAAAAGGAAACATATTCACACCAATTCATCCCAGGGGCCTACACTTGGGAGCATAAAGCTCATGTGAAGCAGGAAAACTAAAATTGGTAAATTGATGTATCTGAAAGAATTTCCCCAAAGTCTTGTCCATCTAACCTGCTAGCAGTGATTTACTCCATGTTTGAAATTGTAAATGAGCACCTGACAGCAGGGTATGGCTCTTACAGACTTGTATGCAGAAACAGTCAAAGACTTAGACTGTCTGAGGCAGACGTTCTTAATCCTGTTGACTCTCGGTTTTCTTATCCCTGAATTAAGACTAATGATTGCTACAAACTTATAAAATGACTAGGCCTTATGTATACATGTCGTTGTGTGTGTGTGTGTGTGTGTGTAGCGAAGAAATTCAGAGGGATTAAGGATTGCTATGGTTCTTTGGAAAAGAGCTGAAGTAACTGTGACCAGGCAAAGACAAAGCCCCAAGCATAGGATATGGATGGCATGGGTGAGGTATCAACTATTCCTTTGCTCTCCTAATATTAGGCCAAATAATTGCTTTGTTTAATACATTGTGGATTGTGGAATTGCAAATGAAGGGAAAATATGATAAGCAAGATTATGAGTCAGCAGAAACTGAAGAGAAAAAAAAAGGATAAATTTTTGTTTTGGGGCTCAATTTTGTCTTGCACATGGAGGAAGCTGACCTAAAAACAGATGCCCTTGGAAAACACAAGCAATGTTTAGGTCTGAGCTTTGGGTCTCGTTCCCAGCTGCTGAGTCTGTTCAGTGGCCTTGAATAGACTCAAAAAGGTCATTTTGAAAGATTTTTATTCTCTTCTGTGTTGGGAAGGGGGATCTAAAGAAAGAGATAGGGCAGAAACACACACAGAGATTAAGACAAACAGACACAAAGAGAGACTGATAGAGACAGAGACAGTGACAGTGACAGAGAAACAGAGACAAGAGACAGAGAGCCATCCTCCCAAAGAGTGCGTTGGAAACAAAGAAAAGACAAGGTTGAAATATCCCTGGCCGAGAGCTTTATGTTCTGAGTGTGGTTTCAATCCTATAGTAACATCTGAGCACGATCGTTAAGAGAACAATATGTGTTGAGTGTTGGGTGCAATTTTAACAGAAATGACTTGGAGGATGCAGAGGAAGAGGGTTCGAGCCAGAGTGTACTAGGCAGAGAGTGTGAACTGTCCTCACTGAGCCCTACCTGCTCTGAAAGTTATGGTCATAAAAAGCAGGGTATTTTCAGTGAACAGGCAGTCAGAAAGGGAAAGAAAGCTTGCTGTGTTGAAATCCCTCAGTCACTAGATAATAATAAAAGACAAACAATGACGGCATGGGTGGGGACGATGATAGCAGCCAGCATGCCAGATTCCTTGTCTCACTTACAGTCCTGGACCACTCAGGGTAGCTGGAAAGACAAGGGTAGTACAGACTGAACATTTACCCCAGGCTCTGCTGTAAGACCTTCAGATCTAGAATTTCACTTGACCTTCACAATGACCCTGGGAAGGGGTTTCATTTTAACAGCCACTTCACAGGTGAGAAATATAAAGTCACTGAGATGGTAAATATTTCCAAAAGGTCACATAGCTAGCAGATGATGGCACTGTCGTATAAAGCCTAGCCAGGGTGTCTCTGAAGCTGCTGCTCTTAAGAGCGACTCTGTATTACTTCTGAGGACTGTTGTCTTTCACAAGATAATAACCTAAAAGGGCTGTCTACATTGGGCTATTCTGGACGAGGTGGCCTTCCCTTTCCTATTCCTACAATAAATTAAGACGTTTAAATCAACAAGGAGCTTGCTCCATACAGCCACGTGCTACCCTTTCTCTCTATCGGCAACCTGCTTTTATCGTTCCTCGATTTGCTTTAATTCCCACTCTGGTGCCTCACACACCTGATAGTCAAGTACTATGACAAGCACTGAGATACTGCTTTTGCTAAAAGCGTTAACTCTTCAATTGGGTTTGCAAGGAAATTAAAAGCAGGAGAGAAACCTGGAATCTCTGCCTTCATTCTGTAAGCCCTCTACTTTGGCTCAGTCACGTGTTTGTCTCTGCATATAGGCATATGAATCATTCAAGAAGTGTCTGTCCCCAAACTATGATATAAAATATATTTCCACCCTTCTCCGAGGTTAGGAGCTGAGACCATTCACAATCAGCTATTACAACGTTCATCTCCAGTGTTTAAATGTCTCCTGTAAACCCGAGGTCCTACTGGATTCTGGAATCCAAAGAGCAGCCTCCCAGATCACCCATGATAAAATCACCCAATCAACAGGAGCAATCAGCTTATGGAAATGAAGTTAGTTCCCTCAAGCAATAAGGACCTCTCTCTACCTATAAGACCAGAACGGAGACCACACTTTGGCTAAGATATAACTATGCATAGCCCTTGTTCCAATTTTCCTCCATGTAACTCCACAGTTCATATCAGTGTCTTGAAAATGGATCTGGAATTACACCAGACAGGCATATTTCTGTGTAGTGTGCCACACTGATTTCCTACTTTCCGTCCTCACAGTGATGTATTGGGATAAGTAGCCAAGTCTTGCCTGCTGCTACTACCGGAACCTTGGCTTTCACCTTAAAATCTTATTACCATATTGATGTCTATGTTTGCTGCCAACTTGTGTGTGATTTTCACAAGGCCAGGTTCTTGGTCTTCTTTACCTCCCTATTTTTTTAGTGCCTCCATCAGACACTCTGTGTGATGGATGGAGAGGTGAAAATTTGTTGATAGAGTCTGAGACAATAAAAGAAGTCCAAGCACTCAAAGAAACCAGATGCTCAAAAGAGCCTATCTTCTCGGTGGCCCTGGGAAACTGTCAACAGATTAGACTGGGTGCTTAGACTAGGAACAGGAGAGGAGAGTGAATACCGAAGAAGCAGCTACAGCTAACACATGCAGAGAGTGCCCCAAATGCCAAGACATTTAGCCTGAGCAATAACATGAAAACTACCTGTCTTCAGGCAATTGAAAGAGTTGAGCTCTCCCTCCCCAGGAAGCCCCAGGGTAGAATCATTTCCAGCTCTAGGGCCTTTAGTAGCTGATCTGGAAGGAATTCACATTCTGTCCAATTCCCTGGCTTGGAATAATGGGGTTTTTATTTCCCCCTAGACAATTGGCTTAAACTCTGAGGTGGAAAACAAGCGAAAAGCAAAGGCGACATTTATAGTGGCCTAAGTGGTGGGACTGAGTGAACTCTAAGACCTGCTGGGAAAAGAGGTTGAAGCCCAAAGGTGCAGTTTCTTTTGCTTTAGTTGTCAAACTACCTCTTAGGCTGTTTTTCTCAGCACAGGAGGAGCCTGATCTGTTTTTCTGTGGGCACCTGGATGCACTAAGATGTCTGCAGCCACAGACCACTTTTCTGTGTGATAATCACCGAGAGAAAAGATATCAGCACTCTAGTTATTGTTCATCATATGTTTACTATGGGCAGACCCTGGGCCACGCCCAGGAATTAACTCATCTCCAATCCTTTGAATAACAGGGCAAGGGCTCAGTCGATTTCTGAAGACGATACTTTGACCAGTGCGAGGGAAGGACACAGGGATCAACACACATTTCTTGGGCTCCCAAGCCTATCTTGTACTTATAGGACTATGCGACTCCATGGGGATAGTAGGAAGTGGTCTGCAGCTTCCAGGATAGCGGAGCCATGGTTAGGGGATATCCTGGGTTGGAGCAGGGTTAAGACTGGATAGCCTGGGTGAAGGAGAGTAGAGGCAAGGAGAACTCGGAAGTTTAAGAGAGTCTTACTAGAAGCAAAAGCCCGAGAGAAGGTAACTGGGAGACAGGTTGCCTGGAGCGGGTGGTTGTGGGAACCAACTACAAAACCAGACATGCAGCTCTGCTGAAATATCTGAAAGAGAATGGATTCACTTTGTTTTTAAGAGAGAGCCAAACTGGAATCATGAGATCTTAAATTGAATTTGTGACTCCAATCTTGACCCTCACAGTGTGCCTAACTGTATTGCTAATCCCTTGGCCTATATTCTTTCAAAATTGGTTTCTCTATTTCAACAACAACATTCTTGTGGGGCTGTCCTCCCTTCTAGCCATAGGGACTGTGACAACATAAATGAAAGTGGAACTATTCGGATCCCCATCCCTCCCACCCAACAGGGGGACAATGGACACCAAACAGTCAAATCCAAACTCTTCTTACTCTGAAGCAGTAACATGGGGATCTGAGCAGCCACTGGTAGGTGTGCTTTCCCGTAAGTGGGCAGGTTGGTCTGAAAGATGGAATGGGAAGGGGAAAATAAACAAGGGAGGGGGACAGAGAGAGAGAGAGAGAGAGAGAGAGAGAGAGAGAGAGAGAGAGAGAGAGGGAGGGGGGAGGGAGGGAGGAAGGGAGAGAGGGGAGGGGGAGGGGGAGGGGAGGGAGAGGGAGAGAGAAGAAAGAGATGGGATATGGAAATATTGATTTACAACATTCAATGTTATTGATATTGGTCCCTGGAGCCAATTCTTCTCAAGAGAGCCAATAGATACTGCTGCTTTGCTTAGACAAGTTTGAGCTAAATTCTGTCCCTTGCTGCCTTAGGATCCTAAGTGTGATACAGTAGCATTAGCAAATCCCAATACACTTGGATCAAAGTGAAGGAATGAGGTTTTCACCATGAGAGATCTATTTAAGAAAGTTCTAGACAATGATAATACCAGGAGTTTTATTGATATGACCTTTAAATTGGTCTGGGAGGTCCTGGTCAAGTCTAAATTCTATGAAAGCACACAAGACACAGGGGAACATGCTCTTCTCTTGTACCTCAGTTACCTCCATATGGGCCATTTGCTTCAGTATTTTCCCAACTCTATTAACATGTAATGTGGTCTATTGATAGCTCACTTAGAAGACCTCCTGGGTAGATTTCACAACTACTCTCATTAAGAAAATAAGAAGGCAGCAAGAGGACTTACCTTTTCCCCATGCTAAACCATTGTGTAATTAGTATACAATAAAGCTTGCAGTTTGGGGACATTGCCAAAAAAGACTCAGAGCCACTACTTTATTATGAACAAAGCTAAATTTCATACTGTACTCTCAAGGAGCTCCAAAGTGGTCATCCGACTCTTTATAGAGATGCTATGTATTTATGAAATTCTTTTCTTGTTCTTCTTCAGTATGAAGGGTTGAACCCATGGCTTCAACATGTCAGGCAAGTGCTTCATTGCTGAGCTATTCTCAGTTTATGAAAGTCTTCTTTAGTGGATAAAAAAATTTACATCGCATATCTGCTTGTAGGATTCTACTTTATCATAAGAATCCATCCCATCATGGACCCTTCTTAGTGTCAGCTCTAGGTAAAGAAGTATTTCTGACATCTTCCAGTTAAGAACATGGAGGTCACAGCTAAGATCTCTAGTACTTTTATTTTTCTAGAAGTTCCCAATAGACATGTTTACAAGACTCATGTGAGCTAAGCAGTTTATGGTTTAGCTTCTTTGTTATAGTCAAAGCAGGCATCAGAGTTCAGAGAGTAGCTAAAGCACATCATCAGAGGAATCAAGCAACTCAGAAACATGTGAGCATTTCTACCAAGTTACAAATCTTGAGGATGCCCGAATGACACTGACACTAATTCCCAGCATTAAGTTGATGGGTAGCTTCCAAAACTTTTGAGGTAAGTGAATCCCCTTCTATCCCAAACAAGAAGAGTCCTTGATTACCTTAAGCAATGGGCATCACAGTGAGTGCCACCTAGATGTTTCAGTATGACATTAGCATCCAGAGGCATGCACAGTGGTCTCTGGATGCTGATAAGGGATGGGAAGACTTTGGCGTAGTTAGAAAGTGCATCATTCTGCTCTTCTTCCCTCAAGTCACTCCCAAGAAGATCCAGCAATTGGCCTACCACCAAATGTTATTGTTCTACAAATAGGCTGAGCTGTAGTGACTGCGGTCCAATAGTAACTTGGACATCTTTCATTCTGAACCATTTCTGTAAATGTTTATTGAGTTGACCCATCAGCATGCCTCACAAGCCTGAAAGCTACCAGAGGGAATTCTTCGTCTTCACCCATCTGTCAAATGAAGACTCTATTCAACACATAATAGTGCTCAATAACCTTGATGTTTAGCATGTTGACAAGGATTTTTAACCTAAACCCATATCTACAGCACATCAAACCAGAGGTTGACAAACTTGATGTGTAGCATCAAATGTTAAATATTTTAGGGTTTGTTGTATATTTATTATAAGCAATTTATACATAGATTCTAGAAATGAGTAAATGCAAATTTGGCATGTGGTTATTGATGTTTGAATTTATTATAATTCTATGTCACCAAATCACTTTTTTCCCCACAATTCAATAAGGCAAACAGCCATTCATTGTTCATAAGCTGTACACAAAAGGTAGTGTACTCTCACTTTGGGGTTCCTGTGTAAAGAACTTACACATCATCACTCATTCTTTCAAGATACAAACTGAAAAATGAACATTAACAGCGCTAGACTCATCAGAGAAATAAATTAACACTAAAAACCATGGATCAGAACACTTATGGGTGTGAGTGGAACATAAGAAATTTCTCTGGTGCCCACAAGCTATTTTCCAGGGAGACCAATATATGTCCCTGCATTCAACAAGACTCTTCCAAAGATGGCAAGACCTATAAAGGAAAGGTCATCATTGTTAAAGGCACTCAGCATTTTCTGTTCTTTACATAGCATGCCTTCAATGTAAACAATTTGATCAAAGCCCACCCTATTGAGGTTTATGTGAACCAAGCTGCATGCAGAAGGAAACTACAAGCTTAGCCTCACTACCTTTCTTATATCAACTAGAATAAAGAATGTCATGGAACATACTGGACAGGTTTATAAACTGAATGTATTAATATTTGTTTTTTACATATAAAACTTTGGTGGAAATAAAAAAAAAAACACATGGGAAAAATGGTGGTTATTCTTGATTGCCAACTTGATGAGATTTAGAATTAGTCACCATGGTAACGAACCTCAGAATATGCAGGGTTTCTAGACTGGGTTAACTGAAGAAGACCCACTTAAACAGTTGGGGGCTCTGAGTCCAGATTCAAGGGAGAACTAGAACTGGGTATGAATATTCATTTCTCGTGGCTTCTTAACTGAGCTGCAATGTGATCATGCATCATGCCCCCCCACCCCTGCCATGCCCCACCCCCACTCCTATTGGGTTGGCACTTCCAACTGTGAGCCAAATAATCCCTTTCTAAAGTTGCTTTTGTCAGACATTTTGTCCCAACAACAAGAGAAACAGTGCAACGAAATACATTTGACTGAATAGGAAGATAATTTCCTTAAATCATGAAGAACAACCATAAAAGTTAATTAAGTAAACAGAAAAATGAGTGAAGACTATAGACTAGACATCAAAAGGCTCTTGAATCTGTAATAAGGCAGACTCACCAGAAATGGGACTTACAAATAGGATTTTGTTCTGCTTGTGATCTACCCCTATTCCTTCACCATAGTACCACTGCAGCAGAGCCCCAGTTAGTAGCAGATTAGAGCTGAAAAGAACTTCAAGGCTCAGTTCTTATTTATAAAACAGTCTCTCAGGGAAGCCAAGCCAATAGCTAGGACAAAATCAAGGACATGTGGGAAAATCTTAGCTTCTCATACCTACAGCTATAACAAGCAATAAACATAGCCCAACTCAGAGACAAAGAAAAGTAAAAATACGCATGGTGCCTCAGAAGTGCCACATAACCAGTGATAACTGACTTCTGTCTTCAAACTCTGAGCTGGTTCAACACCATCACAATTGTCTCCACTAGATTCTAACAGCCCCAGAATTCCAATTTGGGTCCCCACAGTAGCAAACAGGAAGCTGTAATTCAAACAAGAAGATGGCTACAGAGACTGACCTACAGAGGGAAGATGGCACTTGGATGTATACCTAGCCACAGCCCTTTCATTTTTAATTACTTATGACAGCACACACAATTAATAAAAAGAGCCTTAGAACACTCTGTTTATGTATCCATTTGTGTGAGGGGTATGGGCATTTCTATATCTATCTGTCTGTTTGTCTATCTGTCTCTCTATGGGTATATGTCTGAAGGCCAGAGAGACCAACCTTGTGATTCATTTCTCATGTGCTTGTTTACCTTCCCCCCCCCTTAGGACAGGGGCTCTTATTGGCCTGGAACTTGTCAAGTAGGCTATGTTAGTTGGCCAGTGGGCTCTGGCCTTCTGCATGTTTCCACCTCCCTGGTCTTGGAATTGTATACATCTACTACCCTGATCCTGGGATTGTAGACATCTACTATCCTGGTTCTGGGATTGCAGGCATTTACTACCCTGGTCCTGGGATTGTAGACATCTATTATCCTGGTCCTGGGATTGTAGACATCTACTACCCTGGTCCTGGGATTGCAGGCATCTACTACCCTGGTCCTGGGATTGCAGGCATTTACTACCCTGGTCCTGGGATTGTAGACATCTATTATCCTGGTCCTGGGATTGCAGGCCTCTACCACTAAGGCTGATATTTTATGTGGGCTCTGCAGATAAAACTCATATCTTTATCTTTGCATGGCAAGCATTTGGCAGATATCCCCAAACTTGTGCTCATTTTCTGTAATAGTTAAACATATTAGTATTTTTAGTTGAAGAGGTCTCATCTAGACTCTTCCATATCCAAAGAATGGCAATCATAAGGTAGGTGTGAGCCTGGCTTTTCCAAGTCATTGCTTTGCAGACACCTTTCTCTACCATTCAGAGTTGTTTTGATTACAGGTCTCAATAGGTACAGGATGCTCGTTGGAATGGCCAGAAACCTGCAACAGAAAGGTTTCTTTATATCAAAATAGTAAGTCAAATTACAAATCTCATCGAGACTGGCTTCCAGCAATCCACAGACTTTAGCTCATGGTTTGATAGTTCTCAATAAAATCCAAGTCATTGAAAGTGGTTTGATATGGTATTTTACCGAGAAAAAAATCTGATGTATTTTCAAAAACTAACCCGTTTCCCTCAAATTCTCAGAAGCTGTCTCCTGCTAAAACAACACTCATGTTCAGAATCTTCCATGACCATAGATTCCAAAGGACAGCCTTTGAGTACTCTTTGTGCCCTAGCTGTATTTTATAGGTTAAGAACTGGATTTCAAGAGCTACAATAAGAACACCCTGAGAGCAGAAGTTGGCCTGGGACACAGCGTCTGTGGATGTCCCTCCTGTCGCCACTGCCTTAGTCACGAACAAAGGCCTCGCTGTTTCCAACCAGTTGCAGGTCCAGCACAGTGCACTCTGCTAGGCAGCTCTGCAAAGGCGTCTAAAGGATTACAGGCTGGAAGCAGGCAGGAAACCCACTTTCTTTCGGCCCGCACCAGGATGGAAAGGACAGCAGACAGCGAAAGGCCATGCATTCAGGCAGATCTCCTGTCTGTCACCTCCTTGTTACCTGCATGAAAGGAGGGGATTGTTTGGATTTGAGGACTGGACATGTTCCTTGATTTTCCCATCCAGTCGATGTTCATTCACAGGGTCTCAACTGGCCAAAGCCACCTGCCATATGTTCCTTTTATTCCCTGGTTCAGATTACTGTGTATACTGTTTTTAACACCATTGCCTAATGCAATCTCATCAATGCTCCTCCCCATGTTCTGGGTTAGCTCCAGCTACAGACTTTGGGAACAGATGTCTTATTCTGTTTATTGGCCATAACCCTGGTCTGTGTGTTGGGTACCCGGTGGGTTCTTATTCTTGATGGAAACAGAACAGAACATTAGGCAGGCGAATTTTATGTTAACAGGATACTAATAATATTTATTGAATAATACTTTATAAAAATAACTGCATAGAATATGTAAACTTTGAGAATACCTAACAGCTATCTCAATACTCAGTATTCACATGAACAACAGTTTGAATAGGTGAGAAAACCAAGGGCCATTAGTCCACATGTCGAGGTGAGACAGACAGAACCAGGCTCTGAAGCTCCATCTCTCTCTACATCCCTGAACAAACTCAGTGGTTTTTGTTCTCTAGCACAAAGCAACAGCCACAAAGCTTCCTTTGATATTTAGAAGGTATGAGTCCAGCACAAATTTTCACTCTGCATGCCTGTTTTCTAAGAGGTATGTGCCGATGATAGCTCTTGTAAGATGCAGAGTAAGGATTGCAGAGTAAGGTTGATGCTTCCTGGAATTCTCGGGGAAATGGTTAGCCTGCTAAACCTTCAAGAAAATAGGAGATAAAACGTTGGTTTCCCCTTGGGATTCGAATTGTTTTTAATTTGGTAAAATTGTACTATTTTATAGCTAGTTGGTCTCTGTTTTACAGTGGAGGTTGGGGGGGAACAGGGTACAGAAATAATTCTCTTTTCATAACTACCTAGTAGATATCTGGCAGTTGTGTGGGCACTTGTTTATATACCAGGAGCGTAGAAACCAAGAGCATCCTTTATTTTTAGCGTGTCACATTTGTAGGTCACTTAAAAATGCAACCACAACAAGATAAAGCAGACAAAAAAATGTTTCAGAGTACAAAAATATGGTGAGACCAAAAGGAAGATGGTCCATTTAAATGATCTGAGGGTGGCTAAGTCTTTCTACACGGGACACCGAACATGAAAATCATTCCAAGAATTATACATTTGACGTTATGAAATTTTATTTTATTTCTACATGAAACAAAGACTGCAAACAAGGCGAAAGGGAAAGCAGCATTGCAATGGTGCCAGACTAATTCCCGCCAACTTGGAAGAATATCTACAAGAGTGAACCTAAGGGGAAGTGAGCAAGGAATGTAACTAAGGGAAAGAAATCAGGCTGGGGCTGTATCTCAAGCAGGGAGCCCCAGGCTTGATCCCTGGTACTGTGTTAGGTGAATATGGTGTGGATGTGGGGTCTGAGCAGTTAGAAGGTAGCCTAGGTGAGGGATAAAGAAGATGGCTGTAGGCGAATGCACACCTGAGTCATGAGAGGTGATATCATGCTACGCTTCTTAGTTTTCTAGCAGGGAGACGTTTTTTCCGTTTTTGTAGTGCGAATGTGAATTTGGCTCTCTGTGTTTTGAGGTATCAGGAAATATTTTTTCATTCTAAAAGAAGCCACGTGGGTTACCAGTGAAGGCAATGATTGTGAAACTTGGGCCTGCTTAGCATGGGTGAGTTTGGCAGTAATAATCAACATGATTAGTCACCAAAAACAGCTGTCACATTAACCTACGTAGAAAAGTTAGTTTAAAAAAAAACTTGTTTGGGGGTGGTGTTATGAAATCCCAAATTTCTTCTTTTGCTTAACATGTATCAGAGAATTTTATTTAGCATGTATTCACTCTCTGATACAAAGCAAATTCTATTTCTGAGAGTGTTGCACACAGACAGAAAACAAAGAAAAAAAACTTGATGTTTCCTTAAGAATTCTCATTATCCAGCTTAAAATAGCAACAGATTGGATTCTACCAACCGTCCATCAAAACAAGTCTAGTCAATTAAATTAGGATGTACACAGACTCATCAAGAGAATGAAAATAGGACATGCAGGCAGTGATAATCAGGCAACTGTTTTATACAAGGGGCAGCTTCTAACTACGGTGTGGAAAGATGCCCAGGAAATACTGTCAGGGTAGATAGTGAATGTGCAAGCAGATGTGTCTGTTGGGTAAGTAGAGCAGCCAAGGCAGGACCAGGGCGAGTTTGGGGTAAACATGGGCTATGGAACATGAAACGAGTTCCGGGAGAACTTGAATTATAGAGTGTGATGCTACGTATAAAACAATCCATAAATAAATAGATAAAGGAATGAATGAATGAATGAATGAATGAATGAATGAAAAACTATACAGCCACCTCAGTTACTCTCGTCTTTGAACACCATCTTCCAGAGGCTGGACAGGTCTAACAGCTGAAGAAAATTCCGTGTCTCCAGACAGCATCCTGTTTATTATTCACGTATGATGGTTACCCCCGCACCGTATTTCCACTTTTTAAGGTTTTCCTTTTTTTTCCCTATCTGCACAGTTATCATAAAGCTGTTTCACAAACACAGAAATCTTATTTATCTAAATAAAAACAAACGGATAAAGAAAAATGTCCAACTGTTTTATGAAGAGCCAGAAACACTGTGTTCAGTGCTCCCCCACCCCAACCTTCCTGCCCACTCCTGGAACACGGTGATTTATTTGGGTTCTCAAACTGCTCATTACCTCGTGGGCTGAGTGTATTCTCTTTAAATCATTCTCTTTAAGAGTATTTTTTTTTTTTTTTGGTTCTTTGTGTTGAACTTTGTTTCCATAGAAACAGCAATTATCAGCATCTGCTGTTATGCTGACCCTTCGTATTTTTATTCACCTGACCTTAAAGTTCAAGCAAAGCTGAACAACAATTCTCTGGAGATCCAGCTACTATTTCTGAAACTGTTTCTACAGTCCCTTCCCACCCAATGTACTTTCTAACCACAGGCAGTGTATCTACAGTGTTCATGCATGTACCTTATGGGCATGTGTCAGCAAACTGAAAAGCTTGCCTGTGAGGAGCATTCCTCAGTGTGCTCCCTCTGTGAACCTTAAAAGCACCAACAGTACAACAGAGTGGACCTAGGCGGTACAGTTATATAGAACTTAGGCTTTGCAGCCAGCCTGCTTTGGTTTAAGTGTGACATCTGATGCTGTGTTATCTCGGGCAACTTACTTGACTTATCTGTGGCTCAGTCCCCTCCTCATCCGTGAAACAAGAATGAGAGTTACTTAAAGGACTATTTCCTGCCTTAAATATATAAAACACATAGACTGCCTTTTCTGCCTTTGCAGGAAAAAAGTAAAAAGCCTTCACAAAATCTCTGATCTTTGGAAGCTTCTCTAAGTGCTGTTTTAATGGTAGACTGGTTAGTGGAATCTGTGCTTTTCTGAAGTGAACACTGTAACACTCTCTCATCCTTATGAGTTGCAAATGGCGATTCTGGCTGGGGGAGGGACACAGTGCTCCTTTTCTTCAGGGTCTTACGGGGATCACACTGAGAAGACAGCTTGAGAGGAAACTACTGTGTCACACAGCGGCCATCTCCATGGCTCGGGTTGAGTTTATCTACCCACTCAGAAGCCAGACAATTGCTTTCATGTTCTATGTGTGGTGCTAGTGAAAAGGGCAGGTGTTCCTGTCTGGGAAAGTGGCCATCAAAAGCAGCAGGAAAGCCAGAACCACCATTTTACCAGGGCAGACACTCGCCCAGCTGTAACATCTTCTTAACACTATGTTCTGTAGAGTTCCTCATTCTTGCTGATGGAGTTTCAATGGATCAGCACAAGTATCCAGAACTTGGTCATCCCCTAAGGTCAAGGGAACATTTTAAAGACGTCATGGAGTACTCAGTACTCAGTACCCAGACTTAATATTATACTTAGTACCATCTAGTTAGTACTGAACAATGAATGCTATAGACAGATGGACACATACACATGCACGCGCATGCACGCACGCGCGCGCGCACACACACAGAGACATATTATATATCTTCTGCAAACAAATCTAGCTTTGTTTTTTTTCTCTCTCTGACAACATCATATTCATGGCAGCAGGTTTTATAGAAGGGAGAAGATGGGTACCCTTCACAATCGTCACAAAAACTATGAAATACCTTGGTGTGACTCTAACTAAGCAAGTGAACGACCTGTACGACAAGAACTTCAAACCTCTAAAGAAAGAAATTGAGGAGGATCTCAGAAAATGGAAAGATCTCCCATGCTCATGGATTGGAAAGATCAACATCTTAAAAATGGCCATCCTACCAAAAGCAATCTACAGACTCAATGCAATCCCCATCAAAATTCCAACCCAGTTCTTCATGGAATTGGAAAGATCAATGTGCAATTTCATATGGAATAACAAAAGACCTAGAATAGCCAAATCCATCCTCAACAACAAGAAAACATCTGCGGGAATCACTATCCCTGACCTCAAGCTATATTACAAGGCAATTGTGCTGAAAACTGCATGGTACTGGTACAGAAATAGGCAGGTGGATCAATGGAATAGAATAGAAGATCCAGAAATGAGCCCTCATGTATATGGTCATCTGTTTTTTGACAAAGGAGCAGTAAACATTCAATGGAAAAAGGACAGCCTATTCAACAAATGGTGCTGGTCCAACTGGCACTCAGCATGCAAAAGAATGAAAATAGACCTTTTCTTATCTCCTTGTACAAAGCTCAAGTGTAAGTGGATCAAAGATCTCCACATTAAACCAGATACACTGAAACTATTAGATGAGAAAGTAGGGAAAACCTTAGAACACATAGGCACAGGAGAATATTTTCTGAACAAAACACCAATGGCTCAAGCTCTAAGGTCAAAGATTAACAAATGGGACTTAATGAGATTGCAAAGTTTCTGTAAGGCTAAGGACATCGTCAAGAAAACAAAACAGCAACCAACAGAATGGGAAAAGATCTTTACCAACACCACATCAGATAGAGGCCTAATATCCAAGGTATACAAGGAACTCAAAAAGCTAGACACCAGAGAATCAAATAACCCTATTAAAAAATGGGGTACAGAGCTAAACAAAATGTTCTCAGTTGAGGAACACCGAATGGCCAAGAAACATCTGAGGAAGTGCTCGACATCCTTAGCCATCAGGGAAATGCAAATCAAAACAACCCTGAGATTCCACCTCACACCAGTCAGATTGGCCAAGATCCAAAACTCAGATGACAGCAAATGCTGGAGAGGCTGCGGAGAAAGAGGAACACTTCTCCACTGTTGGTGGGGTTGCAAACTAATACAACCACTCTGGAAATCAGTCTGGCGATACCTCAGAAAATTGGATATAGTACTACCTGAAGACCCAGCTATTCCACTTCTGGGCATATACCCCAGAGACACTTTAATACACAACAAAGATATATGCACCACAATGTTCATAGCAGCTCTATTTATAATAGCCAGAAGCTGGAAAGAACCCAGATGTCCTTCAGAAGATGAATGGATACAAAAATTGTGGTACATTTACACAATGGAATACTACTCAGCCACCAGAAACAATGACTTAACCAAATTCTTAAGAAAATGGCTGCATCTAGAGAATATCATCCTGAGTGAGATAACCCAGTCACAAAAGAACAGACATAATATGCAGTCACTGATAGTGGGATGCTAACCCCAGAGGCTTGCACTCCCCCAGAAACAACTCACAGACTGTATGAAGTCCAAGAAATAAAGAAAACAATATATATATATATTTACAAAACAAGAAGACTTCGACTATTTCCATGTTACGTTTTGTTTTACATGTACTTTACGCTTATTGTAACTATTAGGTTTTCAATGCATACTGTCAAGCCCTTGAAAAAAATCAAGTACTGACTAAAAAATATATTCACATAGTTTTATGTAAAAATTATTTTAATATCTGAAAAAACAGTACTGACAAAAATGTATAATTTTAAGCAAAAAATGTTTAAAATCTGTACATTTATCTTTGTTTTGTAAAATAAAGTCCTTAAAAAAAAAAAAAAGAAAGAAAGAAAACATCTGCGGAAATCACTATCCCTGACCTCAAGCTATACTACAAGGCAATTAAAAAAAAAAAAAAAAAAAAAAAAAAAAAAAAGAAGGGAGAAGATGGACACCTCATCTAGTTAGTATTGTAAGAAGCAAAATAGAAAAAAAGTTCTTCCTACCAAGCTATGCATTTGTTGATATCAGTAGCAATTTCAATATCAGCCCCTAGAAAAATCTCTGTTGAAATGCCTTCTCTGATCTATTAATCTTTTTGTTGCTGAGTAGCTTCTGCTTCCAGGAAGCATACTGTTCTGATAGTTTCCTTCTGTTGCTGTGATAAGACACTCTGACCAAAAGCTAACGGGATTGCAAAGGGCTTATTTCATCTTAACCTTCTAGATCACAGTCTATTACTGAGGCAAGCCTGGGTAGGAAATCAAGGCAGGGAGCTGAAGATAGGGACCACGAGCTGCTTTTTGATTTAATCTCTGACTTGCTCACTGGGTCATGTTCAGATAAATTTTTACACAACCTACTCTCACTTGCCTAGGGATGGTACCGTCCACAGTGGACTGGACTTTTTTATATCAATGAACAATTGTTTAATGCCTAATAGGCATGTCTGTGTGAGAAACTATATGGAGGCAATTTATTAGCTATGATTTTTTTCACACATGACTGTAGGTTGTGTCAGGTTGATAAAAACTAATCATGACATGATCCTGGTAGAATTAGTGACAAAACAACCATTGCACCATTTATATGTCTAATCTTTCCCTATAGGCTAGGTCCGCCTTGACTTTTTCTTTATGATAAGAACCAGGCCTAAAAACAGAGTATTTCTTTGACCTATTTCCAGTAGTTAATTGAAAATGAGCCTTATTACAACATGAACTTCAAAAATAAAAGGGAGAATTTTAAATGTCAAAAAAATAGATCTCATAAAATTCAGATCTTTCACTGACTCATCTATCTTTATACAATATATTCATCAACTAATGATCTAGTCATTCAGTAATCATATGCCTATAAATCTATCATATATTTTTATACCTGTCAACCCATCACCTATTTACCACCTTCTAATTGTAGTATACTGTATTTGTTTTGTTATAAATTTCCTTATTTATATCAATTCTTATTGGTATTTTTTTGACCAATGTACCAGACTAAGTTATGAGTATTAACGTGAAAGTATTGATTAAGCTGATTTGCTTGCATTTTACCTTAGTATTTGGGGAATGAGAAAGCACAGAAGGATGACTGTGTGGTCACAGAGGGCAGAGCCACTTTGGATCCTGTACCTCTGGACTGCAGCCTCACAGTCAGGAACTTGGTTATTCAGAGCAAGGGAGAGGTCAGGTCACTTGGATACAGTGACACCATATTTGTCTTCAACAGTTTAGAACCCAAAGCTCAGCATACCCAAAAGTGAAAAATACTCCATCCCAGAGGAAAGAGGACATGGCTTGTGGAAAAGCAAAAGGCACAGAGACCAAGTCAATAGTTGTTAGAATGTTAGAATCCAGAAATGAGATGTGGGGGAAATGAATTTGAGCTGGGGCATGCTTCTCTTTTAATCTGCACAGTTTCTGGCATCTGACAATTGGAGGAACCAGTGTTCTTTTGGAAAACTCTAGCTTTGTACAAAAATGAGAACAGACCAAAAAGAAAACACTCAAAGGTTCTCTCCTCCACATCTTACAAATGGTTCTAACAAAGGGTTGCATTTGTTGGCTGTGCAAACAAATGCAGTTCAGGTTGCACAGGTAGCAGTGGAATCTTCTGCCCCCCATTCTAGCTTCCAATTGCTTTGGAAAGATGGGAGACTTTCTAAATTGTTTCTAGATAAGACAAATTTTCAAATCTAGGCCCTGACTTGGAAGCAAAGGGGAAGACATGCTTTTGCTTCCAAAAGAATCAAATCACGTTATTTTCTTAGCAACCGAACCTCAAACAAGAGCATTAAATTTACATTAAGTTCTCTGAGCATGTTTTATATTGGGATGTTGCCCTATGAAAACCTTCTAAGACCTGCTGCTCTCATCCCTGTTGAGTAACATCTTAGCACATGGTTTTTCTCTGTGCTGTAAGTGACAGTCATCTGGATAGCCTCTCAGATAGGGACTACAAACATGCTTTTAAAAGTGTGAGTGTGTGAGTGTGTGTGTGTGAGAGTGTATGTGTTTGAGTGTTTGTGTATGTGGGTGTGTGAGTGTGTGTATATATGTATGTGTATGTGTGTGTGACTGTGTGAGTGTGTGTATGTGGGTGTTTTGAGTGTGTGTGTATGTATGTGTATGTGTGTGTGAGTGTGTGAGTATGTGTATGTGGGTGTGTGAGTGAATGTGTATGTGTGTGTGAGAGTGTGTGTGAGCATGTGTGAGAGTGTGTGTGAGAGAGTGTGTGTGTGTATGTATGTGTGAATGTGTGTGTATGTGTGTGTGAGAGAGTGTGTGTATGTGAAAGTGTGTACGTGTGAGTGTGTGTGTGTGTGTGTGTGAGTATGTGTGAGAGAGTGTGTGTGTGTGTATGAGAGTGTGTGTGTATGTATGTGTATGTGTGTGTGAGTATGTGTGTGAGTGTGTGAGTGTGTGTGTGAGTGTGTGAGTGTGTGTAAAACTCCATGTGTCATTTAAAACGCTGCAATAAATACTGCTTAGAATCTAATATTACTCATGTCCAAAAGGGTGAAATAAAAAAGAAATACCTTTAATGGTGAGGTGTCATAATGATGAAAATACCTCAAATTCTGTGTGTCCCTGAAGAAAGGCAGGAAGAGAAAAGGTAAGAAATTGTTATCTGAAATAGGAAAGAACACTGTCGTTGAAGAAGAGACAGCCTACACTCATTCATTGCTGGAGGAGACCTGTGAAGAAGTTAGTAAGTGCAGAAGGAAAGTGAATAGGCAAAAATAGCACCAGGGAGGCCTCCTTTTCAGGTGACACCATTCACACAAGACACCTTCACCAAGTGTCAAATGTGGTGGTACCATGATCTTTCAGGAAACAAAAGAGGAAGACAGCCCCTGTCACTCAGACATCTAACAAGCCACCAAGGACACTTGTGTGAAACAATTATTAAAAATACAAAAACTGAACAACATTCTCTGAGATCTAAGACAGAGATCTGAATGTCTGTGGGGAGTCTCATGGAAAGCTTTCTTGAGAAGTCTGGAATGGGTCTTAGAACGAGTTGTGTCAGTGTGAGCAATGGAAGCATGCTGGGAGAAGCCTACAATGTGCTGTTAGCCATAGTCCAGAACTGAAACTTCAGATGGACTAGTCTAGGCTTCAACAATTTGAAGAAACAATTTCAAAACCTTCCACAATGTCTCTTGGCTGTAGATGAGAATACAATCTTGTCTGGCTCTTTAAGAACCCTTAAGTTCACAAAGGAGAAACGTGGGGAAAAAAACAGTTATGATTGACCAAGGCAAGAGCAGTAGAAAAATGGCTAGGGCCAGCATTTCTTGTACGGTTGGTCACTGCACCACACACGGTGACTTTATCTTTCCTAGTACTTGATATTCAGAAGTGCTCCCTGAAGTGTGTACTTTTATAATAGACAAAGGCAAGGCAAGGAGAGTAATCTTATTCAAAAGCAATTGCTCAAGATTCCTTAACAAAAATACAGAGTTTCTTCAAGGGATGAGCTTTAAGGTCCCATCCTCAGGACCATAGGCCATATTCTTGAATCACTATGCAGTTGCTTGCCTATGATTTGGGATAAGAAAAGCACTAATAGTTACTGAAAGCTTGATGCTAGATTCATTTTCCCCTGAGGTTGATATGTGTGCCCTGCTCTGTGTAAGGCAATAGAGGTTCAGAGCAGAAAAGCATCTTTGGATTTGTTTGTCTAACTCTAGATCGAATCTCCCTTCCAGTAAATCAGAGAGAAGTGAAAGACAAAGCCACCAAAGACCCTGAGATATCTAGGGCAGCTGAAGGAATGTGCACGAGAAAAACTGATTCGAAACGGAAGAGTTACAGTGTAGCTACTGTGAAGGACCAGAGACTATCCCAGGTCTATGATGAATTGGAGGAGAAACAGAGTCACTCAGGAACAGCAGGTCAGATGTGTGGTGTGGGTGCCCTATGGGTAGTCAGAGGCTGCATCCGGTCTGGACTCCCAGGTTCCTCCACGCTGAAGGATGTGAAGGTGCTTCTGTGTGTCTAGGGGACACTAGAAGCGGTTTACGACGGGAAAATGCTCAATACAATTTGCATTTAGACAGATCTCCTTGGCAGTCTTATGACATATGGAGTGAAGGAGAAGCAGTAATTGGATTCCTTGAGGTGGCAGAATTGATAGAACCCAGTGGATGAGAGAAAGAAGTGCGGGATGAATCCAGGGTTTCTAGTGTGGGATGGGAGCCTGCTTGCAGATTGCAGAAAAAAAAAAAAATCGCAATTTTCTGGGAAGCAATAGTAAGTTCAACCTTGGCATGTTGAATTTAAAAAGGCTTAGGTACGGAACGAGACTATATTTGGGACAGTTCACAGATAATTCTGGAAATTGGGGGAAAAGGTAAAGTTAATTTTTTTTCACTTGGCTGTTGTCTAAGAGTCAAAGAAACAGTATGATCAGGATAAGGCAGGTCAACATTTACTCTAGCTTGGTCTTGTTGATTTTTGTCTAGTCCTGTAGAAGGGAGGTGCGTGTGTGCGTGCATGCATGCATATGTGTGTGCTTGTGCGTGCAGCATGCATGTGTCTACCTCCTCCTCTTCTTTGTGCACTTGAAATCTATGAAGTCCAACCCTAATCTAAGTGATCCTAATTCTGTAACAACTACCCACATCCCGGTGGACTGGCTCTGGACAAAATGTGAGCTTTGGAGTTTCTCTATTGTGGTGAGTCCCGATCTGGCCTGAGGCATGTGAAGTCAAGATCAAAGCTCACAATGCAAATACTGTTCTGATTAAAAACGAACTTTCTGCTTTTGATGCTGGGAGCCAGTCAACGTCTACTGTTGGTTGGGATAATGAATAATGGGAACATTTAGTTAAATAGGCAGGGATGCTGAGGGCAAAACCAGGGAAGCCTGGAAACAGAGAAGGAAATGGAGGAGGAAGGAGGGAGGGAGGGAGAAGGAAGGGAGTGGGGGAAGAGAGACTAGAAACTAGGTAGAGATATGGTAGACAAAGAGAATAAATGAATGGATAAATGACTAATATGGAATGGAGGGAAGGGAGAAAATCAAAGGGAGGGGAGGGAGGAAGGAAGGAAAATGAAGAAGAAATAGTGTCTCAGAAACAAGGCAAGGGTCCACAGAACAAAGACTAGCACACTTCTGGTGCCTTTCTTGTATTGAAGGGCTGTGCCATGGAGAAAGGAGCAGGGCACCTCCATTTTAACCCACATCCCATCAGTTTCCTGAAGGGCTCAAGAAAAGCTCTGGCTCTTCAGCTCTGTTCCCCTAAACTGACATGAGAAATCCCCTGGGCGCTTATAACAGCTGTTTAAGCTTTTATGCTATGGCTCTTCCCAGGACATGTCTGTTTCCTCTGGCAGACCATCTCCTGTATTTCTGGAGAAGGACATCTGCCTTATTACAGAGTAATGAGACACAGAGAAGATATCTCAGCCATTTGTACAAATCATAGAGATAAGTGAAGGACCTAGGCCTAAGCATCTTACATCTTAGGAAATTGAGGATGCAGATGCAGAATTATCTCGCTCTCATAAATGCATAAATGCCTATGTTTCACAGATTACTTTTTCTTTTGACCAATATAAAACAGCATTTGCGGACCATGTCAACAGCCTCAACTAGGGGCCCTTCATAACTTTGAGGCCTTGTGCTAAGCAGCCCACCTGCTTCTCCTATTAAGCCTTGTCATTTCACTATTTGCAGGAGTTCAGCACATCATTGGGCACATGGCAGATAATGAAAACGCATTTGCTAAGTGAAAAAATGCAGTTATGGGTGAATAAACAGCCTCCATATCCTTGGGCTCTGCATAGTTCATTATGAAAATAATAGGTGGCAATATGTTCTCTGAGAAACATGCAGATTGAAATCAGGCCTTCTGGCTGGAGAGATTCCCCAGAAATCATCTCCCACTAACAAATCCAAGGGAAAGAAATGAAATTAACAAGAACAGGATTAATCTTCCAGGTCCAACCCTAAGTATCTAATGCTATTTTCTCAACCAGGACACATCTATTCACTGGATAACAAAAGGGGAAAGTCTGGACTTGCCAAGGGCCAGGGTTCAGGGTTTTTGGAGGTGTCAGATGTGGGATTTTGGAAAATAGTAGGGCATGGGTCTTGGTGCAAGTGATTAAAGTGGTCAGTGTCCATACAACAGAAGGAGTTTTGTCCTTAGTGTGTGTGTATGTTTCTGTAAACATGCATGTATGGCATAGCATGTTTGATGGCACAGCTAACATGTAGATGCCGTTGGACAGCTTGTAGGAATTGATTGTTTTTCTATTTCCCTCATGTAGGTCCTGGGAATGGACCGTAGGCAGGTTTGGTGGTCCTTTTCACCGAGCCCAGGATAAAGCCTTTGGTATGATAGCTGCAAAAAGAGAGAGAGAGAGAGAGAGAGAGAGAGAGAGAGAGAGAGAGAGAGAGAGAGAGAGAGAGAGAGAGAGAGAGAGAGAGATTTCCTTTTGGAGTTATAGCAAAAGCAGAACAGAGAATGGAGAAAAGATATCCATTGCTGAATGTCTTTCACACTGAGAGTCACTTGGTGAGATTTGCTGCCTATGTGTCTGTCCCACACAGCCTGTGCTGGCTCAGGAGGGAAGACGATGACGGTGACTGGCTCTGTGCCTTCCTCAGACAGTTCGTGAAGAGGATTAATGAGTTAATAAGCATTAACTACTTTGCGAGCCACAGGTGACTACAAACATTATTAAGACCACATTTTTCCTACAGAAGTGTTTCCAGCTTTGAACAGACGGATAAATCCCAGGAGAACTGCCTATTTCTAGTGCACGAAACTGGATGCCTGTTCTCAGGTGATGGGCTGCTTGTTAAAATGCTCCCTGTTGCTTGTTCAGTCACTGGTGACAGGGACAGGTTTAGACAGTGTGAAAGCAACAGTAACAATGTGCTAAGTAGGTGAACTACGGCAGTGCCATCCACCGTAGCGTTGACAGTATTCGTAGAAACGCTTAGCTTGGACTAGTGTATCTCAGCTAACTCCCTCTAAAGTCTAAACCTACCTAGTTGTTGTGCAAAACACAGTTCTGTGAACGTCTCCTTAAATTTGGCCACATCTAGCCTTTGTGTGCTATGAATATGACCTAGTGAAAGAGAAATAGTGGTATTTATTTGACGGGGTGCAGTCTGCGGTCAGTGGGGGAGATAGAGATATTAAGTTCTCTTTAGGTGTATTCATGACTCCTTCTGGATTTGCAGAACATTTCATTTTTGGTATATATTTATTTACTTTGAAAATATGAATAATTTGAAGTAGCCAGGTAGCTAAAAATGTACTAATTAAGCTCTCTTACCCACCAAAATGATATTCTATTTTACAACCTAGGGTGTCAGGAACTCTGAAAGGTCATGGAGGCAAAACTGGGAGAAGATTCAGGATGTATTATTATTATTATAATTCTGATAGGTTATTGTTATGTATCCCAGGCTGACTGTGGATTTGCATTTCTATGTCCATGTCTCCAAAATGCTGGAATCATAGGTGTGTGCCAACTTGCCAGCAACTTCTTACAGTTAATCACTCTTGAATAAGGAGTCCTAACCACCATTTTCTTCAGTGTTCTAGTGTGTCTGAAGATCTTTAATTCTCAGAATTAGGAGGGTTCACCTAATCAGGCCATGAAGATCAGCTGTTTATATGTAGATAGTGCACATTCTTGCAAAGCTATTGCAGACACCCAGGAGCAGTACAATGAGGCTCAGGATAAAATTAATGCTGGGAATTAAAATAAGGTAAGATTTCTCATGTGGGCCAGATCCAGAGAGAGGAAGTGAGTCTCCATTGCTGTCATACGTCCCCCTCTCTGATAGCACACAACATGTCCATAAGTAACCAAAATGTGTATTAACAACCGCAACTGCAGTTAACTCAGATGCTCCAGAATTACAAATAAGAAGACAGTGATTGAACCTGAAATCACCATGAGAACCTTAACAAAAATGACATACAGACTAGGATTTCATCCATTAAGGAGGAAGAAAATGGCTCTACTGGCAGTATGAGACATATGCATGTCTGGCAGCTCAATACCTGTTGAGATATTGGTTCATTCACCCATGCAGTCTGTTCATTCATTCATGACACACTTATTCATCGAGTATCTGTGCATGTCACCCTCCACACTGAGGAAATCCCTGGGACCAGTTGAAAAATAAAGGGTAAGTGTCAGGGACTCTTATCAAAGAAATCGGAGGGCAGGCAATGACACCTTCTATTATGTAAAATTGCCTCAGTCAAATGGAACAATTAAAAATACAGAGTTAAAACATGGTCTGGAAGAGAGTTCTCCAAGTAAAGGTCTTGCCAAATCAGCATAAAGATCTGAGTTATATTCCCAGAACTGATATATAAGATGTCAGGTTTGCTGGCACACTCTTGAAATTGCAGGGGAGAGAGGAAGACACACACACACACACACACACAGAGAGAGAGGGGGGGGGAGGCAGTCTTGGACTCTGGTCTGGCCTAAAAAGCAAGCTCCAAGTCACAATAAGATTCTGTCTCCAAAAACAAGGTGGATAGTTCCTGAGGCATGACCTTCAAGGTTGACCTCTTACCTCAGCATGCATAACACACTTGAATAGGATATGGGCTTGGGTATAAAGAAACATCCCAGATTTAAGAACCATGCTCAGGACAACTGAAGATGATCTAGAAGGAAAGGATAAAGCTGTTACCCAGTGGAGAGGCTGTGAGAGTAGGAATGTGTGTCAAGATAGGGAATGATGGTTTGTGTTGAATCTTAAGGCTTGTCTGAATCATACATTCAGGTGTGTCCATGACATCTGTCTGTCCGTCCATCCATCCATCCATCTATTCATCCATCCATCCATCCATCCATCCATCCATCCATCCATCCATCCATTCATCCATCCATCCATCTATCCATCAATCCATCCATCAATCCATCCATCCATCTATCCAGCCTTCCATCTATGTATCTACCCATCTATCTGTCCATCTGTTCATCTATCCATCTATTCAAACATCAATTCATCCATCCATCCATCCATCTTATATATATATATATATATATATATATGTATATATATATGAGATTATATATTCAACATCTGCAATAGATGACCTATATGTCTATTTATATGTCTATCCATATATCCATCAATATATATATATATATATATATATATATATATATATATATATATATATATATATTATCTGTATCTAATATCTATATCTATCCATAAAAAATACATATATGAAAGAGGGGGAGAGATGGATGGAGAGCAAAAACATAACTATGCAGGTCTAATGTGAGCCTAATGAACTAAAGCAGACTGCTTCCTGCCCTGTGTTGTGCCCCATAGAAATATTTAATCCTGTCTTCCCTTTGAAGCCAAATCTCCTCAATCCACATTCATGGTGAATGGTGCTCTGAATAGGGCCATTGACCTGCAGGCTATCAGCCATGGCTGCTGAGTCTGTGGTTCTTCCCCTTAAAAGTAGCAAGAGTTAGAAAGCAGGGAGATAATGTCTAAGGTTGATCAAGGAATTGTAGCCTAAGCACATTATTGAAGTGGCAATGGTAAGTACAGGAAGAGCTAAATATGGAAACTGTTGAAAGTGGTTTCCTTTGAGAAATGAACCAGAGCCTGAGGAGGGAGGGGGGAGGCCCAATGGCTGAGGTTGCAGAGCACACTTTGTGTTTTAAACCGGCTGATGGATGACTTAGGAGTGGTAAGGGACAAGGACAGACTGAACGTTCCTAACACACGTATGCCTTACCTTGTCATCAGTTGCAGGGTGTTGAGTTTAGAGCCAGAGTGTCATACACTGGAGACTCTTTTCCACTTTCTAAATAAACAAGCTGAGTGATAAATCAGAGGGTTACCCAAAGCCATGAAACAGGGACCAAATGAGGGAATGGGGGATGTGGCATCTCTACGAGGTCTGTGCTTTATTCTGAGTTTCCAAAATCAGAGTCTGGATGAATTCTCATCCAAGGACTTGTAGTCAAGTCTACAGGACCCGTGGAAATGTATTCCGTTGCAGTGGAGTCTCCACAGACTGTGTAAAAGTCCAATGCAAAGGATGAACAGGGAAGAGCCAGTAGCTGGGTGTGGACTGGAAATTTCTAAAGTGTAAGTCTGTTTCAGGAAGGCACAGGTCAGAGGCCCCCAGGCTATACTTGGGTGTACCACTCATTAGTGTCAGGACTTCGCCAGGACTTTTCTGTGGATAAGAGAGCAACATATCACAAAGCACAGAGATGCATAGTTTCATGACTCTGTCAGCTAGAAGCAAAGTAGGGTGGCAGCTGGGCTAGTTTCCCTGGCAGAGGCTACAGGCACAGGGCATCCTCCCATTGCCAGCTTAAGACTCACAGCCTTCCCTTAGCCACATCACACGACACCCTTCCCTGATTGTCTACACGCCCAAATGTCTCCTTTACATAAGTAATATTGGATTAAAGGCTTAGCCTAGTCTAGAAAGATGTTATCTTAACTAATGACATTTGCAGCAATCCTGCATCCAATTAAGTTTAACTTTTGAAGAACTGTTAGTTAGAATTCACTATATTACTTAGGGGTTGGGCACAATTCATTCTATAACACCTAGTAATAACCAAATCCTTGAAATGTTGCTCCTAAAGATTTATAGTGACAACTGCAATTATTTTCTGCTGAGACTATATTCCATTTACAGTTAAATTAAGTGGATGCTAAGATTTATGTTTTAGAAAATAATTTATTTTTAAATCTTCTGTTAAATTAACTGGATAATGTTAATTATAGCTTTATCTCATTAAAATAAATGCACTCTTTAGAATACTTTAGAATTAAAAGTTGCAATAATAATTGTAAATAAATATGAATGCATGTATATACCTGTGGCATAATTACTGAGGTATATCATGCATACAAAGCTATGTTATTGATGGAAAAAATGTTATTTAGCACATTCTTAATGCAGCAATATAAAAATATTCACTCAAAATACACTCTCAAAAGCTGAAGTATTAGGTAGACATTTCAGGTGTCTCCTCTGTTTTAACTGTGCAGCTGAACAAGTTTTCGTGCCTCATGTGGGAAAAGCAACATAAAAATTTAAAATGCAATTTGCTTTTTCATTCAGCTATGATATTTACCTCTTGCTTTTCACTTATAGAGAAAGCCGAGGATAAGAGGTGCCCTTCGCCTTTGACTCCGATTTCAGCACACAGGTCTTTAAAACACAGACACATTTTCACAGAAAGTTTAAGAGGGAGAGAATTTACTCTTGCTGGGTCTGTTATATGAATTATTGTAAAATCCATACAATAATACAATGTACATTGTACAATTGTACGTTCATTTGGAAAGATTTTGTAAATATTTCTTCAGCTTTGCTTTATTATTCTAGGGTCATTAAAAACCATGATTATAATGCATTTCTCCTTTTCCCTCTCCTACCCAGAAAGGCAACCATATCCCCCTCCTTGCTCTCTTTCAAAGTCATGGCCTCTTTTAAAATTGTTTTTATGTACATACATGTATACATATTTATTCCTAACTATAACCTCCTCAGTCTGTATAATGTTCCTTGCGTGTATGTTGACCTTGCATGATCAAGGTTGACCATTTGTACTGGATAAACAATTGGTGTGCTCTTCACTTCTTCACTGGGGAAGACTACTTCCCCTGCTCTCTGCATTTCTTAGTTGCCTTAGGGTTTTAGTTTGTTTGCTTGTTTGTTTTGTTTGTTGTTGTTGTTGTTGTGTGTGTGTGTGTGCGTGCACACGCATGCATGTGAGTGTTTGAGGCTTTGATGCCTTTTCCCAGTTGACTTTGGCATGTCTATTGCTCTAGAACACAATAGAAGTCCAGCTCATGGCTAGATAGATAGTCATGATGGTGAGACTGTATGAGTGTAGTTACTAATGTTATAGGAAACACAATCTTACAGCAAACTCCCTGCCCCCTCTTCTTCAATGTCCCTGAGCCTTAGCTGCAGAAGCATTTTATAGATGTAGCTGTTGGAACTGGTCTTAAATACTCTCAATTTTCATTTGTTGTGATTTTCTGTAGTTGTCTTTATTTATTGCAAGGAGACATTTCCTTGATGTGGGGTGAAGTTTATACTTATCTGTGGGTAGAAGGGAAAACGTATATATCATTGTTAGAGATTAGGCTGGTTTAGTTATTATGCAGTTATAGATTCTCTTCCAGTATCTGGAACTTTACGAGCACTGCGTTATTAGCTAGGTGTCCAAGCATGGTTCCCATCCTCTTGAGTAGGTCTTATGCCCGACCGGAGAGCTGTTGGTTACTGTCTGTGTGCATGTGGCTTTGCTGCTCCCTTGGTTTGCTATACGGGTTGTTGATGTGGCTCATTGGCACCGTAGCTGGGTACAGTTGTTGGTGGTTGCCTCCCTCCTTTGAGGTTCTGGGGTAATTTCCACAGTCTGGAAGCAAAACAATTTTACATTGAGTAAATTATACAAAAGTAAGTTTTCCAGGGCCATTTAAGTCTCACTCCTCACTGATCCATTTTTAGTGGCTGACTTCACTCACGTGCCGGTAAGTTTTCCTATAAACTACTCCAGGAACCGGCAGGTCATATCCATGAGCATTTCTCAGAGGGAATGTTGGGAATTCTGGTTGAGTAATCCTGTGCCTATGGGGCCTGACTTCCCAAAATATCTATATGGGCAAATGCAAGACCCCAACACCAGGCAGACCAATCAGATCTTCCCTTTTTAAAAAATTTGGAACCTTTGGGTGTAGAGTGTGATGAAAGGCAGTGTTAAAATAAAAATGTTTCCTGACCACACAGAGAGAGAGAAAGAGAGACAGAGAGAGAGAGAGAGAGAGAGAGAGAGAGAGAGAGAGAGAGAGAGAGAGAGAGAGAGAGAGTTTTGAAGGAAAAAATATTATAACTTAAAAAAATAGTATAAGGAGGCTTTCCGGACCATATCTGAACAAAAGACCTTTGCTTTTCTATCACAATTCTTTCAGGATTAGCACTTTTCTTGTAACCAGTACAGACCAAAAGCAATCTGATTTCTGCTTTTTATTACTAAACAGACTATTACTCCATAGTTCTGTGTGACTTTAGGGGAAGAAAAGAGAACCGCCCTGTAGGTTTATTTTTCAGCTAGATGTGTACTTTTACTAATATGCTTTTATTTCTGCATCCTAAGCCCCTTTTTCTAGAGTGTTTTAAGCCAGCTTTATGTGTTCCAGAAATATCCAGAAACCATGCATACAGGAGAAACATGCACCAAGAGTTTAGCGATGTGATCAGGGTGAAGTGTGTTAAAACGAAAAATAAAAGAATTACCTTGCTGAGCATGGAAAGGAAGGCTGGGAAATGTTGCTCCTTTGGCTTAAGGAGAAGGTGGGAGGAAGGAGAGATGGAGAGAGAGCCAAATTCTTTCAAAGAACAATCTTATGTCCCCAGGAAAAGAGATTCCGTGATACGCAGCACACCTGTGCTTGCCCAGTGGCACTGTGACTAAGACATGCTGTTATCACCTTCAAACGAAAGTTTTCTGAAATATTTAAATATGATAAACTCCAGGTGCGGTTTTCCACGGCGCTTGCAGTAACCACTTGTAATGGTACGGCTCTAAGATTAAATGAATGTAAAAAGGAAGGTACACAAGCCACCCATGTAGAAATGCTGTTTTCTACCAGAGTCCCATGACCCCACCAATTAAGTGGACCAACTCCAGCTCAAAAGCATTCTCTTCCAGTGTTTTAGACTTCTCGGAATTGTAATTATAAATATTTGAGTAATTGAGGTCCAAGGAGCTGCATGGCCAATTCCCACCCTATGTAACTTCAAGCCCTACATTTTTTAACTAGCCCAAAATGGGTGATTTAAAATATCCCACTTACAAGATTCTAGAACACATTAACAGCCAAAGAATCAATCTGAATTTTAATGTTGCTAGCAACTACAACAAAATCATTACTTTTAAAAACCTTCATATCTTTTTTGAACCACATGAAAGAATTTTTTTTTTTTTGTAAATATGACTCACGCACTATTTTTCTTGTTGATAAATATATACTTCAAAATATCTTAATCTAGGTCAAGCCTGGTAACATTTTATGCTGTGAAAGAGAAAGGGCCCTGAAATTTATTTAGTTATGGCAGTAATACAGTGGTGTCTGGCAAATGAGGCGTTCTTCACACATAGCTCTGTTTCCCTTTAGGAATCAAACTAGAAGAATGAAGGATAAATTTGGTGTTTGGAAGATGAATTTTATGGCCAATCAGTAGAACACTCTAAAGACACCAAGAAGTCCTTTAGACCATAGAATGTCCCAAGGCATCACACAAGTCAAGAGTTTAGTATAGAATGCCGAGGTGTTATGGGAAAAAAATGGCCATTCTCGCTAATCCCCCGCTCCGACCACCATTCCCAGGTCAGATACAGCATTTGTTTTCCTCCTGCTCCATGAAGTGACATTACTATTCTTGCATTACATAGAGAAATCCAAGGTTTGGAGAGTGAGCCAATGACACAAGGTCACATAGCTATAAGTTGTTCTGCTCCTACCGAGGCTTGTCCCTTCCATTCACTAGAGGCTCCAGCATCCCCACTGTCTAACACATTGCTTCCCAGTTCATGGATAGACATATTTGCTCTATGCCTCTCAGCCTGCACGCACGCACACACACACACACACACACACACACACACACACACACACACACACACACACACGAGTCATATGGGGAGCTTTTAAACTCTCTGGTAGCTGGAATCAGCCCCAGATTACCTAAAATTTAAATACCTTTGGGAAAGACCCGGTCAACATGGGTTTCAAAGCTTCCCAGGAGCTGTGAAAGTGTTGGCCAGATTTTGAAACCAGTGCTAGAAGTCTCTCAAGGGGAGGTCCTTTGCTCTCCAGCGGATTTATGACAACACAGAGACATTTTGTTTGTTAGACCTAGTAGAAAAGAATGACAATTTGCGGCTATAACATCCAATAATACATAGATGACACCAAAGTATACACGGCCCACCCAAAACATCACTAGTTCTGAAATTGAAACCAAGATTACTTCACCTCTCATTGGGAAGTTCTGGAAGGCAATATTTGGGCTGCTTATACTAGTTTTTTAAATTAACTAAGCATGTGGCCTTCAGGTAGTCTTTCTGACATACTGAGAAAACTTGATGGGTACATACTGAAAGAAAACTTTCAGCCCAATGCACCCGGCTCCCTTATCCTTAGGGAGCATACAGGAAGGGTGATCCACAGTCACCTCAGCCTCAGCACAGTTTTGGTAGATACGTTTTTATTAGATTAGCAAAGATTGTGTGTGATGAAGTTAGCGTGCTGCCTCCTCTGCATTCAGCATATGGCCTCTGGTTGGGAATACCTGCAGTGCTGTGCCCTGCGGACTGTTCCTGTTGAAAATACAAACAACCCTCACAGTGATGCTAGCTAGACGTACAAGAGAGCTAGCATTTCAGCAGCATACGCCTTACCAAGAAGACAGATAGTGAGTTTTACCCAGCTTTCTACGACATCAGTCAGACTACGCTGAGCTCCAGGGGCCTAAGTGGCCCAGTGTGGATATCATTTGTTTATTCCCTTTAAGGAATCAGATCCTACTCTATTCCTAGCATTATATATATATATATATATATATATATATATATATACATGTGTGTGCATGTGTGTGATAATATATACATATATATTGTGTATGAAATTATATATTTTTATATAAATGATTTTATTTTATATTTATTACATTTTTATATATGATTCTATATATAATTTATATATGATTTAATTTTATATACACATTATATATAATCAAATTATATATATACATACATACACACACACACACACACACATATATACGGAATACAAGGAAAAGAGTAGGACCCGAGTACTTAAAAGTATATTGTGTATGTTATATAATTACATAATATAAAATATAACATAGCATATATAATATATAGTATTGTTACATATTTTATTATATAATACGTATAAATTTCTTGAACTTAATTTGGTCTTAGATTCTAACTTTTGAGGTTCACAAAAATGAAACACATAAAATTTAAGTTATCACTATACACTCAAAATTGAGAAGACAGAAAAGAATTTTAAGAGAATGGAGTGAATATTAGCTCAAACAAGAATCTCTTTGAAAATGTTAAGAACATTCTCTGAGACACAAGGAAAGCTTGTGACACCCACAAAGTGACAAGAGACCCTGTATAGAAAGGGGGCAATCAGAGAACAAGAACATTGTTTTGAAACTTAGAGCTTTGTCTTACAGATGGAGAAAGTCGATGTAAGAGCTCTAGCTAAGAATAAAGCAATACTCCAAATGTGTGTAGGCACAAATAGGAAGAAAGGCAGGGGGCTGGAGGAACAGAAAACAGTAAGATGAGGACAAAAATCATATTTTTAGTGAGTCAATACAGAGCCTTAACATTCAGCTAAATAGGGTTTCCACACACAGACAGCAAAGGGAGAGGAGCTGCCCAGAAACCACACAAGAATAAGCTCTAGGTTTGAGGCATAGGTTAGCAGTAATGTTTTTGTAAGTGGTGTTTGTGTGTCTGGGTGTTCTTTTGTTTTATTACAAAAATAGTTAACTTTCCCTGAACTTCCCCTAAAATATTGCCAATTTTGTTTATTACTTGAGGTTCAAGTCCCTAAGGTTTATGTCCTAAAATATGAGTGCATTTTGAGTGGTGCCCACCTTTTCAAGCCTTGCCATTGTATTGGCTACTGACATTCTCATGGTCAACACTGGTTTCTATGTCTTCACCACCACACCTGTATCTCTTACTCACCAACGCCGCAGACAAACCCAGCTCTGTCAAGATCTCACATCACAGAAGGACTGTGACAAACTAGTGTTGGAAAGTCAAATTTGGGATTCGGGTAGTATCTAAAAAGACATTGCTGTCCTTTTAATTCTAAAGTATTCTAAAATATCCCATGACATTATCTTGACTTGACTATAAACTTTGCATATGTATTCATATAAAGTAAGTATAGGAGTTAAATATCTACAGATAATAAAATATACAGAAATTTATGAAACAAGAAAGACAAGACTGAGTGCTGCTCTTCTAGAAGACCTGAGTTTAGTTCTCAGAATCTGTATTGGGCACCATGTGACCACCTCCAACACCAACTCCAAGGGGTCTGATGTGCTCCTCCGGCCTTTGCAGGAGTTCATGTTGTCAACAAACACATACAAATACAAATAAAATTCAATCTCGAAAATAAAATTATTATTGCTGTACTTCAACTTTACTACTTATTAAAGATGAAAGCAAGTTTGCCCACTATTGAGATGGATGTGTTTATTTCACAGAAAGAATTAAATAATTCCTTAATATTTGATACTGTAGGACATACAGCATCTTCAACATTTTTCCCGTGTCGATGGATATTTATAATCACCATTGCTGAGGATGCTAATTTGCATGAATATGTAGTATAAAATGGCAGGTGCAATTTTAGAGTCGTTTGATAAACTGTTAAAATTCTCCCCTAGTTTGTAGTCAAAATTCATTTAAAAATCACCACGGAACAGAGGTCAGCAACTCAATTTTTAAAATTGAACAATTTAACACAACGTGGTGCAAAGATGCACGAATTTGAAACATTCATGCTGAGCAACAGTTGGTAGGAAAACTCTCGAGTATTATACTTCCTGTAAGGCAACCATGAAACTTCTGTAAGAGCAGAAAACTGCACAGTGAAAACTCTCCAAGTCATAGGACAGAATAGTTTCCAATCTGAGATGAGTCTCATGTCCTGTGTGTGCGATCGGGGGGGGGGGGGGCACTGAAGTTTTAGGATGCACTGAAGAAACGCCTCATTTCTTCACATGTCGGATGCAATTAATTTGGGGCTGTTGTAGGTTCAGATTCTCATGGCTTCCACATTCAATAATCTGAGAGACTTGTACCACACTGCTTAAGAAGCTGGATCGTAGAACACCTGTCCATGAATGGCTGTTGCAGTCTAACACCCATAGACGACTTGAAAAACCGATGCACAAAATCTCTACAGCAAAGTAAAAGCTACATAAAGCTTAATAGGATCCATGACAGAAGGAAGGAATTAGACATTTGAGAGGGGGAAAAAGTCATGCATAGAAACAGCAAAGTCAAAATTGTCCAGGGGCAAGTGTGTGTGTCACAGGGTGTCTAGGGGGCAGACACAAGGGAAAGATAAGGGTGACCTGGGGAGCCTGGATGTTCTTGTACCAAGCCCAGAAGAGACAAGTCGAAGAGTCAGGGCTTCAGGCAGAAAGTGGAACACTATTGCCATAATCCCAATTTTGTAAACATTGACCAATTTGGTCCTTAGTGCTTAAGATCACTCTATCAAGAAACAGCTGTCTAAGCGATTACTCCAGATATTGAAGGAAATGCACTTATAATAAATCACTACTGGGCTGTTGTTGCTGCTGCTGCTACATTTTAACAATCAGAAAACCTGGGATAGATACTAATGTTTCTGTTAAGAACATCTGTGGGGAAGTATAGACAAAGGAATGCTATAAGCAGGAATTATATTAGAAATTTTCTGAAAATGAAGCAGGGAGCAGAAAGGATGTCTAAGAAGGTTGCAAACAAAAGAGAAAGGTCATTAACCTGGAGTTTCTTTGCAGGTAGAAGAATGTTTCAGATGGCATGGCCTAAAACAGCAAGGCAGTAAATAGACAGTGGTCACTGCCATCCTCTCTTGATTTGCTTTACACATTACACTTCCTCATCTCTGATAGGTTTCGTTCAGCTTCCGATATCCTCTATAGCTTGTTTGGTCATTATGTAGGTTGTGCTGTGAGGCCAACTCTTCTGCCATCTTAAATCAGTATTTTAAAGAGACATACATAATTTATGTAAAAAAAATAATATTTTCCTTTCTGAAGTTTTCTGTTTTAGAAAAACAGTATATAATTTCAATCATTCTACCAAGAAGGGCTCATTTTTAAAAGATATCCTAGATACCTATCAATGGGTTAAAGAATGAAGAAAATATAACACACACACACACACACACACACACACACACACACACACACACACTGGAGTGTTATTTGTCTGAAGATTAATGAAATGTCATCTGCATGTAACTGGAGTTTATCACGTTAAGTAAAATATTGAGACTCAGAAAGAAAAATGTCATACAATACATCTCCTATGCAGAATCTGTTGACACACCAGCCCATGCATATAGGTATTTATTCACACATCCATACACACAGTTACACATTCATACATTCATACATGCATATAGAGTAAAACCAGGATGGGTTTATTTAGGAGGAGGGTAGAAACTGGCAGAAGAGGAAACGGCAGGTAAAAAAGGGGAAGTATGAGCAAAATACAGCAATAAGTTTCTTTGAAAATGACATAATGAGATATTGTTTTGAATGCTAAATAAGAATGTAAAGCTAATTTAGAACAACATACATATCGCCAACTCATAAAAAAAACTTCATTATTTTCATGCTGTTGCTGACCTTGAGAATATACCTCATCATCTGTCTCTTGTGTCTTTAAATCTCCAGTTATTTATGTGGGAACTTACTTCTTCTAGAGAATATGTCCACCCACTTTGGTCACCTAACTAGGACCACCCAACCTTTCCATCATCTGCCTGAATACTTTCGAAGCATCTAACAGCATTGACATTATAAAATCAAATCTAATATATATTTATACTGGTCTGTTGCTCAAAACCTCAAAGGAGATAGTCTTTCATAAATACCAAATTTGAGATTAACAAATTCCATTGCTATCTCTCCCTATGGCATGGGCTTCTTTTACTTCTTACCAAGAAGAGAAAGACAAGACCTTCGGTGTCCTGATTTCAAACAAATAGCTACCTTACACAATTCATCTTAGACAATTCTTTTTTTCTTATAGAAACACAAACATAATGCATCTTTTGGGTGGCCTCTTGGATTCAATAGCTAATAGAATAAAAAACAGAAATATAAACAATTTAATAGCAGTGATTATAAGTATTCTTATATAAAATTTGCATAAAAGAGTTACGCAATTTAAGTTTCTGTAAAACCGACTTTTGGGTTCTTTTTGGTAATAAAATATTCCCACGACTCTAAGTGTTTGAAGTTTGAGTTCTGCTGTGTTGCTGGTGTTCTCTTCTCTCTACGTGTTCCTGGATAATGCTGTAAGTCAGAATTGTTGTCCAGCCAAAACCACAGCAGCCTGTACTATGGACAGGTTGATGGAGAATGTGAAGTTACTAAAACGTACCAAGCATGCACATTTATGCGGGCTCATCTCTTGGCTCCCTTCAAAGTATAAATTTCTCTAAGTATCTATGGCTCCCTTCTCTAGGCATCTGTCAACACTGGCCAATTTCTCTTTATACTTGCAACAGAATCTCTCTGGCCTGTAACAAAACTATTTAGCTTAGATTGTTGAACTCTATCTGGAAATAATAAGTAGATAAGGATGTCACGTGACTTGCAGTTAACAATCATTTGCTCTTTGTGAAGCTCCAGGCAATGGGCTAACTGCTTTCACATAGACTCACATTACCCTGCACGACAAACCAAAGAGCAGATATTACTACTGACTGAGAAATCGAGACTCATTGCTAAACAACTTGAGTGGGTTCATGCAGCTAAGAAGCAATAGCATTCTAATTTAAAATCCTTGACAGTATAAGCCCTAGACCTACCCTTCAAGCTACTCAGTCCAGAGAGAGAGAGAGAGAGAGAGAGAGAGAGAGAGAGCACTGGAAACTGACACAAACTATATTTAAGCCCAGTAACACTTGGCCACCGGTCAAGTTTTGGATAAATCTTCCCACACATATTGGGACACAGAATTATTTAAGCCACAGGATGAGCAGTAGCTTTGAAAAATAAAATGATACTGAGCTTAAGCGCAGGTTGTCGTTTTATTTTCCATCACAGACGCTCCGAATCTGGATCGTTTCCATCGTTTCTACCCCATTTTGAGGGTGAGATTCATTTACATGGGTCTGGTAGGACTTTGATTTCATTGTGAGTAATATATATTTCCGTTTGGCTCTCACACTGCAGGCCAGAGCTAAATGCAAGTACTATTATAGATCAGGGCCAGTGAAGTGGGTAATGAGGTTTAGTATATAAAACGCTAGGCATAAATGCAAGGGAACTTCTGGCTTTTCTTTAACATTAACTGCTTTGAAATGCATCATTTAAAATAGAATGCTTAGTAGGCCCGTAGCTGTTGGAGAATAATTTTCCTTCACTAAGCAGACCACTGGAAGCTTTGGCGAGAGATGCCTTTCACAAACAAAAAGCTGTGTGCGGTGAGTTATTTTTAATATGAACTCCACGGGGCGACTGCTAAAACACATAGCTGAACATGAAGAACGTCACCCACCACTGCACCAGCAAGGGATGGAAGAGCTGCTCCCGTCGGCTTCATAAAGCAATACTGTCTGAATCCTCAGGCTGACTCGGAAGCTTCAAAAGGAAGCAGTTAAAATACCCAAGCGGACATTTCATCTCCCCAGGTCAAAAGTCTTCTTACATATTCGGACTGGGGGGACCCACACAGGGGGTAGGGGGAGAAAAGTGGTTATAAATACGACACTAAAAGATTAATTACATTTACCTTAGGGTCATGTGTGCCCCATGTTCTTCAGCTGTCTGTTGGGATTCCTGTGTTGAGTAAGAGCTTTCTGGCCTATAAAGACTCTCCTTCATTGTGGACAGAACTAGATAGAGCATTGTTCACTGTAACACAATAGTGTGAGCAGCAGTCAGGGGACCCAAGTTCCTTCCCTTCTCTCCCTCCCCTCCTCCCTCTTCCTCCTCCTCCCTCTGCCCTCTCCTTCTCCCTTCTCCCTTCCCCCTTTTTCTCCTTTTTGTCTCTTCCTCTTCCTTTCTACCCATCTACCCTCTCTTTTTTTTCCTCTTACTGATTTTGATGCCCCAATGTGTGCTGAGCACTATTCTTCTGTCCTACTGCTTTTTATTGAAATTTGGGCCAGTTTGTTATTTCTAATCCTAGCCATGTCACATTCAACCACCAATAGATTGATTACTTTAGGTGCCTGTAATCAGGGATCCTGGCTGACTGCACTTTAGCTTTCTTCTGATGAAGCATTATGTCTAGTGTGCACCAGGTTAAGCGGAGAACTGTTCATACAGTCAACTTAGAAACTGTGTCACTTACAAGATAACTTAGAACTCAAGTCAATACCTTCATAGTTCCTAGTTCTTCTTAAAGAACTAGAGGGGGAAATATTTTAGAAAGATGTATTTGTTTTATTTATATGAGTACTCTATAGCTGTCTTCAGACACACCAGAAGAGGGCATCAGATCCCATTACAGATGGTCCTGAACCACCATGTGGTTGCTGGGAATTCAATTCAAGAAGAACACTCAGGACCACTGAGCCATCTCTCCAGCCCATAGATTTGTTTTTAATTTAATTAAACTGGATATTCTCTGCATTTACATTTCAGATGTTATCCCTTTCCCCAACTCCCATCTTCCTCTCCTCTTCTCTTGCTTCCATGAAGGTGCTCCCTCTCCCAACCATCCTCTTCCACCTTAGTGCCTTAGTGTTCCCTACACTGGGAAAATGAGCCTTCAGTGGATCAAAGGCCTCTCCTCCCATTGATGCCAGACAATGCTATCTTCTGCTGCATATGCACCTGGAGCCATGGGTCTCCATTAGAGGTAATTTTTAATGTCAGTCCAAGTATCTATTGAAGGCTGGCCCCATAATAAATTCACAGTGTGAGCAAAGTCACTTTACTAACCTAGACCTTGCTTGGAAGAACTCCCCTAGCTAGATTTAAGACGGTAAAGCAGAGCTTCAGTGCTTATGGGTGGACCACGGAAGCTGGTTTAGTCATCTAAAGCCTTTATAACCACATGCTTAAAGCATGTGCCTGGGTCTTGTTCTTGAAACCCAAAAACAGACTGTGCCATTTAACGTCAGTGTGAAGTCTATCCAGATCGCTCCAATCTCCTGACTCTTGACCATCTCTGTAGTCTGAAGGTTATACTCTGAACTTGTAGCCTCTTTGTGTGTGGGCGGGAGGTGGTTTTTCATGAGCCACCATAGCCTCTCATGGTGTCTTGAAGACAGCAGTTGTTATCCCTGTAAGAATCTATATCTGTTACTAGTAAACTAAGTTATTAGGGGATAAATATGCAAATGAATGCAAATTTCTTTTGCAGTGATGGAGACAGGGATTATTTACAAAAGTGGGATGTCATTCTCAAAAGGCTATTTGGATCTTCTCTCCCAGTGCAACTTCAGCAAATTAATTTAACCAGAAGAACAATGCTCTTCAAAGACACTCCCAGCCTCATCTGCAGAGCCTGTGAACAAGTTACTGGACATGACCAAGAAGGATGAAGGTGGAATTTAAGGTTGCTAACAGTTGACCTTAAAACAGGGAGGTCTACATGAATCATCTCAGTGTAACCAGACAATCACAAGGTTTTGGAAATGGAAGCAGGTGGAAAAGTCATGGTGCAGATGTGAGGAGAACCAAACCTACCATCAGAGGCACTGAGAAAAGGGAGGTCCAGGTGCCAAGCATGTGGGCAGTTTCTGGAAAGACAGACAGACAGATTGCCTCTGTGACCTTCTGAAAGCAGAACAACCATGTACCTAGTTTTAACTCCTGTAGATGCACCACAGACATTTGTTAAAAGTGGCAGAGTTTGGGACTGGAGGAATGGCTCAAAGGGCTAAGAGTGTGTGGTGTTCTTGTAGAGAACTGGTTCAGTTCCTATAACCCACATGACAGCTCACAAAACGTGAGTTCCGGGACATCCAACACCCTGCAGACTCTAAACACACATCCATGCAGGCTAAACACATGCACACATAAAATAAAAATAAATACATCTTTTTTTAAAAGTTGTAAGATCGTTAAGTTTGGTTTGGGAAGATGGTTAAGTAGGTGATGATATCCAAAGCCAAAGGCTGATAGCACGAATTCAGTCCCCAAGACACAGGTGGTGGAAGGCAAGAACAGAAATTCTGCAAGATTTCTTATGACCTTTCTTCTTGGGTAGTGGCATGCAGATACATGGGGAGACAAAAAATGCTTTTAAAATTGTAATGATATTATAAATCTGTGTTCTTTTATTCACCGCGTTTTCTTGTAATTTATTAGCAACAAGATAGCAGAAAAGAAATCGGAAGACCTAATTAAAACCTTCTTTGCACCTCTTGCAACTTCACTTTCCTAATCAATGACTTGGGGCTGAATCATACTTAATCTGCTTATCTCCTAAGGCTGTTTGTGAGATCAAAAGCTGTAAAGCCTTGCCCTAATACAATTCAGCACTAAGTCACTGTGGGTCTTCTACAAGACACAGAACTGAAAAATGGGGATGTTAATAGTATCGCCTTATTGTGAGGATCTGAGCTAATCCACACAGTCTTAAGAAGGGTGACTGGCATTTTGTCATGTACAGGTTGCCCATTGCTGCATGGGTAAAGAAGTTTCAGAAAAGTTAGGCACTATCATATGGTGTGAGCACTCTTCAAGAGCTGATTCTCAAGGAAGAGTCTGACCCACAGACCTTTTCTAGTTGAAGTCAGAAATGCAGAGGCATTTTAGTGATCAAGTGCCACATGGCAGGCAGTTATGACAACCAAGGATCACAGGTGCCCTGGGTAGTCATTCATAGTGAAAGAATTTTCTAAGTCCTAAATGATACCTTACATGTCTCCTCTATACAGGTTGGATTCAAAGAAAAAAAAATCAAACCAACCTACCCAATAACAAAATCAACAACAAAAAAAGGCCAAAACCCTATAATAGCTAAAGAACTATACTCATTAAATGTTCAAAGATAATGAGCTAAGCTATTAAGATTGTACAACCTTAATATCTTAGTTCCTTTCTTAATGTTGTGAAGAAACACAAGGACTGAAGCAACTTATAAAAGAGCGTATTTTATTTGTGGTCTTGCTTACAATTTCAGAGGAGGATCCCATGACTATCATGATGGGAATATGGTAGTAGGCAGGGAATTGGAGCAGTAGCTAAGGACTCACATCCAATCCACAGGCTTGAGGCAGAGAGAGAATTAACTAAGAATGAAGAGGACGTTTGAAATCTCAAATTCTCTCTCCAGTGACACAGTTTCTCTAACACGGCCAAACTTACTAATGCTTCTGGAAAGCATTCTTACCAGCTAGGGACCAAACATTCAAATATATGAGTCTATGGAGACCATCCTCATCCAAACCACCACAGTTAACAGAGCAAAATTCTTAAAGTTTTGGATTGTTTCCAACTCTGCCAGAAGAGTCTCCACTGATTGTAACCCAGTCTTCCTGTCCCACCATCCTCCTCCTCGTCACCAAAGGAAGGGATTGCTGCAAGGTGGAGATTCCAGAGACGTGGGACTGCAGAGTGATTTTCCCAAAGGACCTCTGTATTCACTGCATTTGGAAGCAGGGCTGCTAGGGAAGCCTCTGCACACAATTCTTGTGTAGAACTATCCTTCTATTTTTCCTTAGAGTCTTAGTCCTGTTCCGCAGGGACTTTGTTTTTTCCAGCAAGGGTATTTCTGTCTGCCCCTACCTCCATACTTTAACACCAGTCTTTCAGAAACCTAGCTCCTCTATCTTGGTAAATTGGTGGACGAATTCATTTCATTATTGCTTCAGCTACAAAAACGCTGATACATTTCATTACTATTGTACGAATCCATTAAAGAGAAAAGGCTTGGGAGATACTCAAGCTGGTAAACTGCTTGCCAGTAAGCATGAGGTGCTGAGTTCAGTTCCCCGGAGCCCACGTGAGAGAATGGGGATGGGCAGGACATTCTGCAGTCCTGGTGCTGGTAAAGCAGAGACATGAGAGTCCTGGGGAGTTTCTGGATAACCAGTAAAAAAAAAATCAGTAAGTCCAGGGTTCAGAGATTGAGGTTCTGTCTTGAAAAGTATGGAGAAGAGTTACTGAGTAAAACAGTTGATGTTGAGCTCTTGCTTTCTCACACAAACACACACACACACACACACACTCACACACACATGTACATGTACACACACAGGCACACACACATGTACATGTACACACACATGTACATGTAAACACACACACACATACACACACACACACACACTCACATGGGTTCAGCTTCACGTAGAGGCTATTGGAGCTTGGAAATCAGATAGACTTGGATACCTCCTAGCTATATGTTATTGTTGCTTTAGGTAGATAACATAATGCTTTGCTTCCTCATTAGGAAAGAGAACAACAGTAGTATTGGCCTCATGATGTTGCCAAGCAGATGAAAACAGCCTGGTAGAAGTGGAGTGCTCAAGAAACGTTAGCTGTTGTTAAGTCTCTTTCTCCAGGATATGTTTAACTCCTGTGACCTCTGAAGGATGTTCTCCCAGCCTTGGCATTTTGTTGCAGATAGATAGATAGATAGATAGATAGATAGAAATATAGACAGACAGATAACTAGGTAGATGATAGATAATAAATAGATATAAATGGATTGATGGTGGTATACAAATTCATTTTCTAAAAATTCTACTTAAGAAATAATAACTCCAGTAAGATAGAGGAACAGATTCCCCACTTTAAACAGAACATTTCTTGTCTACTGTTTTGAAGCTCAGGACCTGTTTTCCTTACATTCTCAGTGTGCAATTGCACAGGGTCAGCTTATGAGGTAGAGAGGAGATGCTGTCCTTACTCCCCCTTTGCAGAAGATACCAAGGCTCTGCAAGGTTATGAGAATGTAAAACAGTGTGGGAGGAGGCTCAAAAATCCTTTTTGCTGGGAATCTTTGCTTAATGCCAAATGACAAAAGGGAGGGTTATAGTGTTTGAGCTGATGGTATGTGACCACTACCATATCAGTGAGGACCACAGAGGACAATGAACACTTGATTTTAAATAAGTGATAGTGAGTTCGGGGCCTGAGAGTGAATCTTGGTGGTAGAACGCTTATCTAGAACGCGTGAATCACCAGACAACACCTCTAGGTAAGGGTGTAAAGGCAAGAAGCTGTGGTAAAGATGGGACACGGAAGTTATCCTTCTCTTCATAGGCATCACTAAGAGACAATAATTGAAAAGTTGGGCTAGGTATGCCAAGTCTCCTCCATATGTGCTGATGGCAAAACATGATGCATTGTCCCTAGAGAGCTCTGTACAGAACTCATTCATACAATCATACACACATGCATACACACATATGTACACACATACACACTCACACACACACATTCATACACACATATGTACACACATACACACACACAATCATACAATCATACATACATGCATACACACATGTACACACATATACACTCACACACATATACACATATATACATACACATATATACACACAAATAATGCATATATACACATTCACATATACACACATAAATATATACATACATGCATACACACATATGTACACACAAACACACATATACACATTCACACATATATACACACATACACACTCACACACATACACATTCACACACACCTTTTTCTAAAATCATTTCCAACTCCAGGGAGTCTTTTTATTTTCTTTGTGTGTAAGAGTTATTTTTAATATCCTTGGCAAGTTATTATTCATTAAATTGAAATCAAAGACAGGAAGAAGGAATGTAGGGGCATGCCTGAAGTAAAATATAAATTTTGTCACCCCCTATCTACATTTTCAGTATTGATTACAAACTAAACAGGTGCCCAGAAGTTTATAGTCCAAACTACACTCTCACAAGATCCTACCTGTCCTTTGTCACCCAAACCAACACATACTTGATCAAGAATTTTTCTCCTGTTTACTTATGTTAATCATCAAACCAAACCAAATAGCCTTCTAGGCTCTGGATTCTGGGGCAGTGAACTAAATAGGAAGACATCACAAATCCTCTAGACAAATCAAAAAGGAAGAAAAAGCCTGTTTGTGTTCCAGGCCAGGAGGCATACCATCACATAGTCAGGAGGTTTCATCCAATGTCACATGTCAAGCAAGCTGGCTTCCCAGAGTCACACACCAGCAACACAGTTGGTTGAACTGGAAACTGATTATATCTGAATTTAAGGGCTTAAGTCATTAACCGTGTTATAAAGTCGAGGTTGGAACACTGTCTCTGTGGTACCTGCTTTAATTTATTTTCTCACCAGGCATGCACATCACCGAGGGAATCGAAGCTCTGGAGAGCCCCCTATCTAAATAAAAGACCTTTGAACAACTCAATCAGTAGTTAGGAAGAAGCTGAGAAAAATCGATGAAACTATCACGCAATGTGAGCGCCTGAGGAAAGTGCCCAGGAAGAGCTACACTAAAGACCAAAAACAAGCTGGGGAATAGGAAACTGCTCGCAGGCCCCCACCCCTCCCCACCCCATATTGACACATCCAAGCTGCTATTTCCTAGTCTATACCCATTGGACGACGACAGGGTTGAAGATAACCAGATTTTCAGAGAGTATCGAAAGTTCTTCACGTCCACAGGCAGGGGAATCTGTTTACAAATGCGGACTTGATTTCTCCAGGAGACACAAGCAGAAAAAAAGAAAACACTTCACCAGCTCTCCACCCAGAGGAACCTGGAATCCGGACTGACCGGCTGAACACCCTGCAGGGGAAATGAACTTGTGCCTAAATGCAACATCTTTCCCAGCCTTTGGCACTACTCAAAACTGCACAGCCTCACGGACTCTCCAGTGCTGAAGAGCAGGGAAGCGGACAAGGGTGGCTGAGTTTTTAGCATTCAAATACTGCCACCTCTCTCTGGCTGTTCTGCCTTTCAGGTCTTCACAGCTGGATTGCCCAGGCTGTGAAAATTCTGCCAAAGTAGAAAAGTACCAGAGCTGCCGCGAGTCAGCAGCCCTGCTTCCCAATGTGCGCAGAGATGCAAATTCCGTCCACTCTTCGCTCCCCGGTCCGTTTCCAGACTCCACACTGCACTTGAATTGTCCGTAGATTAAAAATACGAAACCACGTGTACCGATAAGTATGAAACTTCTAACACCAATGCACTAAAGCACCCCATCCAAGCCAGGAAAACCCAGGCAGCCCAGTATCTAGTACAGTGCCCTGGGTCAGGGCCAGAGTGAAGATGAGTTGTCCCCAGGTAGTAAAAGTTGTCAAAAAAAAAAAAAAAAAAAAAAAAAAAAAAGTCCATGACTGCCACTGCCTTTGCAAAAACACAGGCACTGTGGGGTCCTTGGGCTGTGGGGCGTGTGGATGGTGAGTGTGCTAGTGGGCAGAAGAGGAGTGGTACTGCGGGGTAAGGCCCGCGCAGAGTTAACCCCTTACCTTCCAGCAGCACTTCCTTGCCCGCGCGCTTCAGCGCCTGCACTGCCTCGTCGTGGGTGGCGTCCCGCAGGTCTGCTCCGTTCACCGACAGGATGGCATCGCCCACGTACAGGGCTTGGGTCTGATCCGCTGCCAGCCCCTTGAAGATCTTGCTGATGAGGATGGGCATCTTGTTTTCCTTGCCCCCTTTGATGCTAATGCCCAGCCCTCCCAGCTCCTGCTTCAGCACCTTCACGCCCCTCTTCTGGTTGGAGATGGACTCAGGCACCTGCTCCGGGAGGTCCGTGAAGGCTGTGCGGACCCCGGAGGGAGAGTCCGGGGCTTGAGCCACACCGGTGCCCGGGTGCCCGGTCCCGGAGCCCCTGCAGAAGGAACCATTGGTGGCAGTCCCTATGCCATTGTACGCCGCAGCGCCCTCCTCGCAGCTCAACACCAGGGCGTCCTCGCTCAAGTTCACCAGAACTTTATGCCAGCGATCCCGCACCAAAACTTCCAGCAGTCCGCTCCGCTGCGCCCTGGCGCCTCCGCCGCCAGCCGGCGCAGCCACAGCCGCTGCCGCTACCGCCATCTTTCCAGCATTCTTAAAATGCCATGTGATTGCAAACGGGGGAAAAGTGGAGAAGGGTTGAGGGTGGGAGGACTCGGGGAGCCGGGGCGCGGAGGAAGCAGATGCCCCGCAGCGCGCGCTCAGACCCCGGACTCCACTCCCTGTGTTCGCGGCTGCTCTGGGCGCCAGTTGGCGGCGGTGGAGCTCGTTCCTCCTCGCCTGATCCTGGGCGGGGTGGAGCAACCTAAAAGAAGGAGAGCCCTCGACAGGGGAGGAGGGAAAAAAGCCAGCTGCCAGTGGCAAAACCCCAAACCGAGAGGAGCCGCTGAGCGGCCAAGTGCTACAGAGAATCGGTAGGAGGAGGCAAGGGCGGGGACCAGGAGCCCCAGCCGCTCACCTGTTCGCCACTGCAGCGTCACACTCCCACGTCGCGCGGGATCAGACCCGGGTGCCTTAGTTCTGGTTTGCACCTTGCCGCAGCTCCCCGAAACCTACCGGGTCACAAGCTGCTACACCCACTCAGCCGCCACCCCCTATTCCTCTCAACCCTCCACTTTCGAAGGCTTCCACCTTACTTTTAGCATGTGCGCTCACTTTATCCTCTTGAGTTTACCCCCCTCCCTCTTCCCGCAGTTGTTTGAAGACCCAAGTCTTCCTCAAACTAAAGCTTCACAGACTTCTCAAATCTCAATCCCTCTTCCCCCAGGCCTCTGGGAAGGAAACAGCAGCTGAGAGGTCCTAGGGAGTGCCAGAAGCCAGGGGGAAGCTGTCAGAAGAACATAGAATGAAGCCTCCTCAATTTATAGTATCTCTGTCCTCTAAGTCTCTGTAAGGGGCCTTTGAAGACAAGAGGGCTTTCTTTCAGTACCTCCCCTGAATTCCAGCAGGACACGTCTCATCACAATATCTGCTTTTTGCATTTCTCCATACTTCCCCCAACCCCACCCCTGTGCCAGCCCAAATGCTTCTCAGGGCTTTCGCTTTCTTTCTCCGATTCCATATAGGAAATGTCTTCTTTTAAAAACTAAGAATAGGTTTGTTCTCCAAGTTCCCTGAAAATTGCTTGTTTGGCTCTTAAACTGCTCTGCCCCAAGGTGACAGCATTGTAATTCTTGGTTCTCATCCTAGGCAAATCAGGAAATGCCACCTTAACTGTAACCCAAGCCATAGCTGGGTATCCCAGAGTTCTTCTGGCTGTGGAACTTAAGTTCTCTGCCTACCCTGAGCAGGTTGCACAGTTCACAGAAACGGTGTTAAGACTTCCTGCTGCTCTCTTTCCTTCCTCCAGAAGTCAAAATAAAGCACACACTATACTAATTCTGGACGGCGAGGTTCACTGACAGGCTGCCAGTAGGAAGAGGGTCTTTAGCAACATGCATGTCATCACCGCACTGATGGGTATCAACAGCAAACAGGTCCAGTTCTTTCCAGGCTTTCTTAATCAGGGACCTTCAACAGCTCACAGGAATTCTCATGAAGTCCCAGGCAGGGTTACAGAACTCTGAAAATACTTTAGATATTCTCGAGAAACTAAAGTCACTACAGCTTACTCATGGCTTCCCACTGTCCCCCCTCCTATAAGTTTTAACCTTCCACACTTTAAAAAATAACTTAAGTCTTATTCTTTTTTTCCCCCACGCAAACCTGTTCACAACAGGGACAAGAGCTCCAGGGAGTTCTTCAGTCCTTCCTGTTGGACTGGGTTAGCCAGGGAACCAATGCAGCTGACATCACTGTTGGGAAGAAACCAGGGGCGGGGGAGAGGGAGAGAGATGAGACAGGCACAGACACAGAGACACACAATCACACACATTTACACTCACACACAGAGAAAAGTGACAAACAGACAAACAGAGAGAGATAGACAGAGACCCAGACACACGCAGATACACACATATACACATTCACACAGAGAGACACACGGAAACAAAGACATGGACACACACACACACACACACAGAAAGAGAGAGAGGAGGGAGGGAGTCAGAGGGAGGGGGAGAGGGCAAAAGAGGCTGAGGTTTCAGGTCTGTCATCACTAAGTGTTTGACTGTTTGCTTTCCAAATATAAAACACCAACGTTGGCATAGGTACCAGAATGCCAATGTGAAGGTGAAAAAAATCAAAACCAGCCTGTCCCTGAACCAGAAAACCCCCAGCCAGCATCCTAGCACTTTGCAGTTGTGGCTCTGCAGTGGGTGCATGCCAGACACACCCACAAAGTCATTGATCTATTGGCCATTAGAAATGGCAGGCTCTGGGATGGGCTTTTCTACAAATCTCTGTGCTAAGCACATTTTCTTCAGTGTAAGCAGACCTATATGGAGAGAAAATATGTTCTTGGTTGAAAGTTACATCAGAACGAGAGGAGACAAATGTTGAATAGCAGGAGGCCAGAGGCATGCATGTGGCTTTGCTAGTTGCATTGTAATTACAGTCCCTGTCTTAAGTACTCTCCACATATTAGCCCAATCCTCTGGGCAATACTTTAGGGCCATTTCTGAAATGGCCACTCCCACTTACTGTTGAAGAAGTGTAGGCTTAGGTTTAATAACGTACCTGGTTCGTGTGATTAATAAATAGCAGCCAGGACTTGAAAGTTAACCATTGTCTTACCTCTGTTAAAAATACAGCTTAGCAACTATAGTCCCTGTGCTTGTCTGAAGATAGAGTCCTTCCTAGTACTCGAGGGAGGGACAACTCTCAGGTGAAGGTCCAACCCTTCATTAAGAGATAAAAACATTTCCTGCTGATCCTTCTTTCTTTGAAAGCTTAGAGAGCACTCTGCCCTCTTCTGTTTGATACATTTTTACTTAGACTTGGTGATACTTGAAATGGGCAGCCATTTGAGCTCTGGCCAGCTGAGAAGCCTGACTTCATCCCTCAGACGATACCACATCTCTGACTTCTGATCATCACAGATTCTCAAAGGTAAGCCTTATCAACCTTATTTTGGCTCATGGTGCTAAGGTTATACTTGATAGCTTTGGCCATCTGGAGAGGCTGGACACTTGAAGTAAAACTGTTCACCTTATGGCCAGTGAGCAAAGGGCAGAAAGAAGGGTCTAGGACTCACTGTCCTCTTGGAGGACTAAACAGAATGACTTGATGACTTCTCAACACAGTGAGTAGCTTGAAACCAAGGCTTTAGAACATGGAGTATTCCAGATCTTGGTCCTATCAGACCCCTATAGGCCACCTATTTAAAAAAACACTGGCCACTGGAAAGGACTATCTTACTCAAGGCTAGATAGTGAGTTTGTAAGTCATGTCAAATTATTTATCAAGATCAATGTTTTTCAAAAGGTACTTAAAGCCTGCCCCCTCCTGAAAGTCAAGATTTCACTGTGCGTTTCCCTGTTCTGTTGATGCTTTCCCCCTCGTACTCTGACTTCCATTTTCCATCCCACCTAAAGTGAGATTTGTTTTCTCTTCCTGTTTCCTATAGGACGTGCATTTATCTAGAGATGAGTGGTCACAGAATTGCAAAAGTAAGTCACGCGTCCTCTATTTCGAAGATCCAAGAATGCATAACGGAGGAGCAGCAGGACGCCAATCAGTAATGGTCGGCTGTTTATCTCACAGAGTTGTGAGTGCAACTACCTGTCCCAGCTCCTTTGTGGTGCAGAGACATAGAGAGAATAAAGCTGGCAAAGGCCCACGTTAGGAAAGTCTCATCATAGTGTGTAGCAGGGGCAGACTAGAGATAAATTACACATAGAGTAAATGTTATGAAGTAGGAGTGGGGCAAAGTAGCAAAGTTAACAGTGACAGGAGCAAAAGGGCTATGGAGAAGTGGAGGCTGTTACCCAGATCCCTTGTGAGGGGGTGAGATTTGGATGAGAACAGGTTGCTGTGTTGCTGATAGTGGGTGAGTGTGGGTGGGAAGCTTGTAGGTCCCGAGTCTCAGTGCTGGGTTAGTGATTCCTAATCAGAGACAAAAGTATGAAGTCAGCAAGAGTGTGAGGAAGGCAATCAGGAAAGGGGAGCCTCTCAAAGATCTAAAGGAGGTTATCATAGAGAAGCAAAGGCCAGTATAGGGTGGGGAGAGAGAGAGAGAGAGAGAGAGAGAGAGAGAGTCAAAGTAGTGTAGCAGGGATGGCTGAGAGGAGAGATGCAAGAGAGGAGAGCAGAGGGAGAAGATGGACCAGATTCCAATGTAGCACCAAGGAGAATTGCAGGATGGACCACCCTCCTTGTCTCTTTTGAACATCAACAATAATGTGTTTTGGATTGGAGAGCATTCCTGATTTCAAATGTTATATCATGTCCCCTATTACATAAATGTCTGCTTCTTACAGAAGACACTCTGGTATTTCGAGTTGAAAACATTCTGTACTTTTGACATCATTGTCTAAAGAATAACACTGAGCATCTTTAGGGTACCCCCCCAACCCCAATCAACAAACATTAGATACAAGATAGACAGTGAAGAAGCAGCAAAGACCTTTGATTTATGAGGTCAAATTAGGGAAAGGGATGAAAGACAAACAGGGGGGTTCAAAATGCATCTCCCCTCAAGTGAGCCAGCCTGGTCAATGCACATTGACTAGACACTGGGTACCTGCTTTTGTGAGACGAAAGGCAGGTGCTGGAGGCAAACACACCCAGGTGTGCACAGATTAAATCAGGACGACATCTATGGAGCACATGGGGAGAACAGGTTGCTTGGGTACTGAGTGAATTAGTGTGAAAACAGCTAACTTCCAGATTCCAAGGCTCGGTGCTGGGTTAGTGTTAGCAGTGCACGTCTTAAAGATAAAGTATGAAGACAGCAGGGCTGTGAGAAAGGCAATGGCACATGAACAGGAGGCAGGGGAGTTTCTCGTCTAGCTTGTCCAGCTTGGATAATAGAATCATCATCATCTAAAAAGCACGTGAAGACACCCTTCATTGCTTATGTACCTGAGCAGGTCCTGGATAAACTAGAAAGTACATTACTCAGACCCTCAGCTAACCTGTCAATCAAATGAGAACTACTTGATTGTTCTCAGCGTATATATCCTTTTCCAAGACAATTCAAGACACAGTTATAAAGAACCTTATTATTCTTCTGTTTTCCTCTGACTTAGTTCCCCTTTTCTTTTTTCTGCAACAACCTATAACTAAAACAAACTTTGTATCAATATTTTAATTTGCATTTTATTTTAATGTAGTTCACCTATTCCTAATGGCTGCATCTTTTATTTTTTTATTTTTTTTGTTCTTTGTAAACTCTAGAATGATACATCAGATTTCATTTTAAAGAACATTGAATACTGTATTAAGATCCTAGATGTATAAAACCTCGGGAACATGAGAGTCCAACACATAATAGAAGCCTCAACAGCATGGTCTAAGCAGACAGACCAGACATGAAGAGGAATAAGACACACATGATCCACTCCACTGATCTTTAAGTTAACATCAGATAATATCTGATTTATTGTTTTTGGATGTTGCTAAACTCTCCCTCATCCTCCAAGTTTGCTATTGCATTACTAAAGCAACCTTTGTACTGAGGGAGTGGGTGTTCCTGTATGAGACGGGACTTGTTTCTGAGTCCTTTTCTTCTTCTTTTTTTTTTATGGAGACATTTCTGTACAACCATCTCTCAATCTAGGAGAAACGGCAAACTTCCTTCCTCACTCTGCCCCCTGCCTGATAGCCCCTTTCTGTTTATAGCTCACCAAGCCACTCCTTCCTGCGTAGTTTCCTCTCAGAAAACATCTTACTGTTAACTCTGTGCTGAGCTCAGAGTCCTTCACGGTGGCCATGTGTAAAGTGTCTACTATCCCAGTGCTCAGTTCTGAGACTATCACTGGACCTATGTGCAAGGTCTGTATTATGCCAGTGCTGAGCCCCAAGTACACCACTGTGGCTATACATGAAGTCTCTTTCAGGTTTCTCTTCATCTCCACAGTGTGTCCTTATGATCTACAATCTTGCTTTCTCTGGTTGATTACCTTCAACTAACCACAATCTGGAACTGCCAACGGAAATTTCCAGAATGTTCAGATAAACCAAATGTTAACCATTCACTATCAATAGATTTGGAGCCTATTGTAGAACTTATCTAAGTTCTGGGAAGCCATTTACTTCTGAAGATCAAGGGAACACGCAAGGCAAACAAATACTGGTGATAAAAAGTTGAGTGGCTACAGAAGGCTGAAGGACCTTCTGGTGATTTCTCACATAGAATAGAAACACAAATGTATTGTGAACTAAAAGTACAACAATACTGGAGGCTGTTGCATAGTCCGGATAGGGAAGCTAAGAATCAGTATTTGTGTGGAAGCAAGGGAAAGAAATTAAACAGATGAACCATTTACTGGATAAAGAACTGGGTGGAGGGGCGTGGAGCAGAAGTATAATTACCAGTTATTAAACCTTGACATGATTAGACTTTGCATACACAAGACACACTATTTATTCTAGACAGTGACTATATGAGTGAGCAATGCCATCCCCATGTTACAGACAAGGCTGCTGAAGTCTACCATGTTACAACTCTTGCACATCTTTAAGGGGTGTTTAAACATTCAAATATAGGACTAATCTCTAGGCTTGTTTCTCTTACAAGATTTATGCTCATCGGCTTTACAACATGCTTACAAGCATAGGTGTTCAAGGTGTTGGTGGAATTTGTCAGTAGATAGTGAGAGTCACTTTAGATGTGTCATGGTGTAGGGAGTATTGGGACATGCAGTTGATGATGTCAAAGAAACACTTAGATGGATGGCCTACAGACGGCATTTCTGTATCTGCTATAATTTGAGTGTTTGGGTTCCTCCCAAATGTATATACTAGAATTTATGATTTTATATGACAGCCTTAAGACATAGGGCCTTTTGGAAATGGATGGAAGCCTCACCAATAGGATCAGAAACCTTGTAAAGGAACAAATTCGTCCAAAAGGAAGCCATTGGTAGATTTGATATTGGGTCTGAAGATGTTAGCTCTGTTTCTAAGATGGAATCTTCCATCTCTTTACCATGTGTTAACAGAGTATTCATCTATTTGACCCTCATGTTCTGTCGGGATACAGTGTTTATTTACTCTCAGGGACCCAACTATAAGTCATTGTTTTGTAGAGGTGAAGAATTCAATAGGTACGTATCCTTTAAGTCCTTGATTTTGTATTTTCTAATATTTAAAACTTGGGGCAGTAAATTTCTTTTCTATAAGCCAGACATGGTGGTGCATGTTTTAATCCTCTGACTTGGAAGGCAGAGGCAGGCTGATCCCTGTGAATTCAAGGCTCAAAAATAAATGATATATACTATAATAAATAAAATTATTATTGTCATTTTTTCATAAACCATCCAGTCTCTGGTATTTTATCATAACAATGCATACAGAGAAAACCAAAACTGGACACCTAGAGTGGAGTGCTGTCACAAGGAATACCTAAAGGATGTAGAAATAACTTTAGAACTGGATAAAGTTTAGACTGTAAAAGCTATTCTGGCATGGTCTCACAAGAGGAGAAGATCTTTAAACAGACCCTCAACATATTCAGATGAATATTAATTAAGAATTGTAGAAAAACAGACCTTATAGCAAAGCCTGCAATCCTAGCACTTAGCAGCTAGAGGCAGGAGGATCTGAAGTTTACTGTCTAATAGATACGGAGGTGAGAAGGAGACTTTTAGGAGGATGGCGGTTAGCCATGGGTACTAAGTAGAGAGATGGGAGAGGGCAGGGTTGAGAGTTGTCAGTATGTATTACATAGAAAACCTGTCAAAGGAAATATTTACCTAATAAAGAATTGAACATTAAGCAAAACAAAAGCAAACAAAGAAAATAAATTAAGGCTATCCTTAGAAAGCTTACAGGATGGTAATATGCCTTTAATCTAATCCCTGTATTCAGAAGGTAGGTGCAGGTGGATCTTAAGTTCCAGGCCTGAAATACAAAGTGGGTTCTAGGTCACCCATGACTACAGAGTGAGACCCTTTCTCAAAAATATCATTTTAGAGATTTGGAAAGCAGGAACAACTCTGCTAAGTTCCTTATGTGTAGATGAGGGACAGGGTATTAAAAATAAAGTGAGGACCATACTAGTTAAAAACTACTCAAGAACTTGGCTGGATTATTTCGGCATAGATCTTAAGAGCAATAAAGTAGAAGATCTGAAGAGAAAAATTAGCTAAGCAAAAATTCAGGAAGTGGGCTGCTTGGGTTTTTATTGGACTAACTATAGAAAAATAGAAATAAAAAAAGAAAGAAAGAAGCTTTCGGCTTAGAATTATTATGGTTAGAATTTATGATGAAAAGATAAAGGTAACTTAAAGACTTGTAAAATGTTTAGCCTGGTCATGTAACAAAATGGCTTTGAAGAGATCATCAAAGAGACAGTTTCTGCTGGTAAAGAAGTTAAGATGTATGGAGAGTCTGAAAGTAAGAGACTCTACCAAACTCTACTACACGAAGGGTGCAACCACGTGATTGAATCCACCCCAGAATCTCCAGCAGAACACTGCAGGATGGAGTCACTCAGGGGGAGATTCCCACCTTAGAAACCAGGACTATGGGACGCATGTGCAATTCCAACCTGGAAGAAATGGAGAGACTGATTTCCAGCCCCAGAAAGCAGCTAAGTATAAGTCCTGTGAAGGTTTGGTATAGATTTTTCTGGAGCCTTGAAGAGCAGAAAGTCGCCTCAGTGTCTCTGAAGGGGGAGAAGATGTGCAGTAAATAATGATAATGCTCAAACCTTGAGATTAAAGGTTTTCTATGTTTGGTTCCAGAAATGTTTGGACCTTTGGACTGCTTGCTTTTTGTCTCTGTCTTTCCCTTTGTGGTGTGAATGCCTAGCACAAATGTGATTTATTATTGCGTTTGGGAGAAAACGGTTGATTTCACACATCGTCAGCTGGAGCCTGATTCACTTACGTCTGAACCACACTCTGAGTGCTACTCTACCTAAATCGGGTGAGACTTTGAACGTCCACGTGAAAGAAGGGAGTTCAAATCTAGGGGATTTCATAATGGCATGAATGTAGTTCATGTGTGGAAAAGATATTTGTGTGGGACAATGGTGAGGGTGACCTTCATCAATACAATGTGCAAACTTACACAAAGACTAGAACAATTCCAAAGTCTGTCTTGTCTTTCTGTCCCTTCTCTCTCTGTGGAGACATAGTGTTTGTACCATTTGGAGAACTCAACAGCAAGGTACCATCTTGAAAACATACCAGACCTGACTGTGTTTCACTCTTGGTCTTCCAAGCCTTTAGAATTGTGCAAAACAAACGTGCTGTCTTTTGGTGGGAGGAACATTTAACCCTTATGCTGTTTGTTTATTGCTTCTAACCATAATTGAAATAGCATTGTGGGAAAGTATTAAGTGTGGTCATTCAGAGCAACATACACATGTAAAGATAAGGAACTATTGTGTATGATATGAAAATCAGGGACCCATGTTGTATCATAAGCCATTAGTTTTACATACTGTGGCTCTGGACTAAGTTCCCAGAAAGTATTCACTGCCTGGTAGTCTAATCTGTGGGTAAGAAGCAAAGAAAATTAGAGCAAAGAAAAGTCACGTACCAGAGGAAACCCAGGGCAGATTTTTTCCCCTTCTCCACTGATGGGAATATGCTACAAGCCAGAAGAAGCAGATGGTAAAGGATGTTATATAGGGAGATTTTGCCCAGAATAAAGCAGAACAGAATGATAAATATTTGATGTAGCCAGGTGACTAGTTTTGAGAACAGTAAAAACAGACTAACAAACACCTTCAGAAGGATTTTAAAGAAGGAAACGAATTGTTCTTGGGCTAATTAGAATCTATATGTTTTGTATATTTCTGTAATTAATTTCTTCATGGATGTTTAAGATTTTATTAACTCACATAGAGCTAAAGAGCACCGGAGTAGCATCAAGCTGTCATTACCAAACATTATTAAAGGCACTGGGGAACCTGTTACAAATTCGGGTTTGGGGAGAACAACATATAGGTTCAGATTTGTGTAAGGAAATAGCTTTATTGTTTCCAACCCTCCTCTGGTAAAGATTCATATTTAATACATTATAACCATTAACTATATATTTAATATATTATAAACATTAACTATAATCATCATGTTTGCTATCCCCAAGCAGACTCCTGTTGTTGTGTTAAGATGTTTCCCTTTTGTTTTAGGTCCTTTCCACCGTAGCCCCAATACTAGAATTACAAGCTTCTTCCGTGACAACTTATATTTTATGTGCCCAGCCTTGTGGTTGGCCATTCCTATAAGGATTCCTGGTTCTATTTATAATGGGGACTGTCATTTAAAACTTAGGCTATCACATGGTTTTTACAATGAAAAAAGACAGAGTTTATTGTCTCAGTTTTCACTCAGATCAACAACACAAGTTATGTCTTTACTTTTCCTTAATCATACTTATATTCCCTAGTATGTAAGACATGTTTCAATACGTTAGCAAATGCATTCATCTTGCTTAATTTACAGAATAAAAAATATTTCTGTAATTGATTTTTCCAACAGCAATACTAACAACAAAACTACTAGGAAAGTGCAAAATTACTTCATAAGTTGTTTTTGTCTCTGGGAAACAGTAAATCAAAGGTGTATACAGTATCCTACAGACAGGCTTGATCTAGCTGCTATTTTAATCTAGGTGTGAAGGCAGATTCAGATTCTTGGGCCTTCCATCAAACCAGAAACATTGGCTGCTTTGGTATATTGTCATAGAAAGCAAAAAAAAAAAAAAAAAAAAAAAAAAAGATTGCTTAGTACTAAAGCTAGAAAGCTAGTAAAATAGAAACTAAATAAAATCCCAAGCCTTAGGTTGTCAAGAAGAAATCGCCAAGTTTTACATTGGTGTATTTGACAATAACCTAAAATAGGCTATATTTTGATAATATAATTGCATACAAGTCCATTACACTTCTTCGATGTGATAAAAAAATGTGTTCATGGAATGTCTTTGTTCTTATAAGATGTGTGTTGACATTTTTAGGAGGTCCTTGATATCTATAAATAACTTTTAAATAAAGAAAGAGAACTATCATGAAAATGTGGCAAACTAAAAACTGACTTTTAAGTGTAGACAGATAAAGAGATAGCAAGAGACAGCCACAAATCCAATGTGGCAGAATTGGCTACATGAGCATCTAATAAGATGTAAGTAATCTTCCAAACTTCTGTAGGGTTATTATGCTTTTCCAAATACAGTTGAGGATAGTATTACAGAAATGATATTATGATGTCCATTTAAAAGCTTCAGAAGATTCTGGTCATAGGAAGATCATGGAAACATACATTTTATCAACAAAATTAGCACCTCAAAGAAAAGCTGCATTATCATAAATTTTTTAAACAAAATTGTTTAAAAAGAGGAATTGGCAAATGGTATCTCTTGGATCCATTGTCTGATCACCTGCATAAAATGTTATTGTAACTCAGTCCCATACATTATCAAATTAATTTCCATATTATTGATGGCTTCTTCCGTGGTATAATGGTAGGCAGTGCTGAGTCCTCATGATACAGTTCCAAAACCCCATGAAACTTAAACTATTTCAAACCCAACTATTTGCCAAAAGAACAATCTCTCTACAAATATATTAAAATGCTGTGAACATTTAGAGAAAAAAATTTGTTTACTGATGATCAAGAGATGGACTTTATATATCAGATAAATGGATTATCATTAAGCTCTAGAACCAGTTAAAAAGATAGATAAACAAACAAAAAACCAAAATCAAACCAACCAACAACCAACCAACCATACAACAACAACAAAAACAGGTGGTGTGGTGTGGTACAAGCTTTCAACCCCAGCACTCAGGAGACAGAGACAGGCAGGTCCGGCCATCCTGTTCTAAAGAGTGAGATCCAAGACAGCCATGACTAAATGGAGAAACCCTGTCTTGAGAAACCAAAATGAAATGAAATATGGAAAAGCAGGTTTAGAAGCAGCGGTGTGTTGAAGGGTGAGTTCCGGTCTGTAGTGAGTGCCTTTCTCACATAGAGAGAAGACAGGAATCCTCACCTGGAATTCTTGTTATAGGCAGTTTACAGTGCTTCCTCTTGGAATATTTATATCCACTCGCTGAAGGGAAAGTCATCCATATTTATAAATGGGGACTTAAAACAAGAGGTAGCAGTAAAAGAAACAACCAGCAGCAACAACAACAGTGACAACAACAACAACAACAACAACAACAACAACAGCAGCAGCAACAAGTCTCCTCAGCATCCCATTAATTGTAAGTGGCAGATTGGCTTCCAGACACAGTTGTCATATTAACGTCTCCTTTGTGATGGGTGTTTCTCACAAGGTTTGCCCTTCAGTTCACTGTAATTCAGACTTGGCATTGCTTGTCTTCTGAGAGAAAACTTTAAAATTATTCTAACCAGAGTGCAGCCACCTCCCCAAGAGGACTCACCTTCTTCCAAATATTGGCAGCTCTAACATATTTGTTTTAAACCCTGTCCCCTAGGCCTCTGAAAGATTACTAACTGTGCTGTGCCTCCCTGTGTTGTCTGCATCCATTCACCCACGTAAAAAACACTTAGATTACAGTCAAAATTTCAGTAAGAATGCAAACGCATTTAGTGCCTTTAAGGTTTTTCTTTTCCCCCAGAAGTCTAGCAAATAAATTTTTATTTTTATGTTGGATTTTTTTCTTCCTCTCTCCTTCCCTCTCTTGTACTTTCCTTCCTTTTCTACCTCCCGCTCTTCTTTCCTTCCCTCCTATTTTTCCTCCTTCACATCCTTCCTTTTTCTTTTTATAATATGGGCATTTTGTTTGTCCAATAGGATGGACTCAGAGTCTGGCACAAAGTTCTGTTCATCAGTGAAATCCTAAAATTCCATCAACATTGACCGTATTTTAATTTTTTTCTTTGAGAAGCTGGTGGTCGAAGGATGGTGAATGATAGGATGACAGATTAACCGGTAGATTTAAGTTGTATTTATCTATGTATGTTGATTAGACATATGCATACAGGCTACAGTTGAAATTGGATCAGGCTGTTCAACTTTCATTTCCAAAGGAAATAAATAGCCTCCTTTAACTTTCTAGAAATAAACTGTAAACTACCTTGTGGCTTTGCATTCAGTTTCAGTTGAGTTAAAACTAAGAAGGAATGCCCCCTTTTACAAGAGAAACTAATGTGATCACCATGATGAATTCCCAGGCCTTTGACAGACAGGCTGAAATGGTGACAGATGTGCACAGCTGGAATATCCAGATGTCTGAGGGGCAGCACTGTTGGGCTACTTTCAGTAGGGTTGACATTCAGGGAAGCGAGGGGTGAGGGTTATAGATTTCATTCAAATTTTGAAAATAAATTTAAATAATATCATCTATTCCCATAAATGAAGCCAAGAACATGCAACAAACAAACAAAAAGACTGTAGGATTAAAAGTAAGTAAATAAATCCCAGCAGCACATTCCTGATACCCACTCCAGTGGTTTACAACGATTTTCCTTCTTCCAGATGAAATACACACACACAACTTTTATATTTTGATATGTGTAAAACAGCTCAATGCCTGGGACACTTCTTAATATCCACAAGGCTAATCCACCTCCCTCTGACAATACGGAGCCATCACTGACTACATTCTGTGTTCTACTTTGGCTAAACTGGACCCAGTTGGGCAGCCCTCTTGGGCCATATTCTCCCAGCTCCTACATGGCAGCTATGCCTCCCTGTCCTGCTCCTTCTTAGGCATAGCGTTGCCTCTCTTCCACCTCTCCGTGCAAGGTGGATCTCATTTCCTTCCTCTTTCCTCTCTGTCCATAACCCAGAATCCTAAGTCTATTTTCTGTCTGCTCTGCCCAGCCATTGGCTGCTGGCGCCTTTACTTACCAATCAGGATCAACAGAAGGCTAGTTCCCAGAAGCTCATGCAAATAGTTTTGTTTGGGGGAGGGGGACAAAATTAGCATTCACAATCCAAAATAATCTAATCCCTATAAATAAAGCCAAGGACATGCCAACAAACAAACGAAAGAGTCCTGAAGGTTGTTTGGTTGTTAGGTTATGGTTTACTTATAAATGTAGATAACGGAATTATCATCTTGATTTCAGCAGGTGGAATATCGGATAAGTGACTCTTTAGATCTATAGCCCGATTTCATGTTCTGATTAGACAAAATTTTTGAGTTTTAAGGGCTACTCCTCTCCTCACCCAATTGGTGCCTTCCAAAACTATGGTCTTTGGAGCTAACTAGCTGTCCTTCAGTCCTCCATAGTATGACATTACAACATACACCATGCTCAGACATTTGATAGAAATAAAACGGTTAGCCAGAGTAGCTCTGATAATGCTTCATTCTGTATCAGGAAAGCTCTCTGTGTTTTCCCAAGTCTCAAGTGTCAGGACTTGAGCTCACCCACAGTTCAGTAGCAAAGCAAGTGACGTAAACAAACATGAAGTTATTAAACAGCTTCAAATATGGGACTTGTATGGATACAAAGCTTGGTCTTCCTTGAGTCTGCAAGGACTTTTGCGTTCTCTGTACTTTTTATTCCCTAAAATGTGGTCAATCCAGAGAAGAGCATTTCTGGCTAAGTGCCTAGACCTTGTGCACCATAAATGCCTGCGCTGCTGTAGGTATTTCATTTGGCTATGGAAGGTTGATTGTCATTACTGCGTACACTGTAGAGCCTGCAGCCCTGGCTCTGAACAGCCTTGGAAAGCAGAGACTGACTCTCAGTTATTCATCTCAGAGGGAACACGAGATCCAACTATGCCAAGGCTTTCAACCCTTACGGTGCTCTGGGACTGGGTAGTTTCTGAGGAAAATAGCCCTCCTCTTTCTTCCCTTCCTATGTGAGTCTGAGATATCCAAACCATTCTCAGCCTTTCTCAGGTCCTGGGAATTCACGTCACGTCACTGATGGAAGAAAGCCTGATTTCAATCGAAATTATGATGACTTTGGCCTTTGACCCTCAGAACATTCTAGAGAAGTAGGTCAGATGTTGGCAAGTAGAAGCTTGGAAAGGTTGTAGAACTTCACTGTGGTTATCATAATGCAAGTTTTTTGAGTCAAACATGAGTATCTGAAGAATCACTGCTTCCAATGATGATGAATCAGTTCGAGGTTTAATTCTGATTTGATTTTGTGTCTCCCACTCTTGACCTCAGGGTTACATAAACATTCCAATAATTTCAGTAACTGTTACTGACTAATAGGTAAGCATCCTGTGGTAGATGCTTTTATGAGATTAAAAAGAACCATAGAACTCAGTTTCTGTTCTCAGGGGCTGTATAATTTGGATTTTATAAGAAAAGAATTATGTACAACTACCAGAGAGCAGACATAAAAGTAAGAATAATAGGTCTCATAGCATGTGTCAAAACCAGCACTCGGTGCTGTGCTCCTGTGATTTAATCCTCGGAACAACTCTCCAAGGCAATGTGGTTATTCACTCCATGCTGGGGAAATTATTGAATAACTTGCCCAAGGTCACAGCTTGCTAATGGTGGAGCTGGAATTCAACCCTTCTTCTGCCAGATGTCAACGCCCTATAGCTTCCCTACACCGTTTTGACTCAGTGAGCACACACAGGGGCCTACTGTGGTGGGAACTAAGCCCCTAAACGTCTAAAAAATGAGAAAGTGCAGAGTCTGGACAAGGGCAGGGCCAGAGAAGTCATCAGTTGAATAAGAACCTGAAGAAATGGTTGGCTTGTGTTGCTGCAGGTTGACAGGTGGTAGAAAGATGGGGTGTGCCCTGGGGAGTGGCACGCAGAGTGATTAATGCTGTGGAAAACCAAGGTACCCTCAGAGGTTGAGCACCTTGTGCAGCTGCAAACATGATGTCCAGCATGCATGGATGTTCTAGTAGCTGGATTTAGAACTGGGTTTCTTTGTTCAGAAAGGTAATTTACCGCTTTTGCCATGTTTCCTGGGTGCCTGTTTTTGGACACTTCCTGGGATGAGTGAAAAAAATCAAGTTTTAGCAGCATCTGTGGGAGAAGAAAGAGTGTCTGTGTCTGTTAGTGCTGTTCAACATACTTGTTTGATAACACAGGTCTTTGCACTGGTTCCTACAAAAGCAATCAGAATGTTGTCACAACTAAATCCCTACCCAAGGATTTTACTTGATGAGTGTATTTTAGAGAATCGAGAAATCTTACCAAAAATGTCTAATTTGCCTTCTAGTTTATTTCTGGGGAAAGAAATCAATCAGGTATGATCAGGGCAATGTCTAGTTCCTAGGAAAACAATGTGTGTTTATGATTCAGGATTGGGCTAAGTAAAAACTTCATTCTCACGGCGACTTCAAGATGGAGGAGTGATGGGTGTCTCCTACTTTACACTAGAAAACTGAGGCACAGGTGAGACGAAGGAGCAAAACTTTGTTATCAGGGGACGTTTAATGTTTTTTGAATGTATTAAATTTACATGACAAGAAATTCATCATAGTACCTTCATACATGATCATGATATCTTGATCAGTTTCCCGCCACCTCTGTTATTCTTTCTGTCATCCTTCAGTGCTTGACGACCTCTCATTCCTAACTATCCCTTCTTCAACCTTTATGTCTACCCTACACACTGTGAGCATTTGTGATTCACACACAATGCGTTTCATTAGGTTTGTTTCAGGGGCTGTGGGTGGGAATTTGTTTACAGGATCATGTACACTTTGCTGGTTGCTACACCACTGTGAGGGGATGTCTCTAGGTTTCCTACCAACATTTAATCCTCCTGCTTTTGTGACAAGGGATTGATAGACCTGATTTTGTGCAGTTCTTATAGCTGCTGTGAGTTCAAATGTGGAACAGCCATGCTGCACCTGGAAGTCAACACTGCATGCCACGCCCCCACTTCTACCAGCTCTTACATGCTTTCCACCTCTTTCCCCCCTCTATGTGGGGAATGCTCGCTGAGCCTAGAAGAGAGTGTTATAGATGTTCCAATGGTTGGAAGTTCTTCTGTCATTCATCTGACTAATGATAAGCTTCTGTAGTCACCACAGGCCACTGCAGAGTGAATCTTCTCTGAGGAAAGCTGATAGAAGCATCCTATGTGCATCAATACAGCTGTTTAGAAGGCATCTTGACAGGCATGTCATGATCACAACCGGGTGGTGTGGCCCTAAAGTGTATGCTTTTATCAAGAATGTTGTTTTCTTGTTTTCAGCTGGATCTGACCTGCTTTTTAATGTGGTCAATGTCAGCCTTTGAAATTGGTCCATGAATTCTTTGCTACTCTTTGCAAAGCAATGTTGAGGTTAATGTTTGCTCTTGCTCCAAAAACAGAAGTTAAAGGGAAGCTTTCACTGTTCTACACTGTTCTATTATAAATTGATCTTAGTGGTGCACCATGAAATACAGAATGAGAGGTAGAAGGGGAGAGGAATGGGAGGGACAGAGAGAGAGAAAGAGGATATACACTTTGTTTGTTCATATATAGATCTCTATATAGATATAATTAAAGAAACAAATATTTACAAACACACACACACACACACACACACACACACACACACACATATATATATTGAAGATTCGTTCAGGAAAAGACACTGGTCCAGACCCAAGGTAACACACATAGATGGATAAAATAACATAATTTCAAGGACCAACTTGTATAGTTTGATTAGGTTCTATCTCAAAATAAGAATAAAGGTCTGAAGACATGTGTAGTGGGAGAATGACTGCTGAGAAGGTTCTAGATTCAGTCCTAAGTACTGCAGACAAGAAAAACAGCAATTGCTATACATATGAATTTTATGCCTAAATAATAGCCACAGAGCAGAGGCATTACTAGGCCAACATGTTGCAAGTTACAAAGTATTTCATTACACAGTTTCATCTGCCCTTCATAGTAACTCTGATAATTACAAAAGATAGGACTTTCCTCTGCTTCATACACATAGAAATGCAAAGTCTGAGATTTAAACCCATAGTCTGTCTGTACAAGGTGGTGGACCACTCCACCTGCTCTGTTGTTTCTTCTGCATGGAGGAGTTGCAGCTGAGGCTAGGAGGGGTTGACAAGAGCCTTTCGAAATAGCCAACCAGAGTGAGATTTGTGCACAAGATGTGGTATCAGTTGAGATCTGATTAGAGCACATTATGCTGTTGGAGAGGGTGGGTCTCTGGTGTGGTCTATGTCAGTGGAGGGAGTCTAAAATCAATAGCCCTGCTTTGTTTGGGAGCCTTGGCCACAAAAAGCAAAACTGTTGCTAGATGTGTGTGCTAACATATATCCATCTGATTCTCTGCTGTAGTTCCTTAGAGCATACATTTGGAGGTCGAAAACACAGTAGCCTTGATGCCAGCAGAATGGTTCGTGTCAGAAATGGTTGATGTCTGAAGGGAATGAATTACAGCAGGAGGTAAGGCAGGCCAGGGCACAGCGATGGAGAAGCCTCAAACAAATGGCAAGATTCAAACACTGAAAGACATAAACCAAAAATATCCCACTGCAAAAGAAATAAAAGGGCTGATAAATTTTCAAATGGGTCTCAGCTTTACTCATACCCAAATTAAAGCAATAAAACATTATTTTAAATATCCCTGGGAAGTTTGGCAACACCTAATCCTGCAGATCATATGGAGAGATGACATTCTCATGCCTATCAGCGGACCACACATGAAAGAGCTTGTCAGCAACATCTGTAATGCAAATACACTTTGACCTTGCTGTTCTATTTTGGGGAGTCTTTATGATAGATGGACTCACACAGGTGCACAAAGAAAGTAGGCAAGAAACTTCTCTGCAATTTTTTCATAGTAATAAAAGGCTGGTAGCAATTTATGTGCCAACGAATAGGAAAGATCAAACAAAGTGGCTTTCAAGAAATAAAATCACGGACATCTCTCCCATAACAATAATTGTTTGTCCTACAAAGTATGTTGCATAATAGCAAAATAACATTTAGCACATATCAATATTTAGCAAATAATATTTAGCACAAACTAAGCAGATGAAGATAGATACAGTATGAGATATTTTTCATAAAAATAATTGATGCTGAAGGCATTTATGTGTGCCAAGGCGTGCATTCCTTTGGTTCTATTTGTCTGTTCACACGAAGATTGCATATGGAGTTAATGATGGTATGTGGAGGGAATTTGTGCTTCTTCTTTATTGACTTAGAACTTGACCTTTTTTAACAGTGAAAATGTCAGACAACTACTGTGGGCGTGGTTCCTGAGGCACCGTCCCCTTTTCTTTGAGATGATCTCCCACTCGCCTAGAATTCCCCAAGTTCACTGGTTGGCGAGCAAGCGCCAAGGACTTATCTGCCTAGGCCTTCTTACTGATGTGATCACTCACATAGGCTGCGGTGCCCAGTTTTGTTTTATCTCAAATACGGGCTATGTGGATTGAATTCAGGAAGCACTTTCCTGACTGAGCTATCTCTTTAGACCCTATCATATTCAAATAAACTAATAAGCAAGCTATATGAACAAATCAAGCCAAATATCAGGAGGTGCTATTAACATAAAATTCTAAGTATCAAGAATACTGGCAAGAGCAAGTTAAATAAACAGAACCTCAGTACTAAGGAGTATGGCCAACATCAGATCCTAAGTATCACTGGTACTAGCAAAATCCTTAAAAAATGATAGAATGCACTTAGATGGTCTTTGTTGGTGCTAAACAACTTTTATTCGTGTCCATATAGTAAGTCATTCAGTTCTGAAAGTAACGGTGGCAGCCGCCATGTCTGCCGGAGGCCAGCGTGAGCGCCCTGCAGCGCCTGGTGGAGCAGCTAAAGCTGGAGGCTCTCTCAGAGCCCTGGTCCTCCGTGTGCCAGCTGGAAACATCTTCCCGGAGCCCAGGTCCTGTGCTTTACTTTGAAGACTGGGAGGAAGCTCTGAGGAACCTGTGTGCACGTGGTGATGGATTACTACCGCCAAGTCCCTAGAAAGCAGATCTCAAGATCCAAATCATCTTTGTGGCCTGGTCCTAGGTCAAAATTCTACAGAAAGCAACGTTTTGTTTTGTTTTAACCTCACTACCAAACTTATTGGAAGCATCTGTTCCGTCACGGAGCCTGTGCAGCCCTGCCTGGGATAGAGGCGTGTTTTGTTTACTGGGTATTTGCATTTCAGGATGGAAATGTTGTATTTCCAACAAAAACAAAACAAAACAAAACAAAACAAAAACAAAAACAAAAAAAACCCCACTGAGTATTTGTAATTTTCCTAACATTTTATACTCTAATAAATGCTTTTGATAAAAATTTAGTTACTAAATTAAACAAAGTACAAAATTGGGGGAATAATTGGAACCCTGATTTTTTTGTAAAGGAGAGCTGTTTCATTTCCCAATGAGCAAATGATCTGACGTGGACAGTAAGACTGGGAGAAGGAAAGAGTGATGTATTGTTAGGTTGCCCCTCCTGTGTGAAGCCAGTTAGATCTTTCTTAATCCCTAAACTTTACAACTTAAAATTGTGTTTGTAGCTTTTAAAATTGTGCTCAAGCCTTTAAAGATGTTTAAATGTGACCTACACTTAGAACATTGCAATTGGTTAAAAACAAAATATGAAAAGATTATAAACTAAAAGAATTCATGTCACGTGTATTTTATTGGGGGTGATGTGCCTTTGATTTAATTGGGGACATTTTTAGAAGGAAGGTTTGTGTTTGTAATAATCTTTGAAGAGCTTGGAAATAAAACTTTTGCCTAATTCATCCTTTTCCATGAAAAAAAAAGAAAGAAAGAAAGAAAGAAAGAAAGTAACTGTGGGATAATCACTGCTTACATGACCACCTTAGTTTTCCAGCACTGTGACGGTAAGGTGAATGTATTCCAAGTCACATAGCTACTTGTGCTTGTGCAGGTGTGAGTGATGAAAGTCTATGATTCATGCCTTGGCCTTTCTCCTACCTCATCTTCCAAGGTGAGAGAGAAGTCTGCAAAGTCAGAGAGGAGGTGAGAGCTGATCTGGACCCGACAGCTAAGAGCCAGTAAATTGCCATCAGAGTTTGGGACATTTCTGGGTACACACTTATTGGCCACAGCCCTGCCAGACAGGGCATATCTGATGGCTGCCTGAGCTGAATTTCCTCAAAGGGAAGGAAGACAACCAAGTCAAGAACTATGGAGAAATATATAATAGAAACCTAATAAAATACTAGTTTAAGATAAAAGCTTATGTTTTTGTTTATGTCAAAAAAAGGCTAGAGATAATCAAGATCTAATCAGGACCACATGGGTCAATTTTTCTTCCAATTCTCCACCTACTATTCTGTATGACCTTCATCTCCATGATGGAGATAACTATGGGCAGAGAAACATGATTTCAAAGAGACCATGGCAAAGAGAGGAGCAAGAGTGTTTGGAAATCACTTAAGCCAGGTATGACGATATAAAATATTAGTCTCAAAGTGCAGAGGTGAAGGATCACAAGTTCAAGACTACTCTTGGCTATGTTATAAGGCCAGCTAGGCTACATGAAGGCATGTCCTAAAACAATGAAAGATGCTCAGTGGGCATTCCCATATCATACTTTTTAAGGTATCACTGTTCAGAACTTAACCAGCTACTCACGGCAACGAACATTTGAAGGTAAGGAAGCTAGGAGATTCAGTTTTTAGACACTCATTGGCCTGGATAATGACTTAGTGTTCCATGTCTAAGAAAAATGAAGACCATAGGCCTTAGTGTGTGCAACTAGCAGTTTTTCAAAAGCATTATCCAGTGGGATGGGGTTTGGGTAAAAAAGGAAAGAGGCCTCATTCTACAGATTGGCTTGCAATGCTGAAGGTCATTTTACTTGGGGCTTTGATCTAAGTCATTGATAAGTTGACATTTGAGGACTGTAGGTCCCTAAGTGTCCAAGGCAGATATTCAGATACTCTTCAGGTGTAAAAGACTCGGAGAGAGAATGGAATTCTCAGGAAACAATCCTGTAAATGTTGATGATCTTGTTAGAGTCTGTACAAAAAAGCTTGTACAACATCATTTCTTCAAGAGCTGCTGTATTCTCAACTTCACAATGAAAGGATAGCCTAACATTAACCATACAGTACTCCATACAGCTGAAGTATCAGCATCTGGAGTCAAAATTTTGCCTATAAGGTTTTTATCCCCTAATCTAAATTGTGAAAGGCATAAACTCCTTAACCACAGAATGCCAAGGGAAAGACAAAATGAAAACTAGCTAGAGTTCGAGGGTGAAAAAGAAAAGAAATAAATTCCCACCACATTCTTCTGTTTTTTCAAAGAACAGATAGATTATAGTGTGTCCTAATTGGCACCCCTTTAAGGACCTATCACATGCTTATTTTCACTTAAGTGGCAGTTTGGGAAGGTGAGAAATTTCTACCTACCTTAGAGAGTGTCAAGGAACACAGGAATGTGCACTTCAATAAAACAAAATAAAGCTAACCAATAACCCAGCTATCACAGAGCATCAGCAGTAAACCACAAGAATCCGGAGCTGTCCTATAATGTGATTGAAAACAGGGGTTGGCTATTGGTCAGTGAAACAAATGGCCTCAACCACCTGCTTGTGTTGTTGGCAGTAAGACTATTTTTGGATGAACAGAAATAGATTTCCCTCTCTTCTCTTCCTCTCCCTCCCTTTCTCCGAGCTCTCTCCTTGCTTCCTTCCCTCCTTTTCTCCTTCCATTCTTCCTTCTCCTTTCTTCTCTCTGCTGCTAGGATTGAAAAGTAGAGCTTTGTGCATGCCTGGCAAACATTTTATCACTGGTCTACAGCCCAGGAACTCTTGACAGTTTCAAATAACTGAGTTTCATGACCCAAGAAAATAATGCAAAATTATGTTTGTTAATAAAGTCTTATCGACCCATATATATGCATATCATGCAGCTGGGATCAAAGTCACTGAAACTGATAAATTTGCTTCATAATGACCCAAATACTTACCTGGCTTTTTATAGAAAATGTGTTGTTAAATTTTCATTTCATGCTCTTAATTAAGTATGAACTAAATCAAAAAGTTATGAACTCTACAAACATGATCTTCGAATGTCAATTTCCTCAAATAATAATGTGTTTCATGAGCTTTCATTGAGAGACAATGCTGATGGAAAACACCCATCATATGTCCTGGAACAGAATCCATCAATGAATGGTAGCCAGTATTTACTATTTTGTTTTTCAAATGTCATTTAAAACTGGGTTTGCTGTTTGAGCTTACCTTGAACCTCTCAATTAGAGAAAATGTCATCCTTTTGTGTTCAACATAGTGCCAAGACTTTATTGCAATATTTATTTTGCTCACCATACAATATTTTATTTACATTTCTCTGTTTCTGGCTTTTACTATGACTCATGAGTTTCTCAAGAGACAGGACCATGATGTTGATAAATGCTAATCAGAGAGCAAGACATAGTGGTGCTAGTGACTTAGAGAGTCCCATTAGTAGGCTGGAGAATACTATAGCCTAATACTTACTCCAAAACTGGATTTATCTTTGTACTCTTTCATTGGAACTATTGACAAAGGCATATCTTCTCTCACTGGGCACAGTTTTCCCATATGAGTCTCAAAGAATGGTGTTGAACTAACCCTTATAGTAATTTTTTCTCTCATAGGATAAGAGGGTGGAGAAAGAAGTTAGTCTAGTGGAGTTCCTCTACCTGGAAACAAAATGTCAGAGGATGAATGTCTCCTTTAGCTCCCGGGCACTACTGATACATCAAACAAATGGGTCTCATGGGACAGGGCTCTGAGTCTTATGTAGAAATGGTCAGTGTCATGTGCGGACACGGGTACTGTCAGGAAGCAAGAGCTCTCTATCAGTCATGTGAATATGAAAGGAAAAGCACTGATATTCTGTAACACACCGTGTCACCGAGCTGGGATGCTTGGCTTGTGGTTTGTATTAAACACATTTCAACTAGCAATATTTTTACACTCTACAGTTCATTTATTGATGCATAACCTCAAAAAGTATATTGAAATATGTGTATTTTTTCATTTTACTAAAGTTTTTAACTTAATTAAAAATCATTTATGATATGCTAAAAACAAGAACCACACAACATTCTTTTATTTAATCCCTGCCCATTTATATCACCTACACTTTACTGGACACCCGACTGTGTAAATGCTGGGCTCTTACTTGAGCAAGTAGAGGTAAGAACAATCATTTTCCATAGACATGATTGCATGCAGACTCCCTGTTTACAAGAGGAGTCACCACAGGGCAGTAAGAAGGAGGGGAATTAAAATTCATGTCAGAAGCAAACAGTAAATTAAGTGAGACCCAGGAAAGGAATCCAACACCACATGAAGTGTCAACAGAATATTGAAGGTTAAATTAGGGGCAGTAACCAATGGACAAGATAGAGAAGGACTGTTATTGCACAAGGTAGCACCAATATCTTAAAGAACAGACCCCATGTAGTGAGGTATAAACATTCCAGGACACTTGTGCTGGGGTGGCAGTCAACTTTAGGGGATTTGGACTAGATGCACATGTCATTTCTGTTAGACTTTAAGGAGGTCTCATTGTAAACATGGCTGAATCCATCACATTACGACCAGAGTTTCTGGTCAAGATACCCACCACACTTCTGTAGTACTCAGGGTCATCTGCTCAGCATCCTTTAAGATTGTCTAATGTTTCCTACAATTTGTCACAGCTATGGACCTTCCATTCTGTCTAGCCATCCTCTACCTCTATCTTACACAATCATGGCCATGCTGTTTTCTTTCTTCGCTTGCTGTCTTGGGATACCCTGGAAGCAACGAGGTATGAACAGATAACATGCTTTTCTTATACAGAGTCACTTTTCCTATCTGGAAGAGAAGACTCTTTCCCTATATCAGAACCAGACTTTCTCTGGCAGTACTAGAGCAAACTATGATCTGTCATTAAATAAAGGCTCCACAAAATTGCTTCTTCACTTTTAAATGGCATAATAAGGATTGCCCTAGTCCGCTACGACTTAGTAGAGGCAGAAGAGAAACCAAATGAATGAACATATAAGGCAAAGGTTAGGGTTAGGGTTAGGAGAACACGTTACAAGAAGTAGTAAATATAAGAGATTGTCTCAGTGGGGACTGAACCTGGGTTTCAGACCTCCTAAACAAGCTCTCTACCATGGAGTTATAGCCCCAGACCTCTTTTGTTTTTCTCCTGATACATGATCTAATAAAGTTGTGCAGGCTGGCCTTGTTTTCACTCTATAAGCCTGGCAGGTCTTCAGGTTCTGATCCTCCTGCCTCAGTGTATCATGTAGCTAGGGTTACAGATTTGTCAGTGTTTCAAGTAGCTAGGGTTGCAGGTTTGTGTCAGGAGGATGGGCACCCAAGCCTGATCTAAAAACATGTATGCTTCTCTTATGTTTGCCTTCTCTAGAATTGAGGAAAAAACACTGAGTTGTGTAGGTTCCCTTGGTTTTAGTCTTTTAATGGGAGATATAGCATATGAATGACCCAGGAAACAACAGTTAGGGAAATACATGCCAGTAACAGGCTAGCAAAGGAAGAAACTCTCGCCTGGCTCAAGATTTAAGGAGGGCTGCCCAGCAAAGTGAGAGTCCTGCCTTCTCACTGTTCTCTCAGGCAGAAAGAAAAGTTCAAAGGACTGGTGAGCTCTGAAGGAGAAAAGAGCCTTCCACAGTAGGACAGACTCACCTACTGTGAGACCTCACTAGCATCAACCTCCCTGCTAAGTCCTCTTTGCAAAGTAAAGAACTTCCCACCTCCTAGTAGAGGGCCATGGGAGATCAGCACTTCCTTAACTCGGTGGAGTGGACCGCTGCTGACTCCTCACTTTCAGCATCAGGAACCTTATTTTTGCCACACTCGCAAATCATATCTCCAATACAATAATACAGCTTTCATTTTTATCTTCTCCTGTCTGAGCTGGTTCTAAACTAATGCAAGAGAAAGCTGCATTATTTATTGACCCTCTACAAATCAACATCAGGAAGAGAGGGGAATTTCCAGAGATTTTTAGAATTGGCGTCTATAGAGAAGGGAACAAGCAGACAGGCATATATTAGAGTTAATAAATGGAGTGATAGTCTCCACAATGGTTAATAGTGCTTTATCTTGACACAGAGTTCAAGGAAGATAAAGACTGAAAAAGTTCTCATGGTGCTTAACAACTGGATGGGAAATGGAAACCTTAGCAACAACCTTGTCAAAGTTTCATTGGCTGAGTGGGAAATATAGGAGTAGAAGGAGTAGAGGCAGGGATGTTGGCATCTCTTCAATCTTGGTGCAAAGTAGATAGTAATATAGTAGAGGGAAGCATAATTTGTAGGATGAGTTGCTTGTTTTAATGCAAGAGATGTTAGGGATATGGAGGGCTCACGAGGAGGATCTTATGGGAAACTATATTATTAAAAATTACTCCTCTTCCTTCCCTGTAAGGTGGCACATACGCTCATCCTGCTGCCTTTAAGTTTGCCCCTGTGACATGCCTTAGACAAGGGAAAGTGACTCAAGTTGACAGCATCGGTTCTCCTGTTTTTTCCTTTTCCCACAGCCTGAGATGAGGAGGTGTGCAATGTGGAACTGTAACCTGGCACTAGCTACTCTTGCCTCCCATCGACTCATAATGAGGTTGAGAACTACATGCCTTTTACATCTATCATCTATCTATCTATCTATCTATCTATCTATCTATCTATCTATCTATCTATCTATCTACCTACCTACCTACCTACCTACCTATCTATCTATCTATCTATCTATCTATTTATGTGTTTACAAATGTGTGCACTTGTGCATGTGTGTATGTGAATGTGTGTGTGTGTGTGTGTGTGTGTGTGTGCGCGCGCGCACACGCAGCCTATCATCAACATCTGGAGTTTAGAAATCAATTCTCTTACTCCACCACATGTGTCAAATGGATCAAATTTAGGTTGTCAGGATTGATGGTAAATACCTCTAACTTCATAACCATGATGAAGTCTGGGAGTCTGTACCTAATATTTTGGAGTTTGCTGTTGTTAGAGAACTCAAGCATATTTATAGGAATGTACTTTCTTTTTTTTTAAATCAACTTTTTTATTGGTTCCTTTTCCATTTCAGATTATTCAACCCAATCCCAGTCATTTCCGAGTTCGCCCATATCTACCATTCTCTCTGGCAACCTCCCCCACAAAGGAAAAACTAAACATAACATAAGAAAATCTTGCTTTGGAAGCTGGAAACAGCTCCCCACCACCACCACTCCTGCAAGCAGCTTTACTTGCAAATGTTCATGACAATCAGTCATTGGTCTGGTTCAAGTCCTCTCTTTTCTGTTACATCGATACTGGATCCTTACCAGGACTTCTCTTAGAGGCTGTCCTGTTGTTGACCTGTATCATGGAGCTCTTGCAGAATTGATTCCTTCACATGCTCCTGCAGTTCATAGATAGTGTAGATACTGGGATGGGTCAACTCAGAGCTCTGCGTCCACCCTGAGTGATAGCTGTGTTGGTCAGCCCACAAACTCTCCTGCTTGCCTGTGCTACCAGAGACATCTTTCCTGCTTTGCCCAGGTGAGGGGAAGGACCAGCTCTCCTGGTTCTGTCATCTAGCAATGATCACGTCATCTACCTCTCCTGATCTCATGCCATTGGAACCAACTCTTCAGGACACATACTCTACCAGGGACATGTATTGAACATTGCCCTGGTGAGGTGCAGGGCCAGCTCACCTAATTGCTTCTCCTGGCAAGGGGCAGAGACAGGTCTCCTATGACCTCACCAGCAGAGCAAGCTCTACTGTGCTGTCTAAGCATGGTGGATAGGCACTCTCTCTGAATGCTGCATTGGGGTGAGTTCTCCCACACTGCCTAGGTGAAAGGTAGGCCCAGCTCTGCTCAGACAATGGACATCAGCATAGCCCTAGGCAGCAGCCCAGTCCAGGGATATCCACATGGCCTTTGGTGGTAACATGGGCCATGGGCATCCACACAGACCCCGGTTCCTGAATTCATGCACTCAGACAAGGCTGTCTTCAGCAGCATGGCTGAAACTGCAACATGTCCTCAGGTGGCAGTGCAGGCTAATGACATCTGGCTGATCCTCAACGCCCTTGTGTTGCTAGTCCTTCCTCTCTTCATTGCACACAAACCACTCAGCTTCTCTTTCCCATTGCTAGTTCCTCCTCTCTTCATTGCTCACAAGCCACTCAGCTTCTCTTTCTCTCCCATTTCTCCATCTCATCCTTGCTCATCTTAGTGGTACCTGACCATCCTCTGGGTATCTTCCACTTTTATGTGTCATATGGCAGTGGGAAGGTCAGGGTTATACTTTCAAAAATGTATTTTCGTATGTTGAAGAAAGGTCAATGGGAGGAAGGATAGCAATGACACAGGCAATCATTCTCAGGCAAAGCAAGTTCAACCAGGTGACGTGAAGGTGACAAAGCCTTGACCAAAGTCTTTTCATTGACTTTTCTTCAGGTGAATGCTGATTTTCCCGTGTTTTTTGTCCTGTCAGTGATTTATAGCATCTTCCCACATTAGAATCGGCTGCCAACTTAGCTGTCTTGACATAGAAGTTTCTCATAAAAAAGACAGAAAGGAAACAGACCCAGCACAGTGATTCTCAGTCTTTCTAAAGCTTTTAATACAGTTCCTCATATCATGATGATCCCCAACCATAAAATTATTTCATTGCTACTTCATAGCTGTAATTTTGTTACTATTATGAATTGTAAATACCTGATATGCATGATATCTCTCTCTCACACACACACACACACACACACACACACACACACATATATATACATACATATCATATATATATAACCCACAGGTTGCCAACCATTGACCTAAGCACTTCTTGCTTACTACCCTAGTTAGGATTTTCATTGTTGTGATCAAATACCATGACCCAAAGCATGAGAAAAGGGTTTATTTTCATTGTATAGTTGGTAAGTCGATCACAGAGGGAAGCCATAGCAGGAACTCAAGGCAAGAAATGGAGGAGAGAACATGGATGAGTGCTGCTTATTGGCTTGCTCCTCATGTCTTGCTCAACCTGTTTTCTTACGCATCTCAGGGGTGGCACCATTCACAAGGGGCTTAGTCCCTCCCACATCAAAAACATTCAACACAATTGCCTACAGGTCATTCTGATAGAAGTATTGTCTTAGCTGTGTTCTCTTATCAGCTAACTCTCACTTATATCAAGTCGAGAAAAAATAAGTCACTACCCTTGCTAAAATGAAGTTTTCAGTGTCGTGGTTTACGTCTTGCTTGCCTTGTTGTCTGAGAAGTTCAAACCATAGTGGCAATGTTTGGTAATTCACTATTGATTTATTTACATTGACATATCAATTTACATGGACATTCTGAGAAATTAGTGGATAGAGATCCTGTAGCTTTGATAATTTTGGGAAAGTAGGGTTCAGAGTATGCCTTTATTCAATCATTAGTTTCTTATGGTTTATTTAATTTTTTATTTTATGAACATTGGTGCTTTGTCTGTATAACTGTCTCTGAGAATATGGAATACCCTAGAACTGGAGTTTCAGACATTTATGAACTGTCCTGTGGGTGCTAGGAATTGAACTCGAGTCCTCTAAAAAGATAGCCAGTGATCTCATCCACTGAGCCATCTCTCCAGCCCCTCATTCAAGTTTTTAATCTGCACTCCCTGTTTCTGACTATAGCACTAATAGGAACACCTTTATAAAGCCATTAAGTATTTGGGTTCCATGATATTTGTTTAATATGCATTTTTACTTTCTGCATTTTCCATTTCCCCTCTTCCTCCAAATCTTATCTTCTATACCTATAGGAGCCAAAGCCCTAGGAAAAAACACCCTGATATTAACCCCTTTTGTACTTAAAAGATGATTTCCAAGGGGGAAAACTTTACAGCAAAGAAAAGGGTCCCCAGAGAGGGGAAGGGAGAGATCCTTTTGTGTCTCCAGACCCAAAGGGATAGGTTATTTGTTACTTACTGCCTCGCAAGAAGGTCATGCACGTTACAGTTCAAAGTTCATGGGAGTGGTTCTAGATTCCATCAGTGGCAAGACATTATGAACTCTAAAACACTATCAGAGAAAAGGGTTACTGTGGTCTTAGACTCCAAAGCTGAGACACTGCTGGTCCTCACTCAGATTGGTTATTAGAAGGCCATCTTTTTTATTTTTTTCTTGGTCTGTCCTTTGGTAGCTCTTAAATATTCCACATTCTAATGCAGTCCTAGATGAGAGGAGTCCGTGATAATGCCAGTGACTGAATATTCTGCCAGTCTCTTAGGATTCGATAGACGAATACAAAGGAAATGCTATTTTCAAACAGACTTTTATTTATGAGCTCTACTTATACAATTCTTATGTTTTAGCATCTCAATATTTTGTCGTAATTAAGTTACATTTTAGATTCTTCCCTACTTCCCAAAGCTCTCAACCACCATGAATTCCTCTGCATAAATGTTTCCTCTTTGTGAGGGGAGTATGATCTGGTCACCCCTGGTTTTAAGCAGACTACATGACTGATGCTGTCATGTTTGAAATGATACCTGATACCCAAGAGTGTCAAGCTCAGATAAGCTGTTCTATCACATTAATAGCTTATGTATATGTGACTACACTCTAGAATTATCTGGAAAGGCCAACAGGACAAAACTGGGACAGGGGCATGATTCACCTTTTCAAGGGCAAATGGGAAAGGCAGAAGGAAAATTGGAACATCCTGAAACATCCAAGCTAGCAAAAACAAATATTGACTTCTGTCCAAAGGGCAGGAGAGAATCCAAAGCAATACATAGAACCAAAGGTCAGAAGCCAAGAGTAAACTTGGTTGAGCAGGAAGAGGTGGGAAAAGAAGCTGCAGAATGACATGAAGAACAGTTTATGAAGGTTCTCAGTACTTGGTAGACAGGTCTGTGTTACAATGTCTACACCTTTACACTAACTTGCTATTTAATTTAGTTCATAGGGCAAAAGAGAAGAGTATTATCAAATGTAAAGAAAAACACATGGACAGAAATACTTAAAATTTTCTTTCATTTGACTCCTCTCACCCCTAAAAGCAGAGATAATATTTTTTTACGTTTACTTGGTGGATCACCAAAACCCAATTATAAGAATGCCAACACTTGTAGAAAGGATCTAATTGTTTATTTTATAAGTTTTATTAAATTAAAACCTTGCAAATAAATTGAACATTACATACCAAAATTAACCGGCCCCAAAGCCTATATGATCCAATGTACTTTTATACAGTTAGAGTAGGAATTAGCTGAAATTTCTGTTTCTTCTGCTTTTTTGGTAGATGTCATGTAAATTATGAGTAGGCAACATTGTAGGCTTAAAGATACAGTGACAAGTAGCCCACAGTCTTCACACTTCAGTTTTTGAGTTTAAACATCAAAGAAATGTACAGGTTCAATGCAATCTCATTCAAAATTTCAGTGTTATTCTTTCAAAAAAATAGGAAAAATATAAAAATCTATGTGGAAGCACAGGGAAAATTTGAAGGGTGGACTGGCTGATTTTGTGCCAACTTGACACAAGCTGGAGTTATCACAGACAAGAAAACCTACCTTGAGAAATGCTTCCATGAGATCCAGCTGTAAGGCATCTTCTCAACTGGTGATCAAGGAGAGGGCCCAGCCCATTGTGGGTGGTGCCATCCCTGGCCCAGCCCATTGTGGGTGGAGCCATTCCTGGGCTGGTAGACCTGGGTTCTATAAGAAAGCAGGTTGAGCAAGCCAGGGGAAGCAAGCCAGTGACATCCCTCCATGGCCTCTGCATCAGCTTCTGCTTCCTGACCTGCTTGAGTTCCAGTTCTAACTTCCTCTGGTGATGATCAGCAATGTGGAAGTGTAAGCTGAGTAAACCCTTTCCTTCCCAACTTGCATCTTGGTCATAATGTTTTGTGCAGGAACAGAAACCCTGACTGAGACAGATAGCCAAAGTAACCCCGAGCAATGATGATGATGATGCCATATCTGATTTCAAGTTATACTCTAGAGCCCTTGTACAATAAAATCTTGTACTGACACAAAGACAAACCTGTTTTTTATTCATGTCCTCTCCTGCAAGGATCAGTGAGCAAAAACAAAGAAGGGGCAAAAAGAAGGTAAGAACCAAACAGTATGGAGGAATGCCAAGGAACACTGTCTTGTGGGCATTTTATAGCCATGGCACCCATGAACTCACAACAGCTGTACTTGCCTGTACAGTGCCTGTTCAGGACTGAGCCAGTAAACATCCAGTCATAGATCATAGGAAGGGTTCATGGGGTCCTGACAAGAGAAGCTATAGATTGTTTAGGGCTACTGGATGGGAGAGTCATTTTCCTCAGTGATTGATGTAGCAACTAGTGAACCAATCATGGGTAGCTTCATACCCCTGCCCATGCAAGTGGCCCTGCTTAATCTCAGTGGGTCCCAAAACAAAACTAAGTAAGGAATGTGAAGGTGGACGACTTTGGTGGGAGGCTGAGGGAGGGACTGAGGCAGTGGGGAAAATAAGAGAAGGTTGAGTTTTACTGGAATGTACCAAATACATGGAAAAAATTGTCAAAGAGTAAGTTCATTTTGATATAAATAGACATGTAAGTCAACGGAATAAAAGACCAAGATAGAATGCTGTGGAAATGCAACCACCTGAGTTTTGTAAAGGAGCCCAAATAAATTAAACACAGCATCTTCAATAATGGAGATTTCTACAGGTACAAGAAAAGAGCTAGATCCTTATCTTCTTACCATTTGGATTTGTGAAGGTTTGCTATGATTTTTGAGTCATGGAATTACATTGTAAGGCCAGTCATGTTTTTTAATAAGTGCCTTTGTTTCTTTAATATAAGCAACCAGAAAACTAAAAATTGAAAATGATTATTGAGTATGCCTTTCACCTATTCCTATTTGGTTATCTGAGAACTTCAATAGCCCCCTGAGGCCAAGGTCACACGTACTGATCCCTGCCCCATCAGTAAGTCACAAGCCTACACAATTCCCTTCCTCTGAATGCAGGCAACACTTGTAACTTTCATAAACAACAGACAGTAGTAACTGTGATGGGATGTTGTTGCCTTTATTGATCTACCATTTCTAAGCTTGCATCTTTACCAAATACATAGGCTCTTCTGGCTTTGAAAGAGATGTCTGACTGACATATTGTCAGCCTTCTAAGGGAAAACCCCATGGGAGGGAATTGACGGTAGCATTAAGAGGTTAGCATTTGTATATTGAAAAGTCAATTGAAAACTAGCTAGGATCTTCATTTATGTAGCCATGGGGATGGTTATTCTAACAAAAAGGAGGATCCTGGAAGTACATTCCTCCTCAAGCCTCCAAATAACAATGAAAAACACTGGCGCCCTGAGTTTTTGTGACTTTCTGAGCAGAGGATCCAGGAAAGCTATGACCAGTCTCTCAGTCATTAAGTGTGTAGCCATTTTTAAAAATATACTCTCCTAAGGATCATTATCTGATCATTAAGTACATGAACTTAAAGATGGAAATATTCAGATATGCATGCCAATTTACATGACAGCTTATTTTTAGTTGTAGGATGTTCAAGTATTCCATTCATCTTTTACTTGCTCACAAGCAGTAAAACGTATAGAAGTATGAGCTGCCAAGCCTTAAGGTGTAGACATACCAACAGCCCCTAACTACATTAAACAATCTTTCTTGATGTCAGAGAGCCCATTGCCTAGTCATTTTAAATGTTAGCTTTGATGTAGAGAATACATGATAGATAAGCGAATTTGGTTAATATTAGAAAATAAATCAGACTTTTAGGGGTCTAGAGAGATGGCTGAGCAGTTAAGAGTATTTACAGCTCCAAGTTCAGCACCCACATGGGATAGCTTCAAACCTCCTTTAACTCTAGCTTCTTGAGATCCAACATTCTCTCCTGGACCTCTTGGGTGCCTGTATTCACATGCATATATCCACATACATGCACATAAATATAAACATAAATGAAATAAAGCCGTTGAAAACAAACAAAAAAAACTCACTTTGATGCAAAAGCCAACTCTCAGTGTTATTCATTACCAGACTGTTGAAATATTCAGCTGTACTTGCTTTAGAAATGAACCAGATAAATTATCCCAGAACAATCTGGTTGTTGACAATAATTTAGGTGATTTTCAATGCTCTCTCCTCTGTTTTGACCTTGGAATGCCATTTTAACAAATGAGTCCCTCCAGAGGGCAAGGACACCACAGTCTAGGAAAGAGACAACCTGGTGTCTGCAAATGTCGGTTACTAGCAAATTGCTCTCATATAGACTATTTTTATTATAGAACAAAGGCTTCAAAGGTAACTCTTTAAAAAAGGAGAGATTTGGTTTAAATTTATTTCAAGAATATTCTTTTTGGACCAACTCTTCTCAAACAAGTGTCATGAAACAGTTTATTTTTAGATTTAAGGTAAAAGAGCTGTACTGTACTTGGCTGGCTCTCGGTGAGATTTTTCTGTCTCTTCTGTCTTCTGGGATGAGAAGGCCTTTAGTGTCGGTTTCCAAACACCTTTGATTCTGTAGAAAAGGTTTTAAAGAATTCATTTTAGTCATAGGAGAAAAAATAAATAAAGCACATTCAATGCCATATCAAATATCTGATACCCAGTATAATACTGCATGAACCTAAATATTTAAAAAGCCAAATACTATGTGGATGACATTATAAAGATCATAATATTCTTTTTAATATAAGAAAAGAGTCTGAGAAATACCGTCTGTGTTTCGATAGTCTTCCCAAACTTTCAAAAGTCAATTTTTATTAAATACTAAACATGTGATTTAGTAACTCTTCTATAGAAACAAAACAGAAATAGCGTAAAATAACATTCATAAGACAGGTGTTGAGAATGCGAAATTTCAATAAGGTGTACACTGTTAATAAATATGAAAGCGTTTTTCATGCATAGAAACAATGGTGTGCAAACAAAGGGTTTTAATTCTGACTCCCACATAAGCACTAGTCTATTTTCGGGACGCTCTCAGCACTGCCAAAATATGCTTTTTCAACTGAAGCATTTTTCACTGTTATTGTAAATGCATATAGCTCTCATCTACGAAGTTTTATTTCGTGCATTAATAAGTAGGATAACCACATATGTTGTTGCTAGTCATTAATGCAAAGGTGGAGCTGCTCTTTCATGGCAGGTGGGTCAATTAGCATCTTTAAAATGAACCATCATTAGGATTAAAAAAAAAAAACTACTTGGGCTTGCTGATGAATAATGATTTCATCTCAAAAAGCACTTTAAAAACATTGACTAATTAATATGACTCAGAAGGCTCAAACAGAAATATGCTTTCTCTGCTCTTAGACGTTTTGTCTAACAGAAGCACTCTGAGGGAAGGAAGAATGGTCAGCTGGAAAGTTTTGTTTTTCTTTCTGGGTTGTAAGGCTACTTACAGATTTTTAAGAGCTGTTTGAGCCAGAGTGAAGACAACTGGCGTTTTACTGTGCAAAACATATCTTTAAAATTCTTCTTAAACCTTTATTTTCCTTTGTGTGCTCCTTCTGGTGCATACTGTGTTCATGGTTTCGGGAAGTCAGATCCAGCAGTGTGAAGTCAGCTAGTGCATTGCTGCCTAGTTCTCGCTCTGTCTCTCTCTGTCTCTCTGTCTCTCTATCTCTCCCTCCCTCCCTCCCTCCCTCCCTCCCACTCTCTCTCTCTCTCTCTCTCTCTCTCTCTTTCTCTTTCTCTCTCTAACATCATAACCATTTCTCACATGATCAATTTAAGCCAAAGATATGAGTTTGTTGAACTTCTATTTCCTGTGAGTAAGGCAAACAAAGTCGTACAGTTTACTTCTCTTCAGCCGAAGAAGGAAGGGAGACATGGTTATCTGAAAGAAAGGAGTTAACAGTAACAGGTCCTAACAGACCTCCTGCTGCAGAGGTTACACAACAGTTGTTGCTTATCCATTTTATTGATAACCTGGTAAACAATCGTATCCACAGGCTAGCAGAAGAGAGCTCCTTCACCTCTGTCTTGTCCAAAAGCTCCAGAAGCAGAGGGAGGCTGAAACATTAATTCATTAATTAGTCTGTTTGTTAAGAATAGGTCCGGTTTCAATGTGTAACCCTAGCTGACCTGGAGCTCACTCTGTAAACGAGGATGGCCTCAAATTCAGAATTCAGAGATAAGCTCTGCCTTCTGAGTGCTAGGATTAAAGATGTGTGCAATCCTGCCCCACCCTGCTTTGTTTAGTAGTTATGTTTGCTTTTAGTTAGTTACTTTATATATTTACATCTCAAATGTTATCCCCTTTCCCAGTTCCTCCCTCTCCTATACCCCCTCCCCCTGTTTCTATGAAGATGCTCCCCCTCCCACCTTAACATTCTGGCATTCCTCTACACTGCTACACTGCGGAAACCAGTTTTCACAGGACCAAGGTCTTTTCCTCCTATTGATGCCAGACAATGCCAACCTTTGCTACATATGTGGCTAGAGCTATGGGTTCCTCCATGTGAACTTATTGTTTGGTGGTTTAGTCCCTGGGAGCTCTTGGGGGCTTATGAAGTTGCAAACCCCTTAAGCTCCTCCAGTCCTTTCTCTAACTCCTTCATTAGGGTCCCTGTGCTCAGTCTGATGGTTAGGGGCAAGCATCTTAATCTGTTTCAGTAACACTCTAGCAGATGTCTCAGGTGACATCCATATCAGACTCCGGTTGTTTCTATTATTTTTAAGTTTTGCTGGTTTCCTTTCTTAAGATAATAATCTGCCTTCTTCAGAGAGAAGCTTGGTTTGTTGTCTGCCCCATCAGCATTTCCAGGTCATTTACACATTCTGTAAACATCAGTTGACCAGATACTGGCTGAACTTGCAGCACAGCCCAATGTAGGATTCTATGGGAAGACAATAGATGCTGGACATGGCCCAACTCCGGGAGGAAGCAGGTACCTTTCTTCTCAGTCTTGTCTGTAGCCGTTCAGAGAAGAGTGGGATGAAACAGAAGGGGAAGGCATGGGGCCTTTGGAGAGACATGAAAGCATTGTCTATCTCACCTCTGCAGACTGTCTGTTATCGGAAGTTCTGGCGTTAATTTGTCAGAGCTAGAAGAAATTAGATAAAATGTGAGGGGCAAGCTGGGTGTGGTGGTACATCCCCACATCAGGATGCTAGGGCAGAATTGTGAGTTCGAAGGCAGCCTGGACGATATGAAGCCTTGTCTTAGAGCAAATAAACAAATGGATGATGTAACTTCAAAGGACAATGGGACCTGACACAGTCTGAAGCACCTGTACTGGTGAAGTACTGGATACATTTCAGTTATTAATTGAATATAAAAATTTCAACTGCATTTTTAATAGGGGATGTTAAAGATGTATCTGAGAAAGCTTCTCCAGAGACCATCTTATGCAATCAACTGTGGGAACATTTTTCTTATAGCCTGTTATGTCATTTGTTTGGTAAGAAATGTCTATTTCTTTTTTTGTGTGTGAGAAAGATGTTTTTTTGGGTCGAAATGTTTCACCATTCACATGTATTCAGTAACTCCAACACATTTCTACTTATCTAACCTAACAAACATTCATAGTATGATTTATTAATGTTGAAGTCTTCAAATCTTATTTGTCTGGTATTGACCACAGTTGACTATCCTGTTCATCTTCTTCCCTCCCTCCCTCCCTCCCTCCCTCCCTCCCTCCCTCCCTCCATCTCTCCCTCCCTCCCTCAATCCCCCCCTCCCTCCCTCCCTTCTCCTATTCTCTGCCTGCCTGCCTATCTGTCCATCTATATTTCTGTCTGTCTCTCAGCCTTACTCTTCATTTCTTCCTCAGGTCACACATGTTAAATTTTGGTAAAAGCAGCTTTTATTTCTCCATGTTCTGAAGGAGGCTAATGTTTTTCCCTATGGAAGAAACAAAATGCCAAAATTGGTACCTGACTTGTAAATACACTTTTGAAGTCTTTAACATATGATTCTCCCCCTTTGTCCCTGGTTCCATTTTCTTCTCCATTTCTGCTGACTGCTGGATCCTGATAATAACATTAGTCATGATATGTTGTTTGGCTTCAGACACAAGATCTATTCAAACCTCACCATGAAGCAGCTGGGGTGCATCTTTATTTCCTCAGCAGAGAGGTAGAGGCTTGCGTGGGGTCATGTATTTAGGAACCAGAGTTGAGACTACAGTTTTACTTTCAACAAAAGACAACAGCTGTATTGTGGGGATGGTAGATTTGCTGAAGAAAAAGTGGAAAGTTCCTGTTTCTTTGTTGTTGTTGACGTTGTTTGCAATAGGGTCTTGCTGTGTAGCACTTTCTGGATTGAACTCTGTGGAGGCCAAGGGTACCTTGAGTAAGCTTCCTGCTTCTGGCTCTTTAGTGCTAGGATTTTAGACCTATGCCACCATTTGTGTCTCTGTCTTCTTGCAGGCCCCCGAGAGTTGTGCTGTATGCAGCTGTGTCTAGGTTTTCACTAACCTCACTTTCCTTTGTTATGTCATTGCTCTCTGAGGTACTAGCAGACAGGAAAGTGTTTACATGACCCACAACAGACTCAGAAAGAAATGGAAAAAAGTGGGGGAACAGTTTTTCTGAGGAGGGAAGAGGGATGGGAGCATTAAGATAGAAGAAGAAAGAACACCAAGGATGATTGGGAAAGCCATAAGAAAGCATATTGGTTTGTGTTTACTTAATACATATTATATATGTTTATGTGCATACATACATCAATAATTTTGAAGAAGCTATACCATGTGGGGTGATAATATTCCAACCAAGAGTTATATACTATAGTATCAGACATGGGTTATTTTCCTTTGAGTTGTTGACCAGGAGAATCCAAGAAGCATACATGAACATGTATGTTTATGGGTCAAAAATAATGAAGAGACAGTGAACACTGGAGGAGAGAAATGGGGGAGGAAGAGGAAGAATGGTGTAGATACAGTTGCTCATGTGTGATGTTTTCAAAACAATAAAATAAATGAACAAACAGCACACACGCACACACAATACGCTGGCCAACAAAAGATATCTGTTAGCTAAGATGCTAGGTTTTTGAGAGTGCTTTGAACTTGTTACTTTAGGATTACTGATCTGTGGACAGAGACTTGGTAGTCACTGAGAGATTCTTCTGTCTGATTGACTTAATCGAAGGGGTTAATAATTATTGATTACTTGGGAAGAAGAGAAGGGGTATAGAAAAAGAAAGGAAGAAAGAGAGAAAAAAAGAGAAAGAAAACAGTGGTGGGTATAAGGTTTGCTCAACCTACAGCATAGCATGGTGTATGTTTGCCTTCATGATATGTGATGGTTAATTATCTTAACCTGATTGCATGTAGAAGTTCACAGTGAAGCACATTGCTGAACATGGCTGAGACCGTCTTCCCAGGCTAGGTGAAACATCGGAGAAAGACTTCCCTTGATTATGTGCGATGCAGCCAATGAAGTAAAGTAGGGAAAAGGAGAAAAGCCAACCCAGCAGGGCATCCTTTTTTCTTCTATTGCTTGCCACAAGGTAAAGAGATGCCTACGCCACATATACTGGCACCGCTGTGATCTTCGGCCCAGTGTTATAGGGCTAGGCAGCCATGGCCTGAGCTCTATGAAACGCTGAGCCTTCCTCCCTTTAGTTTGTTTATGTCAAATGACATGGTCACAGTGACAAAAATTAAGCAATACATAAGACAAATAACATAATTGTGTAAGGTACCAATAGTCTCAAGTATACGGAATGACGTCTTTTTAGCCACTTTTTAGCATATGGCTAAACAGAAGCAGACAGGACATGCCGGGATATGGAGGTGAATTAAAAGGAACACAGATCCTGACATTCCATAGTCTGGTGATGAACAAATGATCACGGAACTCTGCACTGTGCCTGGTAAACAGGATACATATGTTGCCTACACGTGGGCTACATGAGTGTCCAGTCCACGGTGGAGCCCACGTTTTGCTCTGTGGTAGAGGGTCTATGTAAAACAACACAAAAGATAACTTGAAAATGGGATGAGAGAATTGGGAGGAGATTCATTATGTGCAAGCCCGAGGGGCTCAATCTGAATCCCTAGTATTCATATAAAATGTGTGGTCACATGTGTACCCTCCGGTTTGAAGACATAGATACAAAAATCCTGGAGCTTCAATGACTGGGCAGCCTAGCCAAAATGGTGAAGTCTGTGTTCAGTGAAAGACTGCGTCTCAAGGGAATAAGGCAGAGAGTAATAGAATACACCCAATATTCCCTTTAGAGACAGGTCTTTTTATGCACACTTATGGATTTGGTCAGTCACACACACATGCACAACATAGTACAATGAAAACTTACTGAATTATTTTAATAAATAATAGCAAACACTCTTTCATATTTGAGAAAGTGATGTTAAACATTGGTTCCAGACAGTTTATTGAAAGGAAGTTCAACTATTGATTACATTCTGGTCTTGGCCTCTGGCTTCAGTCAGTGTTAGAATTTTCCCCTTTTCATGTCATATGTTCTGTAATGTGGTCGTCCTCTTGCAGGCGCTCAGAGAAAGCCAGTTTCCATAAACTCACGTTTGTCTTCTAGAGCACACCTCTTCTGCCTAAGGCTTAGTTAAACCAACATTTCAAGGTCACCATGTGGTAGGACTGGGGTGATTTCTCAGGACTGGGAGTGTGACTGTGAACTTGTCAGGGAAGGGCTGAAGCAAACATCTCAGCAACTGAAGTCAAAGCTGCCTGTGAGGTTAATTTCAGTCTGTGTTTGTATTTAAGGCCCCAGAGTCACCTTCAAGGGATGACAAAAATAAATAAATACACATGAGAGGCCTGGACTTCTGCAGTTTCTACCAGGATAGATGATGTTATAGGAAATATACTGCATTAAAAAGGGTTTCTGTTTTTGTTGTTTTGTTTTTGCTTAGGTTTTCAGGCTTTCTTTTCTTTCTATGTTCACTTATAATCTAAACAAGAAGAAAGGTGTTTAAGCTTGAAAGAGAGAGGGTCAGTCCCTGGAATTCTTCCTGTAAGCTTCAGGTAAACTTTATGGATCTGAGTTTATCATCCTGAAATTGCTTGGTCCTAGACACAATATGATAGCAGAGACCACATATCTCTTGATTAAGCTGTCACATTCATGGGCTGATTGACCTGGTGACATGTTTTCAATTATTGCTTTTGATAGTTCTGGAATTTGTGTCAGGCGATAAGGTGTCTGGCCTTCAGAGACAATTTCTATTGCTGAGGACAGAAGACAGACAGTGCTGTAAGTGTGTGGATTCCTACCAGCCAATGTAGTTAATGTCAGGGGTGCACAGCTCTCCTGATTCGGTTCATTGAAGTTCATATGTGTGTGGCCTTTGTGGCAGAGTTTTCTCAATTAGCAGAAAGAGCTTGAATCCCAGACTCTTTCCTCGTGGCCTCAGACTACCGGGGTCATTTACCTTTTCCTTGGTTTCTGCCATTTTGGAGGAAATGATCTCATATGCCTAGAACAATTTGAGAATGAGCAAATGATCCTACTTGTTAACGACTATATTTAGCTGAAGGGAGCTGCAGACAGGAAATTGGACAAGTGGGTCAGGGACCCCAGAACAAGAGTTCTCAGAACGCCTTTGATGGAGTCCAGGGATGCTGGAAGAGAGTCAGGCTCCTGATTTTTTATCTCTTGCCTGAAAGCTATAAGTGAAGGTGTGACTGAAGCTGGGAGCAGGTGCCAGAACACCTCATGGTTGAACCAACTGGTCAGCTTATTCCTCTCCTCATACATCTATATTTTCCTCCTATATCACCTCACTTTCTGTCATAATTCCTGTCCATAAAAGCCCTGGATAGCGGCTCAATGGTACCTTATTCACAGGGAGCTATTTCTGCTATACTGAAAGTCTGTCTTCTATCTTAAGAGAATGCCTATGAATCTATGATAAACTTCTCCCTAAAACACACCCTCTGGGCACTATAAATTTTATTTTTGGAGTTCAAAAGAGAAGAACCCAAATGCTACAAGGTCATAGTTGCTATAGTAGCTGTTAGGCTTTCTAGGATTCTTCTCACCCTGAATGCAAGTTCACCTAAGGTGAGAAGAAAGTTCTTCACTAAATGCAAAGGTACCCCAACAATTCTGTGCTTATGCTGTTCTCTCTGAAAGACCCCAGGCCAATAGAATGAGAGAGAGAAGAAAAGAAGTCACCCAAGGTGCCCTCTGGTCTTGTATATGCATATGGGTAAGATCAACTACACAGGCACACACAAATACACACTTACATATAGCCACACACACACATACACACACACACACACACACACAAAAGTCCTCCTCAATATGGTTATGTTTGGAGATGGTGTTCAGTGCCTTTGAGAGCAGCTTTAGATAAGGTCATATGTGCAATGTTGGTGAGATTAGTATAAAAGTACATGAGTAGCTAGGGTGAGGATGGATGGATGAGGCTGGATGGATGAGGATCTCTTCGCCCAGGTTCATGTTGACTTTCACCTTCTCTTTTTGCCCAGAAGGATACTTCCCTATGGGCAATCATGAGACATAAATGTTCATTTTCTTAAAGCCACACAGACTGCAAGTCTTTGTGACAGCAGTCCAAAGGGGATGAACCCATATATCTTTAGATCTTGAGATATGAAGTCTACAGAAGCCAAACTCATGGTCTTAGCGCTGTGGCTCTTTATGAAGGAACAGACACTCCAACCTTTGACAGTCCTAGACTGTCCAATGAGTGAAGACCTTTTACCTTTTGATTGCCCTTTTCCCATTGATTCAGCCAGAGGATTGCTATCAGAAGTATATCTAAGTTTTTATTTGAGCACTTAAAAAAATAACAAAAAGCTCAAGAGAGTACACCTGTTTATGGCAAAGGAAATCTAGTGGAAAATTATAGATCTCTCCAACAGAAATATTTCTGCTGGTTCAACCATCAGGAAACAATGCTGGGTGGAAGTGGAAGAGCCTGGCATTGACTATACCATGAAAATTACAGTATTTACTAAATGAAGTGGCTCAGCCTTTTGGGGGGTCTTCCTTCTCTTCTACCAATGATTTGTGTAAATAAAAAGTTCTTGGTGGTTTAAAATTTTTTTCTGATCCGTATAGCTTTTATAAGTTGTTTTTGTTCTTCTTCAATGAAAATAACATCCCCCCTCCCGTGTCCTTTAAAAAAGAAGAAGCTGGGTGACAATCAATGTTGGAAGAGAAATTAATTCCATTAGCATTTGAAAATCTCAATGGCAATATTTTCTGCACAATGACTGTCATTGATGGAATGAGTGGGCCATTGTGCCTTCTGCCAGCTGAACAGACACCACTTTATTCTTAGCAGCTGTGATCCCTAATTGGAAAGGGGACTGGTCCAAAAATGACAAAAAGCAAATCACATCACGGTCTGCAAAGGAGCTTGGTGTCTTCTGCCCTAGTCCCCATTCCTCCTTAGAGATGCTCACTGAGGAATGCACCCTTGGCAATGTGAAAATCCTACAATGACTAATTTTTATTTTGTGCTATGTGTGTGAAATAAAGACTTCCTTTGGTCCCTCCATGGCTTAAATGGGTAAAGGGTCTTGTCGATAGACCCGATAGACCCCATTCTTCCTTGAAACACTCACTGCACTTCACAGGCATAGGCTGTTCTCCACTTCCACATGACTATGAACTAGGGCATTGATTCCTCAATCAAATGGTAGAATTCCAGGAGGGAGTGATGTGTGTCACTCTGATGTAAGCTGCTTTGTCTGGATGCTGATTAAGCATATGTTCATGGTCCTGGCTTCCCCCACTTAACTACAATTCATTTCCAATGAGGTTTTCCTTGTTCAAACATGCATATTATCAACCGTCTTCCACTCATTCCCCATCACATGCCTGGTCACGTCTATAAAAGATAACATGACACTCGATTTGGCTTACCAGTAGATCTCAAACTTCTAGCAAGATGCCTGATAGGTAGCATGTACTCCATTTGTGCCTGTATGTTGAATGGCTTGTAACAATTTACCCAATAAACATTTCCTGGATGCATGAATATATTTCGAAGAAAGGAGACCCTGTGAATTCCTGCTGGTCTGCAGGAGTTTTATTCTGTCAGAGCACAGAAATAAATTGGCCTGCCATTTGATACAATCTTTCCCCAAATAACACATTTCTGAAGTGTTCCTTCCTGTGGAGGTGATGATTTTATGAGAACAGGAGAAGAAGGCATTGAGAACAGGTACTATGCCCTGTTTGCTATGCACTTCTGCCTTTCTCAAACGTCTTAGTCTTTTCTATATGGTTTTACTGGGCAGATTATTCTGAATTCCAGAGGATCCCTTTTCCCCTGTACTCATATAGTCTATGTGTTAGACTTGGGAAAGGTCAGATGGTGTAGAAACAACTCTAAGCCTGGCTGCTGCTTCTACCCATGCGGGGATATTATAGAAGTATGGAGTCCTGGCTTCTTTCTAGGTGACAATGTCTGAATTTTTAGAGTTGTACCCATCTCAAAGTTTCTCTGGCTGCTTCTATGTCAAATGTCTGCCCTACTCTTCCTTCTTCATTGCTGCCTCCAATTTAGCAAATGAGAAACTTGGAATCAGAGGTAATGTATTACTTACCTAGAGCTGATGCAGCAACTGGGCATACATTTCAAAGCAAAGATGTTTGTTCTCCCACTGATGTGGAGATTAGAACTCTACAACTGGGTCATGCTACAAACAAGTGCAACTTTCTCAGGCCTTATTTAAATCTCTCTTACTTTAGACCACACAATGATTTATTTTATGGTACTGGAGTCAGAGCAATTGGAAGGTTGGACTATGATACCATACCTGAAGAAGGACTATCTAAAGCATGTGCCTGGAAGCAAAATGGGAAAGCCCTGGTCTCAGACTGTAGACTGTCGCATGGTTCGAATTTCTACACATGCTGGTCTTTCAGATGAGTGAACAATTTACTTTGTCCTCTGACTGCCTTGTTTGGACAAGTCACTCTCTGTGGTGAGGAGGTGAGGAAAGTGATTAGATCAGCTTCCAAATACCGAGATAGCTGGAGGTGGCGGTAGAGCCAGAAAACCACTGAGAGACTATTCCTACTTTCTATCACTACAAAGTAGAGTTCTAGCATTTGTGAAGCCTATATATTTCCTAAAATGCTTATATGCAGTTTGACATCTCAATCTATCATCAGACTCCTGTTATTGAGATACGATGACAGTTACTATGTGGGTATAAACACCTCCCATGTTCTGTCTGGTTTCCAGGTCTCAGCTTTCTCATCATCCCTCTAGAATTACCCTGGGAAAGCATGTAGCTTCTATTCCAGCAGGTACCAGGGGAGCCATGGGGGCACTAAATGCAGGTTCATTGACCAACTGATTAGCCTTGATAACATGAACTCACCATCCGGCTCTTTGAAGAGCTTATTTGTGCTTTAGACCATACAGGATAAAAAAGCATTAAGTGGGAATTCATTTAGGCACAGAAATCAGGCAAGACAGAGTGGCATTAAAGGCTACTTTGGGTGGAAATTGGGCCAGGAGCAATAAAGCATCTTTAGGAAAATAAATCACAGCGGAATCAGACACAATTAGGGTTAAATCACTTGCCTAAAATTTATGATACTCAGAAAAGAACTGACCATGAGAAAGATTTTGTGATTTCTTTTTTGGAAGACCATCTTACTCCCCCCCCCCCACGTCTCTCTGTCTCTCTCTGTCTCTGTCTCTCTCTTTCTCTCTCATCTTACCCCACTCATCTCATATTTATTAAATAATGTATTATGTACCTGAAAATATATTAAATGTTTAGGGAAGGGTAAAAAGCAGTTGTGTTTAGGACATAGCATATCAATATATTACAAAACAGATGAATTTAGAAAGTGTAACACATTTCACCTCAGTTCAAGGGAACATTTTCCATTGACTGAAGGAATCATTTAAGAACAGGGTCTTTGGAGGTGGAGTTAGCTAGCTAGGATGGGACAACAGGAAGAGAGTTAGTCCCAATCCAACACGGTGACCTCTAAGTATCAAAAATGTAGAAACATATCTAACTATTGGGAGAAAGTCACCAACAACTGGAGTTGTGACACCCTATGCCCAGGAAGTACCAGAAGTTGTCTAAAGGCAGCAGGGAACAGATTCCTCCCTGCAAGGTACTTTTCAACTGGATGTATTTACATGTTACATATGTGATGAATGATACTGATTTTTTATATTATCCAATAGATTCTTACTGAAACGAGAACCACAAATAATAAGACAAAGATAACTTTTTGATTTCGTTGAGATAGAATTCCTCTGTGTGGCCAAAGTGGGCATAGAACTAAAAAGACTCATCGTCCAGAGTTCTGGAACTATAGGCTTGTGGCTCCACACCTGTTGCATATTTTATGAAAGCAAACATACTGGATAAAATATAATACAATGTCAAAAATTAAGTATAAAGCACAAGGCTTTATTGAAACAATTAAAAAAAGTTGATAACTTTCTCCAATTAATGTACAAGTTAATTGGAGAATTAACGAAATATTTGTAAAGTGAGTATGAGCTATAATATAGAATTTATGCACCATACATAAAGTCTGTGTTTGAGTCTGCCACTAAAAGAATATTCTCAATGATTGCTGTAGCAATGGCTTTGGGATAGATTTAGAGACAGTGCTATTGTTTTCTAAACAGGTCAAATGAGGGTGTCTTGATAAAACTTCTCAGTTATACACTGAGAATACTGACTAAATCCTTTTAAAGAAACTAAATCAAATGTTAACAGACATAAAATTCAATAGAAAAGCGAAGTAAAACGTGCTCTTACGAAATATTGCTGATGGTTGTTCAAACTTGTATAGTCGTTTGGAAATCAGTATGCCAGTTTCTTGGGAAGATAGCGAATAATCCTCATCAAGGTCCAGCTATACAATTTAGGGCTTATACCCAAAGGACCATGAGTCCTATCACAGAGACAAGTGCTCAACCCTATTTGTTGCTACTGTATTCATTATAGTCTGAAACTGGAAACAATCAAAATGTCCCTCAACAGAAAAGTAGATAAAGATAATGTGGTTCATGAACACAGTGAAGTGTTACTCAGGCATTTAAAAAATGAAATGTCAGGAAATTTACAGGCAAATGGGTGTAATTAGAAAAAAAGTCATCATGAGTAAGATATACCAGATCCAGAAAGACACAAATGGAAACATGGTATGTGCTCATTCATATATGGATATTAGCTGTTAAGCCAGTAATAACCAGGTGTACTAGCTAGTTTTATGTGTCAACTTGACACAAGCTGGAATCATCACAATAAATGGGGCCTCCTTTGAGGAAATTCCTCCAGGAGATCCATTTGTAAGGCATTTTCTCAACTAGTGATCAAGGGGGGAGGGCCCAGCCATTGTGGGTGAAGCCATCCCTGGCCCAGCCCATTGTGGGAGGAGCCATCCCTGGGACAGCCCATTGTGGGTGGTGCCATCCCTGGGCTGGTAGACCTGGGTTCTATAAGAAAGCAGGCTGAGCAAGCCAGGGAAAGCAAGCCAGTGACATCCCTCCACGGCCTCTGCATCAGCTCCTGCTTCCTGACCTGCTTGGGTTCCAGTCCTGACTTCCTTTGGTGATGAACAGCAATGTGGAAGTGTAAGCTGAATAAACCCTTTCCTCCCCAACTTGCTTCTTGGTCCTGATGCTTGTGCAGGAACAGAAACCACGACTCAAACACTAGGCTAAACCCTCAGAATCACAGATGGTAAGTATAGAGTAAAGGACTAGGGGGAACAGATAGATCTTGTTAGGAAAGAATAATAAAATAAATGATGTTTGGTGGTGCTGAAATGGGAGAATGAAGTAGTGAAGGGAGGAGAGGGAGGCTATCTCTTGTCACTAAATGAGGCTGTCAGTATTAGTATTGGGCTATATCTAATTGAGTTATTAACCAAGGAGGTCTCAGTGGGATTCCACAAACAACCCAGGCTGTTGCCAAGAGAACCGATTTCTCTCCACAAACTGACAACAAGGTGTCATTGCTTAAGGTAACACACACCACACACGTCATTAAACATAAAGAAGTTGAGCTGGTGCCTTTGTAGACCCTTCATCCCTGCATTCTGGCATCCTTGCTATAGAAAACGATTCTACATGTTACCAAAAGAGAAACACAAACACCAAGCCAAGCCACAGATCCTCTGATCTAAAATGTGGTCCTGCCTGGAAGATAGGCCAGGGCATGGGTGTCATAACCCTTTAACAGTAACCATCTAATATCTGATTTGAGTGAAGGCTCACTTCATGAGATGGATCCAATATCTAACACTGCTAAGAACTAAAGACTAGATATTCCAGGAACCTAGGGCACAACTAAATAATGATCTAAAAAAAAAAAAAAAAAAAAAAAAAGAAGAAGGAATGTAGTGATAAAATGACTGCTGATATTCTGCTCTACTTGTAAATCATCATCAAAGAATCTCCAGCAACAGGGGGCACAAATACAGAGACTCGCAGCCAGACATTATGCAGAGGGTAAGGCAACTTGGAACAAGGCCTAAGTTGTAGCGAGAATCTTGGATTTTTAAAAAACTCAGTTGTGTTACATGAATATGCTTTTAATACCATGTGTGGGGTAAGAGGCTATGATTATGATTTGCCTCATGCACTAGGAGGGCTGTGATTTTTCCCAGCTACAGATAGTCTCATTCTGGGGACTCTTGAGAGGGTATAAATGCCAGACCCCAAAGAAGGGTTGAGCAAGGTCTGAGGAGGCTGCTGCTACTGGTTGTTGTTGCGGCAGTTTGAGGAGCAGAAAAAAGGTGAAGATACCTTTACAATGAAGTTTGACTGAATGCCCCAAGTAACTGAATGCCCCAAGTCAGCAGGAAGGAGCCTAAAGAAGTCTATGTCCCCCTTTCTCTCTAACTAACCTTCTTTCTCTGCTGCCTAGAGTTGGGGAGCTGGAAGGGATTAGGTTGGAATAAGGGTTTGAAGGATACGAACACAATAAAATATTGCTCACAATCAAGCCAAAATTAAGTGGGATGTGTCATCAAATCTCTGCCCTTGGTGTTCAGGGAACCCCACAGAGGAGGAGGCTGAAAGAAAGTAAGAACCAGAGGGAATGAAGGACACCAAGAAAACAAGGTCCTTGAATGTGAGCAAAGTTCGAGGGACTGAGGCAGCATGAACAGGGCCGGCATGAGGTCCTTGCGTACACCCTATGGCTTCTGTCTAAGATTTTTAACGGGATTCCTGAGTGCAAGCGATGGGTCTCTGATTCTTGTGCCCCCCTTTTTGTCTTTTTTTTCCTTTCATTAATTTGTCTTGTCCAACACCAGTGTGATAGTTTTTGTTTTATCTTTATTTCATTTTGCTATGTTTTGTTATCACTTAGAAGCCTCTTTTCTAAAGAGAGACAGAAAGGGAGTGCGTGCCGTGGGTGTGGATAGCAGGAGAAATGGGAGGAACCGGAAGAGGCAGAGGGAGGGGAAGCTTAATCAGAATATATTATACGAGAAAAGAATCAATTTCCAATAAAAGGAAATGTAATAAAACAGAACTAAAAATATTGTGTGACTGAATAATTCATATTGAAATGACAATTTTCTTGGGCCTTTAGTGATAAAATTGAGATATTAGATGACATCTTCTGTGATAATAATTTATTATCTGTGATCACATTGAAGCATTTCAACATGACATGAAACAATGATGAGTTTCTGGATCTAAATATTGTTTGAATTATTTTTGACAGTTGCAGTTGCTACTGCCTTAAAAGAAGGACATTTTTATGACTTAGAATTAATTAAAATATTAAGCATTACAGTAATTCAAGAAAAGCTCTTTTGTTTTGGACTTTTCTGTCAGTCTAACACCAAATTTTGTGAAACTAATTAAGATTAAGATATAATGAAATAAAGGTGTGGAAAAGCCTCAAAGTGCATTGTGTGTGCAGGTACACACATATGCATGGTGTGTGTTGTGTATGTGTGTGCACACATATGCATGGTGTGTGGGTTGTGTGTGTGTTCGCAGGTACACACATATGCATGGTGTGTGTTGTGTGTGTGTGCACACATATGCATGGTGTGTGTTGTGTGTGTGTGCACACATATGCATGGTGTGTGGGTTGTTTGTGCACAGGTACACACATATGCATGGTGTGTGTTGTGTGTGTGTGTGCAGGTACACACATGCATGGTGTGTGTGTTGTGTGTGTGCTCAGGTACACACATATGCATAGTGTGTGTGTGTGTATGTGTGTGTTTGTGTGTGTGTGGCATACAAATGTGAATGTATAGATATAGCTACTCCTGTGTGCTTACCCAGCATAGGCCAGAACATAACATCTAGTGCTCTTTGTAGCTCTTTGTAGTTTTATTGCCTTGACACAGTCTCTGGGAACTGGAACCCTGGTATTCTGTCTGGGCTAATGCTCAGGATCTGCCTATCTATTCCCATCTGCAGTTACAGGTATGTGCACACATGCCCAGCTTTTCTAGGGGTCCTGGGAATTAAAACTCAGGTCCTTATGCTTGCAAGGGGGTGTTCTTTTCTCCCAGCACCATCTTCTTGGTGCCAAGAAAAATATTGTTATAGGTGAAATAGTTAGCAATTTATTAACCACATCTTTACTGTAGAACACATTCTAGCATCAAATACTTACTAACTGTTCACTAAAACTTAGGCTAACTTCAGTTTTCTCTTGTATTATGCTGACTTTTATTCCTTTAGAATAGAAGGAAATAGATATATTTTTTGACCCATTTCAAACATACATTCAAATTATGAAGGTATATCTTCCAATTAAAACGAGCCAGCACAACCCATAACTGTCCCATAGTCTCAGATACTGTGAGTTGAGAACGTTCAGAGCAGGGAGGACTGTAGTTATGTGTTTGCAATGTGTTGTGCATTAGCAGTTATTGACCAGTCTCATGCTATCTCCATAGACAGAGATCAAGAGGAATTAGGGTGTGAATCTGAGTTTGAAAGTTTTTCCTAATGCTCTGTGGATAGTGTTTTTTCAACCTGTGGATTGCAACTCCCAAAGGGGTCACATCACAGATCTGTTAAGAATCAGATATTTGCATTATGATTCATAACAATAGAGAAGTTACAGTTATGAAGTAGCAATTAAATAATTTTATGGTTCAGGGTCAACAGAACATAAGGAAATATTAAGGGGCCACATGATTAAGGTTGAGAAGAATTGCCTTGGGGTGTATAGGAGGAAATGTTGGGCAGTAGAGAATTCTTAAGCCTTGTAATGATTGTTTGGGAAAAATCTTGGAATTCTTTCCCTCCTCTTTTTCTCTTAGGCGATGGCTGAATTTCTTTGATTTGAATATCATGGTTTCTACATCCTGGTAAGAATGGAGAAATTTTACAAGACACACTTGTGCCCCTCACTTTGGTTATGAGAGTATTAAAACAATGCTCCTATTGGACCAACAGCATTTTTTAAAGATGCTTTCTTCTTTTATATTGTATAATTTTGGCTTTTGGGGGGTTTAGATCTGGGTCTTCAATTTGATACCATTGATTGACCTATCTGCTTTTAAACCGATACCATATGGTTCTTATGACTAAAGCATGGTAGTAGAGTTTGAAATCAGGGATGGTGATACACCCAGAAGTTCTTTTATTGTACAGCATTGTTTTAAGCTATCCTGTTCTTTTAAGAAATCATATTAGGTCGAATATTGTTCTTTAAATGTCTGTAAAGAATTGTGTTGAAGCCACTCTTGGGCACATACACAAAGATACACTATCCTACCATAAGACACTCTTCTACGTTCATAGCCACTTTATTCATAATAGCCAGAAACTGGAAACAATCTAGATGTTCTCCAACTGAATAATGGATAAGGAAAATGTGGTGCATTTACACAATTGAGTATTACTTCAGCTATTAAGGACAGCGACATCATGAAATTTGCAGGCAAATAGATGGAACTGGAAAAAATCTTTTTCCTTAGGGAGGTAACTCAGACAGAGGAAGACAAACATAGTATGCACTCGCTTATAAGTGGATATTAGCTTCAAAGTAAACGATAATCACGCTGCAATCTATAGACTCCAAGAGGCTAAGTAACAAGGGCAGAATTGGGAGAGATGCATGGATCTCTCTGTGGAGAAAAATACAATTAACAGATATTTCTCGTGGATTGGGGGTGGGTGGTGACAGGAATGGGGGATCAGGTTAGGAGAATAAGGATGGAGAGAATAATACTTGGAGAGACAACTGGAATGGGGGACTGGGCAATCCAGGGTTAAAACAGAAGCCTAGTGCAATGGAAACTCCCGAGAATATATTAGGGCGACCCTAGCTAAAACTCCTAGTAATGGAGGACACAGAGCCTGAACTGGTCATCTCCTATAACCAAAAAGGAATTCCAGTGAAGGGTTTGGTACACCAACCCAGCCACAAACCTTTTGACTTGCAATTTGTCCAGGCAGCTTGATCTGCTGGGCTTAAAGGTACCATAGAATTGTGGGAGTGACTAACCAATGAGTGGTCCAGCTTGAGACCCATGTGAGAAGAGGGAGCCCACCCCTGACACTGCCTAGAGGACCAGAAACCAGAGGCCAGGTGTCTCCATGACCTAGGAGAAAACCACACATGGAAGGGTGGGGGCCAATGAAATGATGCTGACCTAGGAGAAAACCACACATGGAAGGGTGGGGGCCAATGAAATGATGCTGTGCTCTCTGGTACCTAGCCTGATGGTCATCAGAGGGGTTTGTTCCAGCATCCAATGAGAACACGTGCAGAGACCTACAGCCAAACTTTAGGCATAGTTCAGAGACTCCTTCTGAAGAGCTGTAGGAAGACTGGAGGAGCCAAAGGATTCAAGGACACCACAAGAAAACCCAGAAATGCAACAAGCCTGGGCTCATAAGGGCTCACAGAGACTGTGGGGGTCTAACCTGGACCCTCTGTACATATGCTATAGTTGTGTAGTTTGGTGTTTTTGTGGGACTCCTAACAGAAAAAGTGAGCTCTGTTTCTGGTGCTTTTGCCTTCTTTTGAGACCCTGGTTCCTACTGGATTGCCTTAATGAGTGGAGGTGCCTAACTTTTGTGTGTAGTTTTAAAACAGTACTTTCCAGAGTCATTTCATGATCTTGTCCCTCCAGGCTTCCATTTCCTTCTACCTGATCTAGCCCGGTGAGGTGGCTGGGATACCAGCCCAGACACATACACATACATGCACACACAGTGAATTACTTTATAATTTGCCTTCTTTGCATTATTGCTGGGCATTACTATGTCCTGGAGAGCTAGGGCCTGAACATGCTTGCCCTTGCCACTTTATCATCCCCATCTCTCCATTTTTCCTAAATTTCAGTGGCTAGTCCAACCTAGCTCCTGACAAACATCCGAGGCCCTAGCTCTCCCCAAGACCTTATCTGATTGCTGTGTTCTTTTTCCTCTAAAACATGGCAGAAAATTTCCTCTTCTTCCCCGTGTCTACTTTTTCCTCTTGGGACTTAGTCCTGCCTTGACCTTCCACTCAACAATTGACCTTCTGGCTTTCTTTACTGACAAATCAAGAACCAACTGTGGAACAAGACCTTAGTATCAGAACCTCCCCTCACACCTAATCTTATTGCAACATGATATGCCATGATATTCCTAGGAGGACTGCCTTTCTAAAGAAAAGAGTGGATGGGAAGGTGTACTGGCTGGTTTTGTGTCAACTTGACGCAAGCTGGGGTTAGTCACAGAGAACGAAGTCTCTGTTGAAGAAATGCTTCCATGAGATCCAACTGTAAGGCATTTTCTCAACTAGTGATCAAGGGGGGAGGGCCCAGCCCATTGTGGGTGGAGCCATCCCTGGGCTGGTAGACCTGGGTTCTATAAGAAAGAAAACTGAGCAAGCCAGGGGAAGCAATCCAGTAAGTGACATCCCTCCATGGCTTCTGTATCAGTTCCTGCTTCTTGACCTGCTTGGGTTCCAGTCCTGACTTCCTTTGGTGATGAACAGTGATATGGAAGTGTAAGCTGAATAAACCCTTTCTTCCCCAACTTGATTCTTGGTCATGATTTTTATGCAGGAATGGAAACCCTGACCAAGACAGAGGAAGATATGGAGGTGGCAATGAAGGAGCTAGAATTGGGGAGGGAAAACTGCAGCCAGGATGTACAATACATGAGAGAATAAATTTAAAAGAAAAAAATGCTCCCCAAGGACTTGAAATTTACCTAGAGTTCCCATGCTGGGAGAGGGAAAAGTCTGAAGCCTGTTGCCAGCTTGAGAGGAAATTTGTCTTCAAGAGGAGATTTCATTCCTCTCTGTTAATTCTTCAGGACATGTTGTGCGAGAGACTAGGGTGGAGCCAGTGATGATGGCTGAAAGCACAGCATCACCAGGACTGCGTTTCTATGCAATCTTCTTGCTCTGCACTTAAACCTCAAGCTCACATTAGGATCCCAAAGATACTGCGAGTGGGCGGGGTTACTAAACTGCTCTGGTTCTTTTTCAGGTGTGGCCACATTGAATGAAACTCAGTGTTCAGTGTTTTTCATAACAACATCTGTGTTTTATTGGCCTGCTAAAGACTGGTGGCCTGGTCTAGCTTGTTATGAATTCCAGACTATGGGCTATGACAATTTCAGTAACAATGTCTCAGGTGTAATTCCATCCCATGGCAGAATCTGCAGGAAAGATTGAAGGATCTAGATATGAAGAGCCCTCCATGCTCTAGTAAGTAAGGATACTACAGCTTACTACTTAACTGTCACTCAATCACACAGAACTCCCTCTCACAGACCTCCATCCTCATGCCATTCTTCTCTCTGGAATTTTGTCATAATTTGAAATCAAGTAACAGAAGCTTTAAAAAAAATAGTTGTTTTTCATTTTTGTTAAACATCTGGGGCTACATCCAATACCAAACCATTTGGGCAGTGATAGCTCCAGTCATACATATGCATGGTGGATTACTATAAAATTTTTTACTTTTATTTTTTCATTTTTTGAGACTTCCACACATGTATACAATAGAGATTCCCCTTCTCAAGACACCTCCTAATTTCATATCCTTGTCTTTATTTTGCTGTTCAATTAGAGCTGCCCATACGTGGATATAAGCCATCCAATGAAGCATGGGCAACCCATGAGAGGCCACATCTCTGGAGAAAGATTAATTTCCCTCTAGATACTATTGTTGCAGTAAACATTAAAAATTAAAACATCTTATCTCTTTATCTGTCCCTTGGTCTCACTCCTCCGGCCTGCTTCTAGTACATAGCTGTGAGCACCTCTGTCACTTGGTCCAAATCGACACAACGGTCTCACTCCATCCAAATTCTCCCTTCCCAGGTGGTTTTATTCTGCCTGTTTATTACCCCAGCTCCTGGGTGTCACTTTGCCCCAAATCTCAACACAAACACCACTCTAATGCCCGACAGCTTTTCATACAAGTTTATATATCAAACTCTCAATCCACAAAGCCTCTACCCAATAAGATTACATCAAATGGACAAAGATACAAGCGGCACTTATATATGAGATATAGGATCTATAAAGTCCTTAAGATGTTTATAATTACTTATTGCCAATAAACCCCGCCTGGGTCTAGTTCATCTTTCTCAACTTCCATCTTGGAACTCCCCTCCTCCTCTCATCTCTGAGCCTCTCTCTCCAACCCCCCTACCCTGCCCAGTTACTGGCTGTCCTTTATTTTACTAATGAAAATGGGAAGGCTCAGGTGAAGTCACCTCATTAATATGTGTCTAGGCAGCCCTTCTTGGGGAAGTGGAATTTACACTAAAATACAAACGGCTTCAGGACAGTCTACATACTATGTGCTCCCAGTTAGTAGTGAAGCCTTGTAAGCCCTCTTTCCAGCCATGTTGGGGTACTATCTGGCTTAATCTTCTGCGTGGCTTGAACAGGCTGCCATGGCTGTCTTGACAACTTCATGAGGATGATGGTACAGTCATGTCCAGATGACACTGCTTTTGCTATCTTCCTTCCCGTCCCCTGGCTCTTACAATCCTTCTGCTCCTCCTCCTCGGTGTTTCCTGAGTCTTGGGGGATGGGGTGATGTAGGTGTTCACTTAGAGTTGAGAACTCTATGGTCACCTCTTACACTTTGATTAGTTGTGAGTCTGTGTTATGCACTGTCCACTTTAAGAAGACACTTTCCCAATGAGGAATGAGAGTTGCACTGATCTATGTGAATAAAGATTTTTAATCCATGGGAATAAAAATCAGTATTTAGATTAGTGGACAGTTTGATGCTCTGTTAGTTTAGCAAAATAGCAGTCGTAAGTTCTCTCCTAGGCTATAGGCTCTCTCTTGTCATGGGTGATTGGCCAGGTTTACAGGATCAAGGATGAGATTCTGCCTCTGGAGTAGACCTTATTCCAAACTGAAGGATTTCTTTTTACAAGCTTCATTCTGAAGAACAAAACCAAGAGGGCCCACCTGAATTGCATTCATCTTGAGTAGAAGAGTGATATTTTGAGATAAGGAACAGCTTCCTAGGTCATGTGCCAGACATGAAGGCCAAGCTCAAGCCAGGCTGTTTGTCCCACCCAGGGCCATCTGGACCCAGTTGCCAATGGAGACAAGAAAAGACGGTCCACTTGAAAGGTTCCTGGCTCAGGTTACCAGGAGCAGCTGCTAGTCATTCCAGCATCTGAAATCTTTGAATAGATCGTGTTACCTGTCCATCCTCTGCTGGAAGCCCTGTTCTCAGTGAGGGTATAAACTGACGGAAAGGCTAGAAGGAACAAGGCACTGCAGAGACTAATGACAGAAAGACAGACAGGTGGACATCTGTGGTTTCCGTGGCAGAAAAAGGATCGTGTTTTATAAAGAAAAGGAAGCCTCAAGGTTAATATGCAGTCAAACAATATTTATTGGAGCAATGTCTGAGATAATCTTACAGAAATGAAGGTCAGGAGCCCTCCAGAGTGTGAGTTGTATGAGAACAGAGATGCTTTCTTTCTGCCAGGACTGGAAACATCATTGTGAGCACAGAAACTACTCGATAAGTATTGTGGTATTAACCAAAGAGTGGCAGTCATAGGCACACACAAATACACACCCAAACACATACACACATCACACACCATACACAAACACACACCACAGTACATACACACATACATTCACAAACAATTACATATCATACACACCAAGCAATCATGCACACACACACACACGTACACATACAGACACACACATACTTACATATCATATACACCAAGCAAGTACACGTACACACACACACATACACACACTCACACCACTCACACATCATACACCATACGCAGACACCTCTCTTTCTCTCTCGCTCTCTCTCTCTCTCTCTCTCTCTCTCTCTCTCTCTCTCTCTCTCTCTCTCTCACACACACACACACACACACACACACACACAGAGACAAACACACACACACATTTCTGTAGTGCATTAATGGCCATGTGATGCAAATGAAGAAGATTTAGAATGAAGTATATTAGAAATTGAGATTTGTAAATTTAAGAGAAGTACTCCATCTAATCATGTGGACATGCAGACTCAATGTTTTTAAATTTCAACTGAATTTCTAAAGAACAAACAAACATAAAACAAATGACTTCTTATTGTATGTGTCTGGCAGTTTTGTTTGTGTGCATCTATGTGCACCTCATGAATGTGTGCTGCCTGCAGAGGTCTGAAGAGGGCATCCTCGGAAGCTGGAGCTGCAAACAGCTGTGAGCCACTGTGGCTATGATGAGTATCGAACCCTGTCCTCTGGAAAAGCAGCCAGAGCTCTGAACTACAGATCCATCATTTCAGCTCAACCTTTTTTATGTCTAAACTTTGTTTAGCGAATAACTATTTTGTCCAATTTGGTGAGGATGAAATGAAATGGCTAATCAAATATGTATATATATGTATATGTATATATATATATATACATACATACATACACACATACACACACACGTCAACTATTCAACTTATTTTACACTAGGGCCCCAATTCTGCCAGGTTACATTTTAACTTAAGATGCTTTCTATTTTTTTTTTGTTTTTTTGTTTTGTTGCTGTTGTTTTTGTTGTTGTGTTCTCTTTGTTCTTGGTCTTAAAGAGATTCAAATAATTTCTGTCTGGTAGAAAATTTAACTACAGAATCTAAATTTAGGCTTATCCTGGAAAAATCTAGCCTTAGATTTATTTATCTTAGAAAAAGATGATTTAAGAGATCACTTGCCAAGTGAGAACTGTACTTCTGATCATAGGGGTAGGCCACTCACAAGATCAGAAGTCCAAGTTCCTAGTTTAAGCACCTGGTCTAACCTGGAAATTTGATTAAAATGGAATTACATAACATTATCTTCCCTTTCTTTCCTCCAATTACTTCCACACCCCTACTTTCAAGTTGATAGCCTATTTTAGTTTGAGTATTATTGTTACACATGCACCCACGTATGTGCATGCACACACATGCACATGTGCACAAAAACAGATATGTGTGTATATCCAACAATATATAAATACAAACTCCAGAGTCCAGTTTGGTGCTCATGTATATAAGATTTTAGAACTGACTGGTCTGCAATAGATAACAAAAATGGGGGCTCATCCCAGGAAAGGCAGATTTTCCAACTTCCGTCAGTCATTAGTTGCCTGAGTTATTTTTCTAGGGTTGAGTCTGAACTAAAATGTCCCTTCACATCTTAGTATATCTATTGGTATTGTCATTGTTTTTACACTCATTTCTAGGAGGTGCTGGTTCACAGCAGCATTTCTGGTATTCTGGCTTTTATAATCTTTTATAAAAAATTATTTTTTATATTTTTTGAGACAGCCTCTCTTTTCATAGCCTTGGTTGTCCTGGAACTCGCTGTGTCAGATGGCCCTTTACTAACAGAGATTTTCCTGCCTTTGCCTCCTAAGCGCTGAACTTAAAGGTGTTTACTTCCATATCCAGCCCATCTACAACCAATAAATGAGTCTTCTTTCATTAATATCTATACTTACTCAGTTCTCTAGCTGCTCTTTAATGTTTCATGAGTCTGTTAATTCTCTTATTCTTTCTACATTCCATGAGTTATTTTTTATTTTAAAAATCCATGCATTAATTATTCAGGGTGGTCATGTATGCCATGCAGGAATGAATGTGTAGGTCAAAAGGCAACTTTTCTGGAGTTGCTCTCACCTTCTACCTGTTGAGACAGGTCTTTCTTGTTTTCATGGCAGTGTTGGATACTCCAGGATGGCTGGCTCATGAGCTACATGCTAACTCTCCCGGCCCTGGCTCCAGTCTCACTGTAGACATGCTGGAGTTGCAGCTGCATGCCATGGGATCTGTCTTTTATATCTGTTCTAGAGAGTGAACCCAGCTTGTTAGGTCTACATGGCAAATGCTTTTACCCCAGAGCCATTTTCCTGGTCTCAAGCCATGCTTTTAATTAAAAATAATCATACTCTGATAGTAATTGGAGATCTATACAATACTGGTAATACTTGAAGCGTATCCAACATTCAACAAAAGTTTATCGCGTTAGAGAGTTAGTGTATTGACTAAATGTCAAGTATAAATGGAAGGTTGGGTGAGACTTGAGTCCTGTTACTTTTGATCTCTTGGCCTTTTCTCTTTAGAATGTTCACTGGTAACTTTGGACCTAATCACTCAATTTCACACTGCCTTACACTTTACTTCAGTGTGAGGGACCTTGGGAAAAACTTTGGCAGTAGGGTACAAGCTGTCTCATTTTAAACCTATAGCTTGGATGCCACATTGTCACCTATCCAATATTAGTCAAGGATGCCTAAGATTCTGTGTTTTCTCCTTTTAGCCTTTACCACCTGGTTCACGGCCTGACATTTTCTATGCTTCTATTTTCCCTTGCTGCACATTCCCATCTTAGAAGAACCCCGACCTTCATTCTTGCCAATCCCTACTTCCTACATCTGAGAATCAAATTTATTAACCAGTATCTTCATATTTCTCAAGGGACAGAAACATTTTCAATCCTTTTATTTATTTATTTTTAATGTATAAGTGATTAAGGATTTTATTCCACTCCAGACAGTAAGACTCTGAAAAACCAGTTTTCTTATCTATGAGGGAGTTGATGGCATTTTTACTTTGTAAATAGAAATCTCAGGAAGAAACAGTTCAGACCCAGTTAACTGGATGATGAGTCAACAAGCAGAGAAAAGATGCTCCTGCTGTTTCTGCATCGATCTCCCTGGCCCGTGCTTCTCATTTCGAAAGGTGTTTCTGTGGTTGTACGAGAGCTCATTCTCCAGCTTTAAGTTCATAGTGTAGTAGAATGAGGGGCAAAGGTGAAAAGGGAAAGTGTACGCGTGGTTTAGCTAAAAAAGCCTCCTCCAGGATTCTCTCCTGGTACATCTGGCAACATGTGCTTAGTTGCAGAGTTGTGACACCTACACCCCCAGTTTTAGGGCAGAAATGGAAGCCCCCTAGTTCCCCTGAATTAAGACAGAGTCTTTTAGTAAGGAAGAGGGAAAGTATATGGTAGGTATGTCGAAATGTTCAGTATATGTTTTCTTATTTCTATTTTGGTACATTTGATTTAGGATCTGCTGTATTTCTCAAAGGCTGTAACTGTTTAACAAAGAGATATATACTGATATCCTACTATGTGAAGTTGAGTCATGCTAGGGCGGCAGAATAAATAATTTGGGAGTGATGGTGAACAGCTCTCTCGGATGTATTAGACACATTGGAGTTGAAGCCTAGTAATGAGGTTTAATGATTGTGACACCTCTTACTAATTTGTATTAGATTGATCTCCAAAACAAAGATGAGAGAATATCACTTCCTAATGTGAGTTCTTTTGTAAGTAGATATCACTCCACTCACAGGTTAATGTGGCTATAAGTTCCAATGTCAGGAGAGCAAGAAGAAATGAAGAAAATAAGAGGTTTCAAGAAGCTTTTAATGATGGTATATTTAGGATGCATCTGAGAACACTGAGGTAATTCCCTTCCTATCAGCTTAACAATGTCCTCGGTGTTATAAAATTATAGTATAACTTCATTTTCAAATCTTCTTACAAGAAAAAGAAAACTGGCTTTCTGTGTTAGTTCCTACTATATAAAAATGTCCCTGTTCATTTGATCTTCGAGGCTTATTCTTCCCATAATATTATTAGAGAAAAAGATAAGATGTTTCACTTTAAAAGACTCATGTAGCTTCCAATTGTCTAAGACTCACCACCTTTAAATGAAGTGGCAGTTTTTGAAAGCTATTGTACATGCAAGCCTTTTCATTTTGTGATAGTTAAGGCCACCTTTCTTTCTCAGTAATAAAGGAGAGAAACCTATATTGTGGTGATGGTTACTTTTCTGTCGTTGAGATAAAACACCATGAGCAAAGCAACTAAGGAAGCACGAGCTTATTTTAGTTATGGATCCAAAGGGATACAAATCCATGATTGCAGAGGGCAGGCATGGCAGCCCCAGCAGACTTCAAAAATGGTGGCTAGAACAGCAAGCTTCAAGCTCATGTCTTGAGCAGTAAGTATGAAGCAGAGAGAACAATTGGAAATGGGTGTATCTTTAAACTCTCAAAGCCTATTTATAGTAATCTTCTTCCTCCAAGAAGACTACACATCCTAAGCCTCCCCAACAGGTACCAACTGAGGATCAAGTGTTCAAACTTTGATCCTCAAGGCTATGGGATATTTTTACTCAAAGTATCACAATGGTCTATCTCAAAGGTCTGTAATATAAACCAAGGACAGTGAATGGACTACTACGTTCTCACAGCTATCTCTAGGGTAAATTTATGTGCTCGCTTCTCTTAGTGTATTGCCTGCCCTTGGTCGGTGTTCATCCCCAGTGTTTCATACACGTTTGGAATTAAAGCTACCAAATGGACACATTGGATAAAGACACCACACTCAATGTTCTGCTGGTAAAACAAGATGTTTAGTTTTAGGAGAATGTAAACAGGTTCATATTTTTCGCCCTGCACTGAAGTGCATCAGAATAATGTTGATACCATTAGAGGAAATCAGGAAATACACATCAAGATATAGCCATCAGCTTTTTCTCTAGATCTCCAGTAGTACAAGAAAGAGATATAAAGAATTGCCAAATTAAATTACAGCTTCTGCACAGCACAGGAAACAGCAGAATAAGCAGATAGCTATCTTACAGAATAAGAGAGTCTCTGAATCTTGGCATCAGAAAGTGGTTTAATATCTAGGATATACAAAGAACAGCAAACTCACACACAGAGAAAGAAATCCCATAAAAATACAAAATCTAAAACCATCTTGTGTAAGCAATAAGAGTAGGTTTTAAGGTTAAAAGAAATTGCCCCAAAATTGTTCTTAAAGTAATAAGTACAAATAGCCAATAAGTCTCTTTCAAAGCCTTCAACATCTTTAGCCATCAGAGAAATTCAAATTGAAACTATATAATAAAAAAAAAAACCAGAGATACTAATAATTTGGGGCACAAATGTGGCAATGAAGAACCATTATTTACAGCTGCTGGGAGTATAGTCTAGTGTAGCCACTGTGGGAGTTTGGATGGAAGTTTCTTTAAAAATGGAATTATTCAGCTACAGCACTCCTGAGATGAATCTATAGCTTCTGCAACCTATCAAAGAGACACACATATTGATGTCCAGGGATGCATTGTCCCTTGCAAGGAAACAGAACTGTCTAAGGGACCACTGAATAATCAATAAATGGATGATAAAATGTGATGTAGACAGGTAATAGAATTCCATTCCAATTGTAAAGAAAAATGACAAATTTTCAGATGGATGAGCGAAATTAGAAATGGCTATATTAATGGAGGTAATTCAGACTCAGCAAAACAACAGTTACTTATTTTCGTCATATTCATAGCTTAGTTTATAATGTTTATACTTATATGTAATATATAATGTATAAATGTGAGTATGGATTGAGATATGAGAAAAGAGACCACAGCATAGACATAAATTAATCACAAGCAACTTAAAAGAGGACAGCAACAGTGGTGGGGGTGGGGTGGTGGTTAAAGGGCTAAGGAAATGTCACTAGGGTGGGAGGGAAGACAGGAGGCAGGGAATCTCCAAAACAAATTCTGCTTGAAAATGCCAGGATTAAACCAAATACTGTATCTGCTAACTAAATTGTATCCACTTATCTTTATATTTAAAACCGGCTTAGGTCCAACTAGGGCATAAGTAAAAACTCTACATCATCAACCATAAGTTTTCATAGTCCTATGGATTTTCAGTGAGAAACCCATTCTATCATTTAGAAAAAAATGTATATGTTATCGTCATGAAAAAGGAATGATGGGAGTGGAGTGAGGAGGAGCCACCCGTGGCGCCAGCTGTCTGAAAGAGAAATCGCTCAGCCTCTGCGCTGTCTGAGGCCGAGGAGCCTGTTTCAGCGGATTAGCCCCAATTCAGTTTACCACAACAGGTGACAGTGCCTGGTTCGAAATAGCTGCTGAGAAAAAACACTCAGCAAGCAAGCACACACGAACAGTCCGAGGGAATCTCACAAACCAGAGCCGAGCAAAACCAAAAAAGGATAAATGTTGTAATATATTGATGTTCAATTCTTTCTATCTTTTGATGTGGTGGCACCACTAACATGTGGCTACTTGTTTTGAGGGTTTTGGCTTCGGTTAGGACGACCTAACTAAGTACGTCTGTGTATTTTCCTAGAGAAACAACTCGTGCTGGAAGGCAGCTGCTGGTCAAGTATTTGAAGTTGATGAAAGAATGGGGGGGGGTTGACAAGAAGATATTGGTAGCCAGCAGTAATATTGTGGTGGTCTCAGTAGATATGAGACATTTAAAGCAACAGTGTGTGCGAGCTCTCATGTGTGCACATGCCTGTGTGGGTGCGCATGCATGCATGTGTGTGTGTATGCACACAAACACACGTGTTTGCGTGTGTGTGTGTGTGTTTGTGCATGTGAGTGTTGAAGGGAGTGATCCACTTTGAACTTGGATTATTTAAGTCTTTGTCCACAAATCTGAGGTAAGAATTAGTTTAAGATACTTTTCAATGTCAAAGTGGCCAGTGGTGATGTGCCCTTGTTTATATTCAAATAGGTTCTAATTATGGTGATTGTCGTGACTGCTGAAATATAATCAGAGTTATGGGCACATTTTGAAGAGCAGTAATTTCCCTTCATCTGTTTTATTACCAGTGGGATATGTGCTTATGAATAACAATATTTTAAAATATCCTTTCTTTGTTCATACACTCCTACACTCTGACAAGTTACACATCTGGGTAAGTGTTAATGGGATTTACACATGTTTTTATCATTTTTACTTAGGAAAATCACATTCTCTCCAAAAATATGTTTTTAGGAGGAAAAGGCCAGCTTTTCATATCATCCAAATGATATGATAAGTTCACAGTTAATATGTGCCTTTCACTCCTGTCCCTTTAAAAAATTCATTTATTTGGTGTACAGTTATGAATGGACAGCTTTGTTTAAGAACTTGAAGGAGAGATTAGTGATTCATATTCATGAGTGGGAAGAAATGAAAACCAGGGATGAAGCCATTTTAATCAAAGGCTCAAATACTTCCTTGGAACCTTTCCCTAAGCAGCCCCTTGAAACTTTGTTTCAGAAGGGAGTTAGGGAGATAACCTGACTTGTTCAACATCTCTCCTGTGATTTTCCTGAAATGGAGTAAGCTTTCATTCCACCATCCTTGAGCCTTAATTGAAATGGTCAAGGCTACTTTTTCATCACACCCTGAGGATTTCGTGGGTTTAAAGAACTATTCTTTAAATGCTGAGATAATGCTTATGATACACATCTGTGTGCTCTCTGGTCTTAGATCATGGTCCAAGTGTTAAGAGTCTCAGGCAGATCCAGGTCCATATAATCTCTTAAAAGTTAGGTTGCCCTGTTTGGATGAGCTTGTTCTGTTCTGCGTGTTTTGATTTTTTTGCATATATATTATTGGATATATTTTATTTACATTTCAAATGTTATCCACTTTTCCAGATTCCCCTCCAAATCCCTTATCACATCCTCTTTTTGAGGGTGTTCACCCACCCCCCTACCCCCTCCTTTCTCCCAGCGCTAACATTCCCCTAGACAGGGGTATAGAGTCTTGGCAGGACCAAGGGCTTCTCCCACTGATGCCCAACAAGGCCATCCTCTGCTACATGTGCAGCTGGAGCCATGGATACATCCAGGTGTACTTTTTGGATAGTGGTTTAATCCTGGGGGGGGCCTCTGGTTGGCTGGTATTGTTGATCTTATTTCTTTCTTGACCAAGCTATTTTAAGTAGAGCATTGTTCAACTTTCACGTGTATGTGGGCTTTCTGTTGTTTTTATTGTTATTGAAGACCATCCTTAGTCCATGGTGATCTGATAGGATGCATGTGATTGTTTCGATCTTATAACTGTTGAGGCCTGTTTTGTGATCAACTATATGGTCAGTTTTGGAGAAGGTGCCATGAGGTGCTGAGAAGAAGGTGTATTCTTTTGTTTTAGGGTGAAATGTTCTATAGATGTCTGTTAAATCCATTTGGTTCATAACTTCTGTTAGTTTCACTGGGCATCCTGTCTTTGCTTACAACCAGGCCAATTTTGTGTTGGGGGACAGAGTCTATGAGAGCTCCAGGCTGCCCCTCCCTACCCTTTCCACCCTACTCAGCAAGGACATGCTCCTGTCCATCACACTTTTCTCTCATGCTGCCCTGTTGCACTTCTAGTCCTACTCTCTCCACCACGCACTCCCCGCGGCATTCCTCCATCTTTCTCGCCTCACCATTGCATATTCGTTCATCACAGTAGCACTGGACATGGCTGTGTATCACACACAGTGTGCGTTTTATTTACCCAAACAGCTTTACATGCAAATACTTTAAAAGTAACTCTGAACACCATTTTGTCTTTGTTTAACAACTGAAACCTCAAAACTTTTTGGGGATATAATTTTGAATCTTTGTCTCTGACTCCTTGTCTCCCTGTGCCTCTTTGTCTCTGTCTGTCTATCTCCCTCTCCCTCTCCTTTGCCACCTACTTTCTGATGGATCTCATTGTTTAGTCCAGATTGTCTGGGACCTGACTCTTGCTATGTAGACCTGGAACTCGGAATTGCATTGTCTCTATCTCCCAGGTGCTGGGATTACAGGGATGCATCAGTGTGTCTGCTTTCTCTGCCTTCCCTGCTTCTTTTCCTTGTAACTTTGACTGTGGGCTTCAGTCCACATGTGTGAATTTTACTCTTAGACTCCACCTTTTTTCTCATTTCTCTCTTTTGTGCTTCTTTCTGGCTTGCTGATGCTCACTTTTCTGATTCTGAAATCAAATATGTGACTGAGCATAAAATATGGCCAACACATTTTATATACAAAATAACAGGTAGTTCTTAGTGGACAGACATCACAAGAGCTAGGTTCTGCAGGTTTCTCTTGCATTTTAGAATTTTTGCCATTTTAAAAGATGCATGAGAGAAACAGCTTTGGAAGTAAAGGTTAATTCTGGTTGCAGTTTCTGAGGTTTTGGTCCCTGTTGGTTGACCATTGTTTCTGGGGTATGCTGAGGCCTGACATGATAGTGACAGAAAAGTGTAAATGGCCTGTAATAGTCACCCAGGACACTGGAGAAGCATAGAACATCAGGGAGGGAAGAGGTGAGTCTGCTAAACCTACAAGTCACTCGCAAGAGTTGATCATCACCGTCAGCTTGACTAGGTTGTGCATTACCTAGGAGACAAAGTCCCGAGTGTCTCTTGAGGTTTCTAGAGCGATTTCACGCGAGACTGGAGACCACTGGGAACTCTAGAAAAAGGGTTGGTACCTGTGCTGAATAAAAAAGGGGGAAAGGAGAAAATTAAGCTGGAAACAGCACCCACCTTTCTCACCTTTCCGTTTCCTGTCTGCTGTGGCTACTCCTGACTATGACTAGCTTCTGCCTCTGTATACAGAGACACTTTTAGATAGACTGCATCCTGAAATTGAGTAAAAACAAGCTCTTTATTTTTTAGCTATCATTATTATTATTTTATGTATTTTCCCACAGCAACAAGAAAAATAATTGATATACCGACTTCCTCCAGCCACATCTCACCTCCTAAAATATATACCATCCCCCAAAGTATGACCACAAGCTGAAAAGTAAGTCTGTCACACAAAATCCTATGGGGATTATTCCAGATTTACTACTCCATTATAGTGAAGCTAACATATCCCACAGAATTATTAGGGGTTTAAGTGATATTTCACTTATTAAAACTCTGGTTTTCAGTAAATATCCACTTATTTAATATGTTCATCCTTTGGGAGTACAGTCAGGGAGAATCTATCTATCTATCTATCTATCTATCTATCTATCTATCTATCTACCTATCTATCTGATATAGATTACAGATATAGATATATAGATGATACACACATATATAGAAAGAGATATCTAGATATAGATAGATAGATACATACATACATAGATACATAGAGAGATAGATAGAGAGATGCATCTCATTAGTAGCCTTAATAATTCTGTGGGATATGCTAGCCACATTTTAATGGAGTAACAAATGTATTATATTTTGAATCTGGAAACACACATACACACATATATACATACACATACATATATAGAATTTGATTGTTGGTTTAATTGTGCTTGGCTAACAACAGTAGTTTAGTGGTTTTGCTCTGGAAGACTGAAGCCAGGAGGGTGGAGGAGACAGATGGGAGCTTTACCCTAAGCTTTGACATGTCAAGATTGTGCTTTGTGTAGGAGGATGTAGAAATGCCCACTCTGGTTCACTTTAACACAGTCAAATGGCTAATCCAGGAAAGTTAGTCAGCTGGTTTTAATGTCATTCAATCCCTTAAGCAACAAATTCTGCTCTTTCCTTGAGCTACCTATGTACATCTTAGGTGGAAAATATGCTTGAGTAGTGTGACTATGGAAGTAATGTTTTAGAATAACTCATGTAGGTGAAGTGTCTCTATACAGATATGTATACACAGTTAATGTGAATATATAAATATGCATATAACACAAGCATATCAATTCATCCCATACATAATATTAGTCACTAAGGAATTGGCTATAACAAACCAATGACTCTAAAGTCTGGCTGCTTAATACAATCCCAAATATCCTTTTCAAATGATGATTATCAAATGACTTACTTTTATCCTTTAAATCAAGAGTTCTCGGATTGGGACTCCAAGTTTCAACTTGTATCCAAATTGAACCTATATTCTAGGATAGATATTTCTTTAGGACATGTCTGAGATCCATTGGTTTTTTTAAAAAGAAAAAAAATCATAATTTTTCAACATCATCTAAGGTTACTTCTGCTTTGTACTTTGATTAGATAAGTAGGATGGGACTTCCCCACTGTGTAGATGGATAGAAACTCCTGATAAACATATGAAGTGATGGTCTCTGGACAATAAACAGTAGGCAGACCAGGAGTCTGTTCTCACAATGTAGAGATTTCAGTAAGAATTTCATGTCTTCTGTAGGCACTTTCTCAAGGGTGGTGCTAAGAGAAGATGCCTGGACCAGAGAACAGAGGGACAGGCTCCAACTTTAAGTGTAAGGTGTTTATAGTCTGAGATGTAGAGTACTAGAAAATGGGACACAAGTACCTGGGGATAGAACTCTAAGGGTTGCATAAAGACCTCCTTTGAGTGTTGAAGCTGGGCCAACAAAATCCGGAGAAAAACAATTCGAAGAGTGCCCTGAGTACAGAGAGCAGTGAGAGTTCTGGGCACAGTGGTTGACCAGAACTCTCTCTGCTTCTTGAACCACTTCTTCTTGAAGCTCTGAGGTGCTCAATGTAGACACTAGGCAGTCAGACGCTGAAAGAAAAACAATCTCTGGAGACAAAGACATGCTCAACTTACCCTAACAAAGCTTGTAAAAACAACTTTGAAAGGTCCAGCTTTATTTAGAAGTGACTTCCGCGTTTGCCACAACTTCACACAGTCCTAATGAAGAAAAGCATTTAAGCCTCATTACTCAACACAATTTCCTCTTCTAGTAAAAAAAAAAAAAATAAAATAAAATAAAAATAAAACCAAAAAGCAAACAAGCATCAAACAAATAGACAAACCAAAAGAAAATCAGAGGAGAAATAGAAATTTCAACCGACCCAAAGTGTTACAATTGTCACAGACAGTTGGTAGACAAGGATTGGGAACTGACTATGAACACTTTCAAGATTTAAAGAATCAAAGCCTATTAAGTAAAATGAAAATCTAAATGTAGAATAGCAGATGTCAGATAAATTTTGACTGAAGGATCTTGACAGATGATTAACATAAAGATAGAAAATGAACATTAATCCAGTGCAGTAGAAGTATTGCAACTTGAGAGAGAAAGGATAAAATATGAACTGAGAACCAGGGACTACACAAGACATTAATTTATGTCTAATTTAATGGTTTTTGATAAGTGGAGAGAACGAGGAAAGTAAAATTACTTGAAGAAATCATTTTGCAAGTTTGATGAAAGCTATAAATCCACATATCCAAGACCTCGAACAGAAACACAAGCAATGTGGACACTAAGAAAACCTAGTCATGAAATAAGACTCATGAAAAAGAAGAAATCTTAAAAGTAAAATCTTTAAAAACTGCTAAACAACAACAAGAAAACCAACCAACCATCCAACCATCCAATCACTATCACCACCACCACCACCAACAACAACAAAAACAACAGTGAAAACTCAAAGCACTGGAGAGATGTCTTAGGACATTGCGAACACTTGTTCTTAGAGATGACCTGGGTTTGGTTTCCAACACCTTCATGATGGTTCTTAAACATCTGCAACTCCAGTTACAGGGCATCAGATGCCTTCTTCTGGTCTCCACAGACACAGTTGACTTACATGGTTTGCATGCATACATGCATACAAGCAAACAACTCACACAAATAAAGCAGATCAAAAAATAAACAAAACAAAACTATATTGAATTCAGACAAGCATCTTTAGACTTCTAACTGAAGACAATACAGGTACAGATACAGTTGAATAACATCTTCTAAGAACTAGGTGTGAAAGGACCAACTGTTCTAGAATTCTATACTCAGTGAGAAGTGCTATGGACTAGATTTGGGTTATGATTGCAATACAAAGTAATATGTTTCCCACTTTAAAATGTTCCCCTGGAAATGTACCACAGTATAGCATTTTTACTGTCCTATGCTTGGCATACTGCTACCTCTGAATATGTTCATTTCTCATATTTAAAAGGAATGATATCATTATATACCGCAAATACTTTTGTATTGGTCCTTTCTCAGGCAGTAAAGTCTCAATATTTTCCATGTTTCAATGTGTTTGATCTTGACCACAATTTTGGAAGTAAAGATATTTTTCTGCTTTTATTTTTACTGACAAAGAAACCAAGTCCCATGCTGACACATCTGAGAGAAACCCAACTAGGTCTTTTTAAAAAGACATTCTAACTCCAGATAACTTATTTGTTTTAAAAAAAAAAAAATTTAGTTAGAAATGTGCGCGCGCGTGTGTGTGTGTGTGTGTGTGTGTGTGTGTGTGTGTGTGTGTCCCACATGTGTGTTGGTAGCTTGGAGGCCAGAGTGGGGCATCAGATCTCTGGAATCTTGAATAGTGGTAGTTTGTGAACTGCTTTCTATGGGTGTTGGGAACTGAACTCTGATCCTCTGCAAAAACTGCAAAAACAATCTTTCAAATATTTTCTCTTGCCCCAGAGCCTGCTTTCACATTGTCTCTCCACAGCAAGTCTGAAAATGCAAGTTTGAGAGACACCAGATATCCAGAAGCCAAGAACAGCTCTCATCTTTCCTACTGATAATGATGTTTCTTACTTAAATATCTGAAACCGTAGGCATAAATACCTGACTCGCCAAATCCATACAACTACTAAGAAGCAGATGGGACTTAATATTTAAACTGCTAACTTCCAAGCACAATATGTCTGGTGTCTGTCCTGTCTGTTGTGTGTCTTCAGAGAAAACTGAAAAAAAAAAAAAAAAAAAGAAAATTACAGGAGAAAGGAAACAAGGATGATATTTTGGCCAAATGGGATCATGTTTTATCTTTGAATGGCCTAGAGACTCGTTTCAATCTGGAACCTCTTCTAGAAGTTACCATAAGAACTCTCATAGGGAATTCATCCTAAAAACACCCCCAAAGCCCACCCCATGTCCTGTGCTACAGAAAAAAAAGACATTTAGCATTAAGACTATGAATATATCACAGCATTCATTTTAAAGTTTTATTCATGTTTTCATAAATATTTAAGGAATGCTGTAATTTATACAAAGTATAAAGCATTTAGTCTTGTATTTCAACGAATTTTCATAAAAATGAACGCAAAGGCAAGCTTCGGACAAGGACACTGATCGACTGGTTCCTAGTATGTCATGTGATTCTTTTACAGCTCTGCAAAACTTCCCACGCAAGATCACATGACTTTGTTTCCTCTGAACCTCAGGTCCATCTTGCACATTTGCACTTAACTTAAATGGAGTTTGGAATCTGACATTTTCCAGCAACATAAAAATTTATCTATATTATTGTAGAAGACAATTGTGGGTTTTTTTTACTGTTATTTTTATTAATTTAATCTCATGCATGGTGGTCAAGAACTGTACCACTGAGCTGTATCTTCAGCTAGATGTCTTTTTAAAATTAGTAAATAGTGTTCTACCCTGGTAACTATATGACAATGATTTTTCCATATTTTAGTTTTATGGGTTTCTAGTTAATTATGAATAAGGCACATATAGAATTATAGCACATTTTATATAACGTGCTTAAGACTTTATGTTGATTAGATTCATATCCATTCATGGGTTATTATATATAGTTGTATGTGTGTTTGTATAGTATATACATTTATTACATATTAATTATATATACATATATATTATATACATATTAGAGTGAATAAATAATGCAAAATGTTTTAAGGGAGTCATGCCAGGTTTCATTCCATCACAGTGTGTGAGGATTTTTATTGCCGTACATTCTCAGCAGCACTTGGTTTGGTTACCATGGCTTCTGAATAATCTGTGTTTTGCAAATAGCCTCATTACCATAGCATTTGTCAAATTACATGTACCTCATTAGTTAGGAGAAGATAAATTCTTGTAGTTTTAAAAAGTGTCCATTGATGGTGAATTCTCAAGGGATATAGGCATCTTACTCTTTTAAAACATCAGTATTATTAAAATAAAATTCACAGAGTAAAACTCACCAAGGTTAAACAGAATACTTATTGAATTTTAATAATTTTGCATAATTATATCATCCCTAAAGTGATCACAATATCTTATTTCTCCCAAAAATCCCCTTACATCTCTTTAAAGGTAACCCTGACACACACACACACACACACACACACACACACACACACACACTATATTTTTCTTGACAATTATTGAACTATTTTGTGCTATCATATGCTTTTACAGAATAACATTGCATGAGAGAAGTGTAAACATCTCTTTCATGTAACAAAACAATCTCATTATTGATTGAAACTATCATTTCAAATTAGTGTCCCCCCCTTTTATTTTCCTTTTTATTGCTGAGTTGTATTTCACTTAGCCATTCACCTGGTGGTAAGAATTTAACTCTGCCCAACTCGTTGACATGGGTAAACATGCTCTCTGTGTACAGGGTGAATTAATGCTTTCATGTATCCTGTATATAGAGCCGGGAAAATATATGGTTAGTTCATGCCTACTGCTGGAGGCACATGGAACGTCTTCAGAAACAGCCATTGTTTCCAAATGCACTACTGAAGGAGTTCTGGGATTGATTCAAATACACACCAAAAACTGCTTTTCAGACACTCTAACTATAGTTTCCTAATGTGCTAGATGGTGCTAGGTTTCACTTATGTAACAAGATACCAGGACTACTAAAGCAAAACCTTTGCATTACAAAGATGGTTGGTGCTAGTTAGCTGGAGCTAAGAAATTAGCAGTGATCAAGACCAGCTTCACTGAAGTGAAATCCGAGAAGCTTCCCTGAGAGCAGAGAAGCTTTGTTCCAGAGGTAGCCATGGCTGTACCTCGTGTTGGCAAACAGACTTAGTAATGTATAAGAGTCATCCAGGTGGTACTGGTTTGAAAACAAGAAAGGGTAGGTAGCAGCTGATGCTCGGCAGCGTGAGAGGCCGTGAGAGGCCAGGAGAGGCCATTGGTGATGGTGCAGCCTAAGTGGTAGTTGAAGGCTCAGGATTGAAAGGGTCATGCAGAGAAGTTGAGGCTTAGCACTGTAGCGATCGCCTATCTCGCCAGCAAGAAAGACGCGCCACAACAGGATCCTTCTACAGGCGTTCATTGCGGGTTTGATTGCAGTAGCGAAAGACCCCGAGCCCAGAAATCAACCCTCATTTTATATGCTTAGGAGGAATGTGTCGCTACCTGATTGGTGCATTTTGTGTGCCCTAATTAGCATACTTGGGACTAGAGAACAAGTCAGCATGAGTCAGCAGAACAGGCATATTCGCATGCGCACTTAGGTTGTTTATCTCAAAACTGGCCAACCTCCCTTCAGGCTGGGCACCATCTTGTAGTGGCGAATGCGGTGGCTTCCCACATAGCACCATGGAAAGAACCTATTAGAAGCTATTTGTGAAAGTGCTGTCCAAATGCAGCAGAAGACAGCAGGGCTTTGGAGATGCCAGCACCATGAGATGACCACCAAGAACAGCAGCAGTAGAGAGCATCTGGAGCCTGGAAGACAAGACGTGTGCTACAAAGGACAGAGCTGGACAAGTGACCTTTGGAGGAGACCAGAAGATTGTGAGTGGATTCCTGACATTGGACAGTTAAGAGTTTGATTTTGATTTTACTTGTAACTGTGCCCTGATAATTTTTCCCTCTTGAAGTAAGATAGTATTTTAGTGGAGCCTAGAGGTAAGAGACTTTGAACTGTAAAAAGACATTGTATTTTAAAAGAGATTGGATATTTTAAAGGGATTGAAATTATAATATGTAAGAATTTGTAAAGAGTGGGGGAATTTTAAAGTTATTTAGATCTTGGGGATGAATTAGTAAGTAAGGGTTGAGGTTTAATAATGATGTGTTCGTATGTGAGGTTGACATGGGACCAGTTGTACCGGCTGGTTTTGTGTCAACTTGACACAAGCTGGAGTTATCACAGAGAAAGGAGCCTCAGTTGAGGAAATGCTTCCATGAGATCCAGCTGTCAGCCATTTTCTCAACTAGTGATCAAGGGGGGAGGGCCCAGCCAATTGTGGGTGGAGCCATCCCTGGTCCAGCCCATTGTGGGTGGAGCCATCCCTGGGCTGGTAGACCTGGGTTCTATAAGTAAGCAGGCTGAGCAAGTCAGGGGAAGCAAGCCAGTAAGCAGCACCCCTCCATGGCCTATTCATCCACTTTGGCCTCCAAGTTTCTGCCCTGTGTGTTCCTGTCCTGACTTCCTTTGGTCCTGAACAGCAATGTGGAAGTGTAAGATAAGCAAACCCTTTCCTCCCCAACTAGTTTCTTGGTTATGATGTTTTGTGTAGAAACAAATCCTGACTAAGACAGCATCTTTCACTCATCTTCTTTAGGAGCACTGTGGGCTATGCCAGTTTCCTGGTGATTTCATACTAGGTATAGAAAAAGCATGCCAGGTTCTCAGAAGATCTCCACTGGCATTTGAAATGAGATCACACTGAATTTACAGAATCCCAAAGGGAGAGCTGACACCTTAACTTTCATTAGCCATTCGGTGTATGATATTTCTCTCCATTTATTTCGATATTTTAAGCTTCCCTTAACACTCTTTTGTCAGTTTGAACTTACACATCTTAAATATTTTTCATTATATTTATTACTACTTATTTTACATTTTACACTTTTGCAAATGGCTTATCTACGGATTTTCAGTGTTGGTTGCAAATAGCTTAAATAATTTTTTTTTCATGTTGAATTTTTTACCCATGAGTCTACTAAGCTCATTCATTCCTTTAATATTTTCTTCTTTTTTGTATACTCTACAAGGAAAAAAACATTCTGTTCTGGCAATAAATAAAGTTTACTTCTTTGTAAATTTTGTTTTTGAGAGTTTGCATCATCAGTGAATGTTTAACAGATCCAGAAAAAGGGCAGGTGCCTGTTTTAAGAGCACAGCTATTGAACACCCGTGAAGGATGATATTAGATACAGAATGATTTTTGTAGATTTTTGTTTGTTTATGTGTTTGTTGGTTTGTTTGAGACAGGGTTTCTTTGTGTAACCTAGGCCATCCTGAAACCTGCTCTGTGGACCAGGTTAGTCTCAGTCACAGAGACCTGCTTTCCTCTAACTCCTGAGTAAAGGTGTCCACTACCACATTTTTTTTTTTTAGTTGATCAAAAGAACAAAATTCAAAAACCAAAACCAAAACAAACAAACAAACAAAAAAAAACCCAACAACAACAACCCCTCCCCAAATCCTGTAGAAACAGCTAAATGGTTATGAGCATATTGTTCATCCAGAAGGACTGGCTTTGATTGTCAATTGTTCATCCAGAAGGACTGGCTTTGGTTGTCAACATTCTGTTTGATGCGTCACCTTAGATGTTGTATTTTGTAGAAAAACTCCTTTGTTGTTGTTGTTGTTGTTCTTAGTCTGGACTGACAGATGAACAACCTTTTGACTTTTCTCTTTAAATTTGATGATTCTGGAAAATGTCCTATGTGTTATTTTTTTATTATAAGTGTTCTTATTCTCAAGATATTGACATAAAAGACCAGAGGAATATGGCTACTATGTTGGCTGTGTTCGGTTTCCCCAAGTAAATAGCTTCCCAGACATTCTGCCCTTTAGGACACTGGGCAAGGCAGACAGGTTGGAAAGCTTAAAGACCTTGCCAAACCTTCTTGATTTCCTTTAACCTTATACACACTTCTATAAATAGTTATCTTCATTTAAATTTTTCAGTATGTCAGTCTTTTATTACAATCAATGTACTCAAATATCAGATCTTACTTAAGACATGTTAGCACTTGCAGAATCATCTACCCTTTTAAAACAAAAACAAACAAACAAAAAAAAAAAAAAAAGGAAAAGAAAAATCTTAGAGGCCTCAAAGTAATCTGATCTTAAAGTCAGGTGGGCTCCCCTAAATAACACATGATTTCTTTGCTTTTATACTCAAGCATATATTTATTTTTAAAGGGTAGTTTTAAATTGGTTCCCCTATCCAACCCTCACATTGCTGGGCCAGGAAACATTTGTGAACCCCCCCCCCCAAAAAAAAAAAAAAACTAACAAGAAGCTGAATCTAATGCAATCTCATTAGGGTCTCTTTATTTAAGCTTGAGTTTGGGCCACACCACCATCTCTGAGGCAGGAGAATAAAAGGAGACCCTAAACAGAGTTTCAGGCAAGATTTATAGAGACAAGAAAGAGTATCTAGCCTGGCACACATCTGATTGGGGTTGGGGGGAGCAGGGAGCAACTATCTGGTTCTGGAAGCCAAACCATAAACTTAAATTCTCCATGTTTTCTTTTTTGGTGGTTGTTAGGAAGTGAAGAGTCAGGGACTGGATTATAACCTGGAGGTACAGGTTTGCTGGGGAATAATGTGGAAACCAGTGATAGACTCGGATCTTGTTGGGAATAACCTGGAAACTGGTTCTAGGTCCTGGTCTGTTAGCTAACTTGAGTTTGACCTTAGGTAAAGTTCTGTAAGATGGAGTCAGAGCCCAGATCTGCTCTCTCAAGACCATCAGAGCAAAGTAACCTTGAGGAGCTTAACTAATTAGCATATTATTTCACCTGTCTTTGCCTCTGTTTTCACCTTAGGAAATCGGTGAGGCTTTTGAGATGTTTGGAGTGTCTATGCGATCAAGAACTTGGAGTATTATTGCTACAGACTTTATTCTTAATTAAAAAACTTAAGGACTTGGAGTATTTTTTTTTTTTTTTTTTTTTTTTGTATTCTAGTCTCTGACTTATATTTGGCTTTCATTTGTAAAAACTACTTCAAAATAGTACCATGTCTGTCCTTTTAATTTTAAGATATGCCTTCATCAACCTAAGATTTCTCTACTTGGAAGTAATAGGAAGCATTAATTTCATAGTACATATTAAGGCGGGCTTCTACTGTGTTTGGGGAAAGTTTTGTTTGAGCACTTTGATTAAAAGAGAAGAGTAATTAGTACAGTCTATCTGTTCTTCTTATTTGATTACCTAAGCCAGCTCTTGGGGTTACTATCTGGTGTTGACTCTGAATTTATCCTGCTTAAGTATAAGGCTCTGCTTCCTCTTCTAATCTTTTTGCTCTGTGATTGTCTTTGGTAATATTTTAGCCCTCACATTAGGAGTGCAGACATGTTCATATTTGGCTTTCTTTTTCATTTTAGCTCTTGAGTGTTTAAGATAGAAAGAAAGGCAAAATCACGAGGAAAACAGCATGTCCTGGAAATTAGGAAAAGGACTTGTGAGTTATAAACTGACACCATTGTCTGGAAAAGACTATGAAAGAGTGAGATTTCCAAATCTCTTCATATCTTGAATGGTAAAACATAAGAAATGTTTTAACATTATCCTTTTGTGTGTGTCAAAGAACATATATATTCAACCCTCAGAGCTCCCAGAGTCTAAACCACCAACCAAAGAGCACACATGCAGGGACCCATGGCTCCAGCTGCAGATGTAGCAGAGGATGGCCTTATAGTGCGTCAAACAGAGGAGAGACCATTGGCCCTGTGAAGGCTTGGTGCCCCAGTATAGGAGAATGCCAGGGCAGGGAGGTGGGAGGGAGTGGGTAGGTGGGTGGTGGAATACTCTCATACAGGCAGGGTGAGGAAGGATGGGATAGGGAGATTCCAGAGGGGCAACCGGGAGAGGGGCTAACATTTCAAATGTAAGTACAGAAAATATCCAATAAAAAGAGGTAAAAATATATTGTATACAGAGATAATTTTAGAATAATTAGTAAACGTGGTCATGCTGTGCCTACTGCTTTTCTGCTTTGTAAGCTATTTTACCTTTCCTTCTTCTTTCTCTTCTTGTTATAGTAGATTTACTGCATCTTCATGAAACCCACCCCCCATTCCCACCCTTCAATGCTTCTAATCCCGTCTTTCATTTCAGTGATGCTTTTGCCTCCCACCTTAATGTGACCTTCCTCTTTCTGCATATGCACTTTCATTCCCTGCAGTATTTTGTTCTCTAACTGTATGTTTCTTCATGTTCCTTGAAACATCCCTTCTTCTGTTAGTGTTAATTTTTAATCAAATTCTAATTTTTGATAAATTATAAATGTGAGATGATAGAAAAGTAAAAATTTCCTAAGCTTTTTATGTATGAATCAGGCAGTGAAGTTATTTGCTGAGTGTGTGATACTGGTGGTTTGGGCTTTGAGTTGTGAATGTAGTTCATGAAACTTGATAAGGAGAAGAGATAAACAGTATTGAAATCTCCCAGAAGATGTCATTCTTGAAACTACATAGCATTTCACTGTATAGATTCTACTGAAAGACCAGACTAAGTTGGCTGAGCCATTAGTATTTTTGCCATAAATTGTATTAATGTCTATTACATGTAACATGAAGAATTCAGTGATAAGTAGGAAATTACTATGTAAGCAAGCATCACTTCTAATAGAACGAATGGCATCACTGGCTCCAAAAGGAGGAGGAATGTGGTAAACTTCAAGGAAGTGTTACCTGAAGTCAGCTTACCACTCCAAAGCCAAAACTCAGCCTCCAGGAGTTTGTAAGAAGAAAAATCAGATTTATTTAATAAGCACTCCCTGAGAAAATGGAAGATAGAGCTGTTTTCCCCTTCTGAAAACAATGTCAGGAAACTCAAGTGCACAAAATGCTTTCAGCAGAGACAGGGAGTGTAGGGATAATGGACAGGAGGCTGGTTACTGTTAATAAAGCAAAAGTGTGATAACCATGTAGGGTCATAAGCACCATTCTGAAGGCCCTCTAGAGGTTCACAGACATGAGGTCATTTGAGGAAAATAGTAATAAACATGCATAGTTGAAAGGAAAGACTTACAGAAGCACATTCTATGAAGAGATTGGCCATTCAGAATTGGTTTGGTGATATGACATGGTAAGACATGTACTGGTTCTTGACTTTGGCTCATCATGCTGACAGGATGAGTCCTTAGTGAAGGAATGAAACTGGCAGGTGAAATATGAATGCATGATGATTCCGAAGACAAAAGGGTTGGCTACAGTAGCTAAGAAATATTCTCCCCCTCCCTGAAATTCTCACCATTTTAAAGGTTAGAACTTGACATGTCAAGTTGCCCCAGTCTATTTAAAGTCTTTTATTTTCATTACCAAGACAAAATATCTAGGATGGTGATTTCCAAATCAGAGAGAGCCATTGATTCATGGCTTGGGAAGCTGGACAATCAAGCAACATTCTTCCCACATTTTCTATGCTTCTAGCAAAATGTCCTTGCTGCTTCACATGATGGAAGACATCATATGGTAGCAAAGAACATGTATGAGTAATCGTGTCTATTCTAATAAAGTCATCCTAATATAAGCCATTATGGGAAGGGTCCCACCACCGTAGCCTCATCCATTCCTAATTCTCAAAGGACCCCCTTCCAAATATCTTCAATGTAATAATAGGTTAAAAATTTCTGTTTCCATTAAAGTGCAAGCTGATGATTGCTTTCCTTATCTTTTGGAGACTTTTATGGCCTCAACATATTTACTATTAGTGTGCACATAAATGCTAGCAAGTGCCTTTGAGAAGTTGGTATTAGGAACCTTGATAATGGAGTTCGGAGCTCTTTTCATGAGGAAGCCTGTGGTAATATAAAGGGCCACTATGATTAGGACATGACTCAGTCAAAATTTTCACTGACATGCATGCCTGAATTTGGGTAAAACCTAGTTTGCCTCAAAATGGCTCTACTTATATATACCATTTCCAATGACTTCTAAAAGTAATTTCATGAAATGGTATGGGTAAATACAGTTATCTGCCTTCAGATGAGTAATTCTTGGAAGTAGAACTTGGCATCTGCATTCCCTAGGCGAGCAAACCCTTCCTAGGACTTAGCACATGAAGCTTCAGAGAGAACATGGGATGTGTATTTGCAACATATCATTTTACTGTGTATTTTGAGGCTTAAATTTTTCTTAGTGAAGATACATTAATGTGTTACCTCCTATTTGCCTTTTCTTTCTGTTAAATCAGTTGGAAGAAGCCAGTACTAGAAGCCTCTCTTTCTTGGTGGCAACAGTCTTAAAAGACACTTTGTAGCCCTCCTCAGAACAAAAGTGAGAGCAGACTTATGATGGAGAGAGAGCAGCTTAGCAGGCAGCAGTTTGGAGGAACTGAAAATTGTCTTACCTTGGTGAAGTACTCACGGCTCTGGTCTTAAAAATCTCCCTTCACCCTGGGTAGGCCCTTTGGCTCCTGTTATGGCTAAATATATATCCATAGTTAGACCCAATCAGCTTCCAAAATTTTGTGTCTCTTACTCTAGCTCTCCGATCAGAGAAGAGTTGAGCTGACCACCACCCGATATGGGTTCCTTTGGAAACCTGAAAGGAGACATGGAGAAGAGTCCAAAATTATGTCTCTTTCAGGAGCCAGCATCCATTAGGTCTGTACATGTATATGTGGTTCCTCTTCATGGTGATTTGAAAGTTATAAACCTAGCCCATTTCTGGGTTGGGTTTGTGCTTTTACAGTGTAATAAGGGAGAAGGTTTCTTAAGAAAATGGTTCTTTCCTTTTTTTAAATTGGAATTTTTAAAATTTACATTTCAAATGTTATCCCCTTTCTTGATTTTTTTCCATCCATAAAACCCTATTTCTCCCCCTCTCTCTGCTTCTATGAGGGTGCCCCCACCACTCCCACCTCCCTGCTTTGACATTCCCCTACACTGGGGCATAGAATTTTTGCTTCTATTCCCATTGATGCACTGCAAAGCCATCCTCTGTGACATATGCAGCTGGATTCATGGGTCTGACCATATGTACTCTTTGGATAGTGGTTTATTCCATGGGAGCGCTGGTTTGTTGATGTTGTTGATCTTATGGGGTTGTAAACCCCTTTAGCTCCTTCAATCCTTTCTCTAACTCCTCCATTGGGACTCTGTTCTCAGTTCCATGGTTAACTGTGAGCCTTTGCCTCTGTTTTGTCATGATCTGGCAGAGCCTCTCAGGAAACATCTGTATCAGGCTCTTGTCAGCATACACTTCTTGGCATCAGCAATATTGTCTGGGTTTTGTGTCTATATATCGGTTGAATCTCCACATGGGGCGGTCTCTGAATGACCTTTCCTTCAATCTATGCTCCAAACTTTGTCTCCATATTTTCTCCTGTGTATACTTTTGTTCCCACATCTAAGAAGGACTGAAGCATCTGCACTTTGGTTTTTTTTTTTTCTTATTGAGCTTCAGGTGGTCTGTGAATTGTATTTTGGGCATTATGAGATTTTGGACTAATATCCAAAATTGTCCATTGCATCCAGATCCAGTTTTGTTGGGTGTAGGCTTTTGTAGTAGGATCTGATGATTTTTTTTGAAATCCCTGTTTCTTTTCTTACCCTTTTCATTTCTAATTTTGTTATTTTGAATACTATCTCTGTTTTCTCTAGTTAGTCTGGCAAAGGGTTAAACTATCTTATTGATTTTCTCCAAGAACCTGCTCCTGGTTTTGTTGATTATTTGTATAGTTCTTTTTGTTTAGACTTGGTTGATTTTAGCCCTGAGGTTGATTGTTTCCTGCCCTCTACTTCTCTTGGGTGTATTTGATTCTTTTTGTTCTAGTGCTTTTAGATATGCTGTCATGCTGCTAGTGTATGCTCTCTCCAGTGTCTTTTTGGAGACATTCAGAGATATGAGTTTTTCTCTTAGCATTGCTTTTGTTGTGTCTCATAAGTTTTGGTATGTTGTACCTTCATTTTCATTAAATTTTAAAATGTCTTTAATTGCTTTATTTCTTTTTTGACTAAGTTATCATTGAGTAGAACATTGTTCAGCTTCCTTGTGTGTGGGCTTTTTGGGTTTTTGTTTGTTTGTTTGTTTTGTTTTTGGTTTTTTTTGTTTTGTTATTGAAGACCAGTCTTAGTCCATGCTGATCTGATAGGATGCATGTGATTATTTTAATCTTCTTATATCTGTTGAGGCCTGATTTGTGACTGATTATATGTTCAATTTTGGAGAAGGTACCATGAGGTGCTGAGAAGAAAGTACATTCTTTTGTTTTAGGATGAAACTTTCTATAGTTACGTATTAAATTTATTTGGTTCATAACTTTTGTTAATTTCACTCTATCTCTGCTTGTTTTCTGTTTTCATGATTTGTCCATTATTGAAAATATGGTGTTGAAATCTCCCACTATTATTGTGTGAGGTGCAATGTGTGGTTTGAGTAAGTTTTTTTTTTTCCTTAATGAATGTAAATGCCCTTTTATTTATATCATAGATATTCAGAATTGAGATCTCATTTGGTGGTTTTTTTTTCCTTTGACAGGGGTTAAGTGTCCTTCTTTATCTTTTTGGATAACTTTTGGTGAAAAGTCAACTTTATTTGATATTAGAAAGGCGATTCTAGCTGGTTTCTTGGGACCTTTTGCTTGAAATTTTGTTTTCTGGCCTTTATTCTGAGGTTGTGTCTGTCTTTGTCATTAAGGTGTGTTTCCTGTATTCAGCAAAATGTTGGGCTCTCTTTACATATCAACTCTGTTAGTATATGTCTTTTTATTGGGGAATTGAGTCCATTGATACTGAGAAATAGTAGGGACCAATGATTGTTGTTTCATGTTATTCTTGTTGTTAGAGTTGGACTTATGTTTGTGTGGCTATCTTCTTTTGGTTTAGTTGGAAGATTACTTTCTTGCTTTATATAGGGTGTTATTTACCTTCCTGTATTAAAGTTTTTATTTATTTTCTTTTGTAGGGCTGGATTTATGGAAAGATATTGTGTAAATTCGGTTTTGTCATGAAATATCTTGGTTTCTCCATCTATGTTCATTGAGAGTTTTGCTGGATATAGTAACCTGGGCTGGCATTTTTGTTCTCTTAGGGTCTGTATGACATCTGCTTAGGATCTTCTAGCTTTCATAGTCTCTGTTCAGAAGTCTGGCGTGATTCTGATATATCTGCCTTTTTAGGTTACTTGATTTTTTTTCCTTACTGCTTTTAATATTCTTTCTTTGTTTCGTGCATTTGGTGTTTTGACTATTATTATAAAGAAGGAATTTCTTTTTGGTCCAATCTATTCAGAGTTCTGTAGGCTTCTAGTATGTTTATGGGCATCTCTTTCTTTAGGTTAGGGAAGTTTTCTATTATAATTTTGTTTAAGATATTTACTGGCCCTTTAAGTTGGAAACCTTTGCTCTCTTTTATGCCTATTATCCTCAGGTTTGATCTTCTTATTGTGTCTGGATTTCCTGGATGTTTTGGGTTAGGAGCTCTTTGCATTTTGCATTTTTTATGGTTGTATTAACATTTTCTATGGTATCTTCTGCCCCCTGAGATTCTTCAATCTCTTGTATTCTAATGCTTGTGTCTAAGACTCCTTATCACGTTCCTAGGTTTTCTATCTCCAGTGTTGTCTACCTTTGTAATTTCTTTATTGTTTCTATTACTAGTTTAAGATCTTGGGTGGTTTTGTTCAATTCTTTCACTCGTTTGGTTTATTTTTGTGTTTCCTCTTTAAGGGTTTCTACCTGTTTACCTGTGTTGTACTGTATTTCTTTAAGGGAGTTATTTATGGTTTTCTTAAAGTCCTCTAGCATCATTATGAGTTGTGATTTTTCAAATCAGAATCTTGATTTTTCTGGTGTGTTGATGTAGCCAGGACTTGCTGTGTTGTGGGAACTGGGTTCTTTTGATGCCAAGTAGCCTTGGTTTCTCTTACTTATGTTTTTGGACCTGCTTCTGGCCATCTGCTAGTGATAGCTGGTCTTGCTGAGTCTGACAGTGGCCTGACCCTTCTGTAAGCCTGTGTGTCAGCACTACTGGAAACAAGCTTTCTCACAGCAGGGTCTTTGTAGAGAGATCTGTGGCACAGGGTCAACACAGGGTGCAGACAGAAACCAGAAGGATCCTGCCCAACCTACTTTTCAGTTCCTGTATCCTGAAGGTTCCAGGTGGGTCCCTCAGAGCAGCAGTGGTAGTCTTACCTGTGCTCTCAGGTGTGTCAGTACTTCTGGGGGACTAGCTCTCTCCATGTGGGGTCTGGGAACAGAGTGCTCGGGTAATGGGTCAGCTCTGGGTGCAGGTGAATGCCCAGTCTATTCTTTTCTAAAGGTAGACTTGAGGTCACCTACTGGTGAGTCACCCACTGGATGTTGAAGCATTCTCATACTGCTACCCTTTTTGAGTTGACATCAACATAAAACATTGCAAAGAGTTCCAGAAGGTAGTTAGGGTTTCTTTGATTTATTCTTTACCCCAAATTTCTTTGTGTCTTCTCCTAGAGCCATGCCATGTTGGAATGGAGTAACACCATGCAGAGGGTGTCACATAATACAAAGAATTGTAAATGCAAGAGGTTGATTAGCACGGTCACCATGAAGGTCTGATAGGTTTTATACATACAACATCACATATACATATATACATGTTACACATTCCCATATATCTTCCAATACAGATAGACAGATACATACATACACACACACACACAAACACACAAATACATACACAAGCATGAAATAAAACAGTTTTTGGTTTTATTTGAGACAGGATCTCTCTTTGTAGTCCTGGCTATCTTGGAGCTTGCTTTGTAGGCTGGACTGGCCTTGAACTCAATGAAATTCTCATGCCCCTGCCTTCCAACTGCTGAGGTTAGAAGCATGTCACCATGCACAGTCCACAAATGAAATCTTGAAAGAAAAAAATTTCAAATAGATCTTTCATTACTTATAGGGAGAACTGGATTTTATCAGTATTTTTGGTAGCTGTATTTTAAAAAGTAGTTTAGTTTTCCAACTCATTTGTGTGCATCTAGATGAACACATAAATACAAAGCTTATACTAATTGGATTATAGCATTATAAGATTTTATCTATCTATTAAAATTGTAACCCAGCATATTTAACCATACTGGTACTATAAGTTTTTTCTGTTAATCTTTTAGGTGAGAAATATATAATCATTAATTAGTTAATATGAGTTCTACTAAATAGTCAAATACTCCATCATTAGTTCATTTAACAACACTTTCTCATTAGGGATTTAATGATACCATTTTTCCTACACAGTGCTATAAGTTAGTGTTTTAGAATAGTTTTAATATACACTTTTTGGAGTCTTAAATTTGAATTATTTGATTAAGAGGCAAATGACAATCTAGACTGTCAAATGGATCCATGAAAAGATCACTTCAATTGAGTCCACATTCTGTAGAAGTCAACGGGATGGTCCTTCCCTGACACACTCACTAGTTTAGGCACTTTCATTCATATGATACTTTAATTTGTGATTTCTGGTAACAATTTTAAGGCTCTTGATACTAGATTTTGAGGAAAAAAATTAAAACCAGAACTTATTCTTTCATAAAACAAGGAAAGTTATGATGACTTCTGGTACCCACAACATATTTGGAAACAATTTAAAATCAAGGGACTTGATTAGAACACTATTGCTGCTGTTGGTGGTTTTTAAGGAATCTTTTTTTTTTCTACAGAGTCCTGCTGAGTATAATTGCATACAGTCACAGCAGGAGACAGACATTCTACTGAGATAACTATTGAAGCCAAGTTCGGAAACCTGTCCCTCAAGATCCCCATCACTCTGCTTTTATGTGGTAATTGTTTTATAATCATCTACACATGCTTGGATTGTGGTGTTGACAGGAGTCACCAAACCCCCCAGGGGTATCACAGAACTGAGTTTGGGGAAATATGATCAGAGAAGAAGGTTTGTTGGGTTGTCACAATTTAACAATCTGACAAGTTCTTCTTTCATTTGATTATTACTTTCTTCCATTAAAACAAAAAAATCTTTGGGTGTGCGTGTATAGTTGAGAAGAAGAGACATACAAGGCTTTTGTAACCTCTGCCACTCCCCCAAATGTAGCAACCTGGACAGAAACCTATTAAAGAGAACTCCTAAAAACTGTGATAAGTGTGCTGAAGTATAGTACTCCACAGCTGATGGCTCCTGGCTGGGGTGTAGGTAAGGAAGGACTCAGTTTCCTATAAAAAGATGGCCATTGGGAGTTTGATTATGCTCCAGTGAGTATATGGGCAACATAAATTAGACTTTTATTTTCCTTTTTTTTTTTCACCACTGCTGCTTCTGCTGCGGCTCCTCATCTTCTTCCTCCACCTCCTGCTCTGTCTCCTCCTCCTCCTCTTTTTTTTTTTTTTTTAGGAAAAGGGAGGTTATGAGAGAGGGTGGATGTGGACCAGGCAAGGTTAGGAAGTGAATGTGCTCAGGGTTCATTTTTTGAAATTCCCAAATAATGAATAAGAACATGAAAAAAATCTTTTGGTATGATGGCCATACAAAATCTGGAGAGTCTAATTCAGTAACAACAACAACAACAACAATAACAATAATAATAATATAAACGTCTTACTACTTGGAAGAGGAAGCACATATTAATGGCGTTTATTCAGTGCAGCCTAAGATACTTTTCTTCAGTAGTCTCTTCTATGGACTTCAATATTGTGACCTGAAAAGTAAAAGTTATGTTTAGGAAATTTTATAGATCTATAATTAGCCCAATGTTTTAAGAAATTACTTAATTAATTTCTGTTTGTATGTGCGTGCCCGTGTGTATGATGGGAGTATGGGTACTAAAGTATACATTTGGCAGTAAGGGAACAACTTCTGTGAAATTCATTCTTTCTAAGTGGATTCTGAGCATGTTACTCAGGCTGCCAAATTTGCACTGCCATGCTTTTACCCACTGATTCATCTTTCTGGTTCCAAGCCCACAGTTTAATTCTACATTTTCTTTATGGGAGAAGGCAATATTAAACATTATATTGCAGTAGATATAAACAAAATAACTTCAAATGTAACATTTCCACTGCCTGCCTGTTAATAACAGAAGATGTTGAATAGAGTAATCATACCATAGACTGAGGAGCTACTGCTCTGGAATTTTAATTTAGAAGAGAGTAAGGCGAAGGTCCTGAATATTCATGTTGACCCTTTGGTATGTTAGAGACACATATTTAATGTATTAGGTTTTTAAAGCTTTGAATATGACTTAAAGTATAGCTGCGTATTAAAGTCTACTCTAATTTTACATATGTAGCATTGTTTTCTTAACCCGAATGTAGAAGAGGCTGTCTTAGTGGACATTTTTTAGCTTGTGTCTTACTTGGGGTTTTACTGCTGTGAACAGACACTATGACCAAGGCAACTCTTATAAGGACAACATTTAATTGATTGGATTCTTATGATGTGTTTTAAAAGTCAAGACATAGCAGTAGAATAGAAGTTTTGGGAATGATGACTGTTCTTTCACCTTGTTCATATGTCGTCTTGTTTAGTTCAGAGATGTAGTTCTAGCTTTCCTGCTATTGTGCAGCCCAGGGTTACTGTAAACTCAGGGTAACTTCCCGACTCAGCCTACATGTAGTATTTCAGGTATGACCCTGACTGGGTGTGTGTATTTTTCACACTCACAACTCCAGTGAATCAATGCTGTTCCCTTTACTTGCTCTCTCTTTTGTCGTGATACCTGCTGTGCCCGCATTACTCTTCCTGTGGAAAGCATTTACATTCTGTGAGTTGCTTCTGGAAACTTCATTAACCACTTATTTATTTATTTGTTTGTTTATGTGTTTATGTATTTATTTATCTTCCCTCTACAGAAATGGGCAGGATTTTTTCTTGAATGTCAGGGGTTATTTATGGCATAGGTCCTTCAATGTCATTGTCCACAGAGAGAAGTATAACTCCAAGGGCATGACTCAGGTATAACTCAACTGCCTGACACAACTCCCATTAGCAGTAACGAGCACCGCGTGTGTGAATGTTCCTTGTGCTGGACCACTTCTCCATGGCTACATGGAGAGGGCCTCAGCCATCTGTCACATCACCTTCCACTCATGCTTACTTGCTTTGTTTCTTTAAATAACTTTCCAAATACAATAAAGTGGGAACACTCCATTGTCTATCTCTGATTAATAGTTTTTTTTTTTTTTTTTTTTTTTTTTAATAATAGCTATAAGGTCTTCCAAAGGGGGTGACAGAGTTTGTTCTCTCTGGATGAAGGACATTGCTAAGGAACTCGGTTTTATGGGAAAGTCAAATCATCCATTAAGCGAGGATTGTAATATGTTGAGTTTCAGAAACTCTGAATCCGTTAGATTCAGGACAGTACACAGCACCCTGTTTGGCAAGCAGTAGAGAACCCATAACCATGGCTAGTATATGCATTACCCTTCATTATTACTCATGTTCAGAGAAAGCCTTGAAATCTACTGTCCTGGTCTATATAGTGGGTACTATTCTAAGCTTGGGGAAATCTTTCACTTGTGAGCTTCAGAAAAATACCACACAGTTAATTCCTCAGATTTCTAAATCCAGCTAAAGCAGTGGGCATTATAAACTGAAGCTCAATTGTTCATTGTTCATTGTTCCTGAAAATCCAAGAGCTGCATAACAGATGTTCTTTCGAATACAGTAGAACATTGGAGGAGATTCTGTCTCTCATCGAAGGTGAGCAATGTATGAAGATGGTTTTGTTTGTTCTGTCAGAAGGTTGGGTTAGCACAGGCTGGTCAGAGGTGAGATTCATTATCTCTACCCAAACCCCTGCAGTGTTCAGGCTAGCCCCCACAAAGGATTAGCTCACTTAAAAGATCAGTTTTGTTGCGACTGAGGAATTCTCTACTGGAGGTAGTTTCTGAGGCTCATAAGAACAATGGGTAAAAAAAAGTTTCTCATTAAGCAACTTTCCAAGACAGATGAGCATCTAATCTTGCTTTAAAATGAAATTATTAGAATTACTTTAAATAAAATACTTTGAAATAAATACTAAAAGATAGCCTGGGAAAACATTCATGTCAAGTTACATTTTCATAGTCCTTTAAAAATGTTTATTTTTGATATTATAATTATATTATTTCTTTCATCTTTTTCATTTCTGCAAAACTTCCCATATACCCCTTCTTGCTCTTTCAAAATCATGGCCTCTTTTATCAGTCATTGTGGTCACACACCTGCATTCATGTGCACGTGTGTGCACACAAGTCTAGGTTTCACGTGAGATAGGCTCTTTCTGGGTATAGATTGTTTTGCTTTACAGGATTCTAGTTTTATTCATTTTCCTACAAATGTCATGGTATCATTTTTCGGTATAGCTGAATGAGAGTCCTTGTATATGTACATCATATTTTCCTTATCTATTCAGCTGTTGATAGACACCCAGGCATATGCCTGTTTACTGCTATATCATTCAAAGGCGCTGATAATAATTCTACTAATTCAGTTTCTGACTCTACTGTAGTTCTTATCGAAATTCACTCCAAACATATCCCTGCAAGCACCCTTAAAATAATATCTTACCTTCAGGCATCTGCTGAAACTATTATGGGGTAGCACTCAAATACTGGTAAAGCCACCTCAACATTTCTGAGGTCTTAGTGAAACTAACAGAAAGTGCAAGAAAAGCAGCCTGTTGGGATTTAAGCAGACCTAGGGGAATGGGAAGGGTCTTTCCCCAACAAGAAACAAACTGTTGTTTGAAATTTCCACCATAGGAACATGGCTTTCAGGGCTTAATTAGTCCCACTCCTGACAAAATAGAGAGCTTTCTCAAGTGGAAAGGAGAAAAAGCCTTCCTTGTTTGCACCCTCCTATGTCTGGTGAGCACTGTTGTGATACACATGTCTGGGCATAGCTGAGTCTATTGAGATTCTGAAAGCAAATAATGTAGCACAGGACGCCGTGCCCCAGAATTTGTTTTGTTATCTAAATTTTGCAAACTCTAATGCTTCTCCCAAGGAGTTGTCTCTTTTTATTAAGTATCACAAGGAAATGAAAGAGAAACAAGACTACAGAGAGGGAGGGAGGGAGAGAGAGAGAGAGAGAGAGAGAGAGAGAGAGAGAGAGAGAGAGAGAGAGAGAGAGAGAGAGAGAGGAAAACCATCTTTGCAAATTATTTCAAAGCCTTAGTACGTGAATTTGAATTAATAAGTGAATCTATTTCAGTATAAATTATGTTTGAAGGAAAAATCTATTTCTCCTCTTCCAACTGAATAAGTATCTATATTAGTGTGAAATAGCAAGAAATTATTAACTCCTGAGAATGTCTATATTAACTACTGTGAACTTGCATAAAAATCTAATAAATACACAATGGAACAATGGGGGAGGGTTACAGACTTGTCTATATGGTAGGAGTCACTCAAGACTCCACCTTAAACAAATGCTTTCTGTCAGTTGACCGTTTGTGTGCCACAAAAACTCTTAGTTGATGGCTTGATTCTCAATTGATTTCAGGGTGTGAGCATTGATTGCATAAATGAATGTTTTTGATTGTTACACTTTTTTAGATGTATACATTCTTTTGATTGTGCTGAGCCTTCATTACTCTTTCTTATTTCCCAACATCTGTAGCACACTCCTCTTTTTCATTTTGATAGTTTTCCTCATTTCCCCACCCCCTCATACAGATTACCATCTGAGACAAACCATGGGATACTGGTTGAGTCGGTAACATTTCATTTAGCACCATGATCTTCGGTTTCATCCATTTTTATGAAAATGTCATGGTTCTGTTCTATTTTATGGCTATAATGTTCTCTCTTCCTCCATTCCCCCACCTCCCTTTCTTATGTTTGTGAGTGTGTGTGTGTGTGTGTGTGTGTGTGTGTGTGTGTGTGTGTGTGTGTTGAAAATCCTTGTTTCTCTGCTTTCTGACTGTGGGTACAATGTGACCAGCTTGGTTGGCCTGCCCCACCATGATGGACTGTATCTTTAACTGTGAGCTAAAATAGACCGTGTCTGCCTTAAGCTGCTGTTGTCAGAGTCCTCTATCACAGCACCAGGAAAAGAACAGAGGCGTGAAATTAGCTGTCTTGTAAGAAAAGACAGGAAAGCTTACACATCTTCTCTCTGCTGTTTTAGAAAGACACAATAGGATGGTTGTCTGCCAACCAGAAGAGTGCCCTTACCAGAAAGTGCATTTGCATTTGTCCTGTCCTTAGGATTCCCAGTCTGAAGACAGCAAGGGACTGATCCTTACTGTTACAAACATGCAGTTTATGGATTCTCTTATAGCAGCTCACACCAACTAAAACACTTCCTCCTCTTTGTTTTTCTTTTAAGAAAGCAGCAGAAGCCTTTAAATAGCCATTTATCCATCTGCTTTGTCATTGTTTAGTTTTTTTCTTTTTTCCCTTTTACTGAAATACATTTTTCTCACACAATATTTCCCTATGAAGGTTCCCCTTTCGCCCTCTATTCCTTTGCACCTCTTTTCTCATCCAGACCCACCCTTTTTCTGACTTTCAGTAGAAAACAAGCAGGCTTCTGAGGCACAATACTGAAATAAAATATAATGAGGTAAAATAAAAGCTAACACTTCAAAGTAGAGTAAAAAAAGAGAGAGAGAGAGAAAGATGGAAAAGAGCCCAAGAAAAGACACAAGAAATGGGTACAGAAGCAAAGAGCCATTCATTTGCATACTCAGGAATCCCATAAAATCACTAAATTGAAAGCCATAAGATATATACACAGGAGCTGCAAGGTAAAAAGTGAGAAAGTGTGTGTGTGTGTGTGTGTGTGTGTGTGTGTGTGTGTAGTGTGTGTGTGTGTGTTCATAATTTCAAATTTAGCAACAATAATTGAAAAGCTCTGGCATGACACTATGAGGAAAGAACTCCCAAGGATGTCCTTGAGTTCACTCTCTGTTGGCCATCTACTCTTGGACGTGCAGCCCAACCGGAAGAGTAGTTTGTTTTCTCAACAAGATTCCCTTGGAGAAAACTAAATTTTCATTTGAAAGTAGTTATTAATTGGAGTTAGCTTCTGGGTTGGGGATGAGAGCATGTGTCCTCTTCTCCTTTGAGCACGAAGATCCCGTTTAGCACAGACTCTTGCAGGCACTGTACGTGATGCCTCAGTCTCTGAGAGTTCATCTTGGTGTGTGTCCTGTTGATTTACAGGACTTGTTTTCTTGCTGTCCTCTATCACCTATGGCTCTGATACTATCTTTGCCTCCATTTTCCTAGGTTTCCCTGAGCCTAGAGAGGAGGGATTCAATCCTGTTTCAGGCTGAGTGTTCCAAGGTCTCTCTCATCTCTCAATATTGTCTGAGGATCTTTGAATTTGTTATAGATGATGGCTGTTGTTCTTTTATATTAAAGCAACTTAGGATAAGTTACTTATATACATCAGAAATAAATGTGTTTCCTAATGATTTTTATATATCGGAACATTTAGGAATAAACTGAGACTAAGAACTGGAGAAATGGCTTTCTGGGTGCAGCATCCCCTGGGCAAGCATGGGGTTCTGAGATCAGATTTTTTGCTTCCTATGTTACAAATGAGGTGTAGCATTCCAAGGGCTTGATGTCCATTCAGTCTAGCTGAAAGGAGAGTTCTAGGTTTAGTGAGAAAAAAAATCACAATGTTTTTGTGATTTTTTTTGATTCTTACTTATTTTGGAGAGAGAGAGAGAGAGAGAGAGAGAGAGAGAGAGAGAGAGAGAGAGAGAGAACATGAATGAGTTGGGTGAGTGATCTGGGAAGAGTTGGGGAGGTGAAACATGATCAAAATATATGAAAAATATAATAAAAAGATCAAATTGAATTAAGGCTCTGTATCTTTGGAAATACTGATTAAATTCAGCAACTAAACAGCCCAACATTATTCTTTAAAGACTTTAAAGCAATCATGAAAACATGATTTAAAAAGAAAAAACAAACAACCCCTCCAAAAGTGAAAGAAGCACTGAATAAACTTAGAACTGTAAATATTGGTAACCTAGAATTATAGATTAGGTAATGACTTGGCAAGTGTTAGAAGTACGTGTTGGAGAGCTAAGCTAGGAAATAAAAAACATAGAAGATCAATAAAAATTCCTAAACTAAGGCAAGTAACAGGGTTCCGGACTTAAAGGGGAATAGCACCGCCCATGCTGGATCTGTACGGGAAGAGTACAGTCTCAGAAAAAGAAAAGTAGATCCACTAGCAATTATGAAGATGGAACAACTGGACAATAGAAAGAACAAGGCAAGAGAGGTCAAAGTGACCCACAGCAAAGTACAAGAGAAGAGAAGATGGTGCTAGATACCAGGACTTTAAGTGGCAGTACTTTTATTCATCCTAGTTAGATTTCAGCTGGTCTTCTGTCATTGGGGGTTTGTAAAGAAATACAATAAAATTAAAACAGAACAAAACAACAACAACAACAACAACAACAAAAAAAAAAAAAACAAGCTCAAATGGGCTTCAATGTCCACATGCGCCAATAGAACCATTTTTCCTTTGCTTTTTTTTTTTTTTTTTTTTTTCTTTTTGTTGCTACCCAAATGGATACCTTTAAAATGTAAACTTTTGTTTGTGTCCACATGGTTCAAATTTGAAAAGGAAGGTTCTCCCTCTTAGCTGCCTTTGTAAGTTAAGGACGTCTTAGTACAAACTTATCAAAGACATACTACATAAAGGTTCAAAATGAACAGAGTCACGTATATAAGTAACAGCAAAAGCACCCAGAGAGCACAGGAATATGGGAGGTAGACATTCAGTGCAATGGGAACTTCCTTACTAGTTGAAGTTATTTTGAGACACAAGAAACTTCCTGGTTCAAATGTCCAGCTCAGAAAACTGGTCCCCAGTTCATGCCTAACGACCTTTAATATTTTTCACCCTTCAGTTTATATGTATCAGGTTAATTTAAAAACCATATTGAATAAACTGTTGGATAACACAGCGGGTGGCTGATAGGTTTTTACTTACTTTTGGGTAAACTGCGACTCAAAAATATCTTAAATGTTTGATTATTTAACTAAAAGCTGTAGTCCATGGACACTTCAAAATCACCAAAAGCCATAGTCATTGTCTTTCCAGGCTCCCAAGGGTGAGTGATGACACAGGTTTCCTCCCAGTGTAACCATTCCTAAGAGAGATGGTGTCTGATTTAAGCAGGTGCCACTCTAAAGCAGGTCACCCCCTCCCTTAGTTTGAGCTCGAGTTATATCAAATAGGGTCATAGAGATGATCAGCTCAGAAGGCGATCAACGTGGCCTTGGAGACTGAATGAACTAGTCACTTACTGACGTCTGATTTCAGAGCTGGTTCCTCCATTCTGTCTTGACCCCAGCACAACAGCCTTTTGCTTCTGTTCAGTTCCCATTGTCAAGGACACAGATGCTGCATTTTTACCCATGACTCAGCATTTTTACCCATGACTCAGCAAGTACCATGGCAATTAGGACACAGTGCTGCTGAAGGTAGAGGCTACATTGAAGTCATTACATCTCTGTTCTGTGAACAACAGTCCCACCCATTAGGAGCCATACAGTGCAGGCCACCTGCCATCTAAATACCAGACATCAGAGAGGGCAGAGCTGGCTCTCCTAGAACCCCAGGGGGATTCTTTTGCATGTATGTGACATCACAGTCTTCATAGTTTGTGTACCCAGTTGAGGTTAACTAGAAGCCAAGGAAAACCCTCCTGCTCAATCCAAACTCATCACTATCCTTCAACCATCTTTAATCCAACTTTGGGAATCAATCGATGTATCTTGTTAGTCACCTTTTCAAGAAAATTCTGAATAAACACACACCGCCACACACACAGACACACACACAAACGCTAACATTCACACTTGGAGGTGATGGGGAGAGAAAAGAAGCTTCAAATATTTTTCAAGATTAGAGAGAATGATTGTAAAAGGCATATCATCTTATCCCTCTTAACTATTGCAAGAGATGGAGAAATTGCTGGTACTTAAGTCCAGTGGGAGACCTTATTACTGGCTATGAAATAGACATATTTTTGCCAACTATACTCAGAGAATAGCAGCTGCCTGGCTTGCTAGGGTTTACAGGCTCTATTCTGAATAATCAAATAAATGACCAATTTCACTCCTTAACCTAGTATCTGGATGAGTGCAGACTTGATTGTTTCTTCTTTGTCCTGATAGAAAACATTACTGTGGTCCAAGTTGCTTAAAAAGTAACTAAATTCTCGTCCCAAAGTAGAAAAGTCCTTCTTAAACATTTTAGACGGAGCCAGACATGGCAGTGTATGCCTTTGATCCCAACATTTGGGATGCAGAGGAAAGCCGAACTCTGTGTGTCCAGGACCAGCCTGCTGTACATGAGGAGTTTTAGGTCAGCCTGAGCTACATAGTGAGACCCTGTCTCAAAACAAAACAAAACATAGCGAAGCAAAACCATCCCAAAAAAGTTCAAGGACAGACTTTGCTATATAGCCAATTGCATGATTTCATACCAACCAGCTGAGGCTACATTTGTTTTTGGTTTTTTTTTTTTTTTTTTTTTTTTTTTTTCTGGTTGAAAAAAATGTAGAAAACCGAATGTTTGAAACTTCTTCATTCCTCCCTCTATATTTGGGGAATTGTAATGTATCTGAACCCTAGTTCTTCATTTTAATGTGAGGATTAAAATAACACATAAGCAGCTTATTGCGTGACTAAGATCTCCATCCATCTTTTCTTTGTGCTAAGGATTGTATTACTCAGTAAGGATGCTCACAGGGAGACTGCTCAGCTAAGTACCTCTGCTTTGTAGTTACCAGTCAAACTAAGTTATTCAGCTCAGTTGTGATCAGTGACAGGTAAGTCGAAGAATGCTGGGAAAGGCTTCCATGAAACAAGAAACGAGGCATCCCTAGCCTCTGGATGACTGAGGAGCAGTTAAGATGGTAGGAAGTTCAAAATATCTCCACTCACTATGGAATCCTGTGCTAGGATGGTAGGAAGATGGAGAAAGTATGGTACCTGACTATGTTTTCAACTCTGTATCTTATATTAGACAGAAACAATTCTAATTCTTATTAAAGTAATTTATTACCATTTATGAAAAATTGCATTTTCAATTAACATCAAATTATTTTCCTATAAACTAGTCGTTTATTACTAGGCAAAGACTACCTTGGGAGAATGATTAAATATTGCAAAGTGATGTGGATCCACCTTAAATATTTCTCAGAGTCAATACTCAGACCAATACATTTTTACTTGGGTGTTCTTGCCATTAATGATTCATTGCCCTTCTATACAGCCGTAAATGCCAAGTGTTCAGCAAAAATGATAAAGAAATAATTGTGGTTGGAGGGATTCAATAGGTTTCCTCTATTTACATGTAAAAAACCTCTACGCTTTTACAGAAATCTAGAATTATAAGGATACAAGCATCATACCCTAAAATCAAAGGTCTGACTGGCTGACTTTTCTCGCCGTAGAAGTGAGAATTGAGCTGAATGACAGCTGAAGTAAATTTTGGTGGTATTGGCCTTGGATGCCCTGATGAAAGGCACGTCCTGACAGTCCTTGGCTCAGCCCCAGGAAATGCACACTTGTGGCCTTAGAGGCATGACACTGAAGAACCACTTAGGGGATCTGCCAAATGCATATGCAGCAGGAATGAGTCTGCCTCAGATAGCCTCTCTGGGCTCTGTGATTGCAGCCCTTTTAAGGGATCATAGCAGAGGCCGCAAATTCCATGCTAATCCGCCCTTTAAGAACAGATTCCTTGGTATTTGCTATTAGCTAATAAGCTTTGGTGAGTCAGAAATGGGTCACAGGTATTGCCTTTTGCTTCCATTGCTGGCCAGAAATATGCTGGGCATTGGATCCAGTGAGATTAGACAAGTACGGATTGAGATAGCTCACAATGCTAATTATACACATTGTAAAGCAATATGTTCACTTGAAACAGAGTCTAGATATTTCTTTAATAAGTATTTGCTTCAGATATGAGATTTTGGGACACCTACCCATTTCCTCTTCCAAGCTTGGCTGCCTATTTCCATAACAATGAAGAAAGTTTCATTTAGTTATTAAGGGTTGTAATTTTTTACTCAAAGAAATGTCATATGCTCAGGGTTATAAACGTGAAATAGTAATGAGAAATTAACGCTCAAAAGTGAAGTTCCCCTTATCTCACAGGGAGACAGACACCTTAGAGAATGGCACAGCCAATGTCTTGAGCATTTGCTCCAAATCTTCTGTGAATTACATGTACATTATGAGTTGAATTGTACTGCGTCCAAAGACTGGTTGATGTCTGTCCCCTCACACGCTAGAATGTAACCTTACGTGGACATGAGTTATTTTCAGATATAATCAAGGTAAGAGATACTGGAGAGAGTGGACCCAATCCAACAATGGCCTCACACAAAGGAACGATTTAGAACATTAAGATACACATAAAAACAACACCATATTAAAAAGAAGTTGGGGGTGGAAATGATGTTTTTACTAGGTAAGAAATGCGAAAGATTGCCAGCAAACTGCCAGAAGAGAAGAAAGAATGTCAGTTTTCCCTTGTGGCCCTCAGAAGGAAACATACTGTGGACAGCTTGATTTCCAGTTTCTAAAGTTAGATATCACATAACAATAAGTTAATATATTTCTATTGCTTGTCATACAATTTACAAAAGCCCCACTGAGTGACTATACATTAGATATTGGTGTTGTTCTACAGATGTGGGAAGACACCTAGTGTTTTCTTATTTACCACACCCCATCATTTATTCTGCATTCTCCCACACGGCTTGTTTTAATTACTTTGTGGCTATTTTTCCCCAGTATAATCATAGTTGAAATGTTGACAGTTGCTGAGCAAGATGTTGGGCAAGGTCTGGATGATTATATCATCACGCGGATCACAAATTTAAAGTGAGTCTTTGATGAGTTCCAGGTACTCCTGAAAGGAGAGAGACTTATAGTGTGACTTCTTTTGAAGAATAAAAGATTAAAAGATAAAGGACACAAAGGTTAAGGATATAGTTGGTGGGTAAAGAGTTTGCCTAGCACTCATGAGGCTACAGTTTTTATTGTCAGGACCAAAATTTAAGCAAACATCAACAACAAAATTTAACATTGCAGTTGCTTTGCTAATAACTATACCCTGGCTTTGAATATACAATGTTTTATTATTTTTTGTATATGCCTGGATGTTTCTAAATCCAGGCAATGTTCATGGGAATCATCAGAGGATTGTAAGGAAAACATGGGCAGCCCTGTGATGGGGTTGAGGTACTACATTCATGGTATAAAATCCTGGGGCCAGCTCTTCCTAAATGCACAGGCAGGTATAAATGTTCAGCCCTTTGGAAGTTGATTGATTTTTGCCTTATGGTGACCAGACGTCTTTCTTCTCTGGATGTGCAGTAGATACCCATCTGCATGCTCACCAGTTTCCTATGCTGACATTTGCACTGGGCAAGCTTGTTATGGAGAACTTGCTCACCACCACAGCACTATGCTAAGCCCTGTGCCTGAACCGTATTCTGTATTCATTAAGTTGACTAAACATTTTTACACAGTCAGCAGACATTTCTGCATGCTCACAGTGGGCAAGGAATTGTGTCTCTCAATTTTTATATATCAAAAGAGTTAACATTTCTCAAAACAACTTAATACATTGGCACTGCGACATATTAATCAATTTGTTGTCAGTCAGATTAATATGGACCCTTACAGCTCATCATCCAGTGTAAAGTCTAGTTTTTAAATGTATAAACTCAGGGGTCTGTACTTTTTTAAAATCTTCAGATATTTGGAAAATCTCTCCTGAATAGACTTTTAGATATTTCTTTTATCTATCATTAATTCACCTGATAAAGATGTGCTTTCAATGATGCAAGCTGTTTGAGAGCAATGACATCCTTCATGGCCCAACTGTGCACGATCCAAGAACCTAACACTCTGGATGCTCGTGGTATAGAAGACTGATCTGGGATGGTGGCTCTGAGTTTGTTGTCTTCTACAAGTTCGGATTAATACCACAGACTGTTATAGGAGCATGAAAAGCTGAAGCAGGCTTTATTAAGAATTAGTACAAAAAAGTGAGGTGAGAAATTGGGCTGGTTAAAATAGTTCAAAATGTAAAGGTTTTCACCTCCAATTCTGATGAAATTATTTTCAACCACAGGACAAACACACACACACACACACACACACACACACACACACACACACACACACACACACATTCATACATGCATGCAAACACTTATTTTAATGTAAAAGAAAACAAGTATAGCAAAGTGAGACATTAATGAAATGTGAAACCTGAACCTCCTTCTGTGAGAATCTGGACAAAGGCTGAGACAATTTCTATTGACATTAGTGTGGTATTGCCTATGGAATAATGAGGTGAACCAATAGGAGCTCACATTTTCTACACATGGCCCCATGACTCAGCCAGGAAGATGAGTGTGTACTCTTTCTTCACGTGCTACCTACACAATGAAAACGGATCTCTGTCCATCTCTGTCTGCTAGCTCCTGGTCAGTAGCTAGTAGTTGATACTCTCATCTTGTGGGTGTCCCCCTAGTTGGTAGACAATGCTCTTTTTGTTCTCACATTTACACAACCAGACATTATCTTTACTGTGGCACAAAGTTGAGTTTGCCATAGTTATAGAAATGTAGCTGCAGTTAATTTCTTGTCTGTCGAGGCCTGGGATGGTCTTCTAGGTAGAAACTTCTTGACTGCAGCCCCCATCGTCATCTGTAGGTCTTCTTATTCATCTCCCTTGGTGCTTCAAACTCTGACATTTTAACTCTTATCTTCCTTTAAGCCCAGACACTGCTCTTATTGCATCATTTGTGAGTAACTTACAATTTTCTTCACAGGCTCTTTTCCCCTATTACCTAAAGACAGCTAACCCTTGCTCATTCCCACAGTGTCAGAGGTTTTGCCTCCTTCCGAATGAGTGTTTTCTTGGTGTCTTAATTGGGGTTTTATTGCTGTGAACAGACACCATGATCAAGGCAACTCTTCTAATGACAATATTAAAATGGGGCTGGCTTACAGGTTCAGAGGTTCAGTCCATTATCATCAAGATGACAGTGTGGCAGCCTCCAGGTAGGCATGGTACAGAAGGAGCTGGGAGTTCTACATCTTCATCCAAAGGAATCCAGGGACCAACTGATCATCCTCAGGCAGCTAGCAGGAGGGTCACCAAGCCCACCTCCAGAGTGACACACTTCCTCCAACAAGGCCACACCTTCTAATAGTGTCACTTCCTGGGCCAAGCATATGCAAACCATCACACTTGGTCTTGAAAGAGCAGAAACCGTTTTAGAAAGATTATTGTAAGTTTTGAGGGATCACAGAATATTTTCTTGCTCAGCACTTAAAAGAGTTTCTCAACCAAGTCAATTCAGGAGACCGGATGCTGTACCCCACATATTCTCTCCCTTGTCAACAAACAAATCTAAGTTCCTTAGCCTAAGACCTACAGCATCAGAGATATTGTGTTAAAACTCTTAAACTGTAGAGATTTGTAATACAAATTTCGAAGCAGGATATTAAATGCATTGTTTTTATTTGTTTCGGTTATGTATTTTTTTTCAACCAGGAAAGAGAGATTTCTTTGAGTATGTACAAATTTTGCCATATCCATCCTGTGTGACCATGGGGACTTCAGGATCTATTTAAAACTATGACTCCCTTTCACGATTATCAAGATGTAAGATAAGCAATGAGCTGTCCTGTTAAGCAACTGACCCTGCAGTTGTTGCAGTGACGGGAAACAGATTGAGTCATCCCATGCTACTGTATTTGATGTGATGTTGTAAGAAATATACCCAGCAAAATTTTCCATTTGGAGGACACAGTCCATACACCACACTTACTTTCCACCTGGTTTCCAGAGAATGAAATCCAATACAGTCATTAGAGGACTTATCAGTTGGCAGATCAATGAAGATTTAAATACATACCCCAATCTAAAAACCTCCTTTAAGTATTTTACTACACATACTAGACCAGCTGTTCTCAACCTGTGGCTCCCGGTTCCTTTCTGGATCAAACAACCCTTTCACAGGGATTGCCTAAGACACATACTTACTCTGTGATTCATAACACTAGCAAAGTTACAGTTGTGAGGTTGCAGCAAAAATATTTATATAGTCAGGAGTCACAACATGAGGAACTGTATTAAAGGGTTACAGCATTAGGAAGATTGGGAACCGCTGGACTAGACATGTTCATAGACATTGATTTGGTTATGTGTGAAACCAGTGCTCTGAGAGAAATATTGCCCTTCATTTTATAAATGGTAAGTCAAAGCTCAGAAAGTAGAACCAAGTTCAAGTCCATAGTGCTATCATAGAACCATATTCAGCTGCTGTAAATATTGCTTGTGCTTTTTATTGCCAGTGAAGGAAGGGCTCGAATTTCTGTATGCCCTGTGCTAGTTTCTCTGTCTCTCTCTCTGTCTCTCTGTCTCTCTCTGTCTCTGTATCTCTCTCTCTCTCTCTCTCTCTCTCTCTCTCTCTCTCTCTCTCTCTCTCTCTCTCTCTCTCTCTCTCTCTCTCTCTCTCTCTCTCTCTCTCTAGCAGTTACCTTTCCCTGCAGCTCAGTTGAATCTCAAGATGGAAAACACCAGGCAATCTTAGTTTAGAATCAATGGATAATGCAATCGCTGGGTGTGGAATCATTCTAAATTCACCAACTATTCTATGTTAGAAATCTTCCAGTGCCATCTCTACTAACAGCCTCCAGCCTACATCTTGGTTGCATTGCTCCTGTTGTGCAAAAGGAAGTCCCCTCCTCCTGCCTTCCCTAGTGCTTTCTCAGACCAGAAGGCCTGCCTCCTTCTTGCCCAATAGTTGGCTTCTTGTTGTCTTTATTATTTAATCAGTTGGTGGAAAATCCTGTTTCACTCTGTACCTTAAATATGTGTGAGTGTGTGCCTGTGTGCACATGCATGTATGCGTGTGTCTGTGTATCTGTGTGGGGGCCCACACACATGCATGACATTTTCCTATAGATTTCAGAGGAGGAACTTGTCTTTTGGTATCTTCTTGCCCAAATGAAACATGGGCAACTGCTCTGGGCTACAAGATAATCTCAGTAGCACAAGCCTTGCCCAGAGGGAAGGAATCTGAATTGTTGAAGGTCAGGCTATGATGAATAGGCCCAGTTCCCAGGTCTAGTGTAAGAAAATCCTGTGTGGCCACATACCTAGCTAACATTTCCACATTTAGAGTATAGCTGCCTGCTTATCTGTCACTTCTGTGGCAGCTTTTTCAATGCAGACTCTAACATTCTTTCCTTCATTTACCTTACTCTTTTTCTGACTCTCAGGCATTCTTATCTTGGAAGAGTAGAAGAGTATGAGTAATTTGGGACCCCTTCAAATTTAATTATCATAAAACATGTTTTTTTTCCTATTAAGCAACAAAAGAATATATTTAAGAATATAGACAGATATTAAATTGGACAACAGCACACATGAGGAATGCTGTTACTTTATAGGCCAAGATTTTTCCTCCTTATCATCCTTGTCCTCCTCCTCCTCTTCCTCTTTATCAGCTTATTATAGGGTCTCCTGCTCTGCTTGATTTGTGACAACACAAATTTCCTCATAGGACTTCTTCATTTGTATGAGAGCAGGCTTGGAGGAGTGGGGTGACAAGTCCTATTTACAAAAGAAAACACACTGTAGATTTTTACAGAGAGTGTTCCAAAAGCTTTGCAAATATGAATGTATAGTATCCATGGTTTATCACTGGAGAAACTGAGTCACAAGAAGGGGTGTTATGCAGGTCACAAGGTGAAGCTGGTAGAACTGAGATTCAGACCCAGGCCCTCATTCCATTTCCTTTCCTCACCCTATGTGTCCTTTCTCCACAATAGACAAATTTCATCACTACATCTGCATCAGAACAGGGGAGGATAGGCTTAGCTCTTCAGAGGAATCACAAGGAAACTGACTTCAAAGATCAATGTTCTCATCCTAATCTCTAACCCATTTCTTAGTCACACAGGACTTTAAAATATTTGAAGCAAAGAGAAGGGGGCCATGAAGGGTGGCTGTCATCACTTGGCATTGGCTTAGGGGGTTCATGTTTGAGAATGTCCTTTCCAGAGTTAAAATGATAACTTATGGGCAAGAGGAAATGGAAATGAGCTTGGGAATGTGAGAGAAGGTACTCTCTCTACTTTCAGAGGAAGGGGGACTTAAGAACGCATGGATAAGAACAGTTCTCAGTTTCTCCACTTAGAGTTGCCTGTAGTCGGCCTGAGATGAGTCTGTGTGTGCAATGGAGAAGAAACTCGCTCACGGACTTCTGAATAACCTGAAAATATGTAATAGCAGAGACTGGGATACCCCTGCAGGAAAGCGGTCTGCTTCTGCTCTTAAAGTCTTTCCCTCTATTCATGCGTTTACCCACCATAGGGCCACAGTAACTGCATGGATCTGTCTTTCCTTCAGTCTCTTGGCTTCATGGGTTCCATGGTTCAAGGACAAGTGACCACAGGAAGCTCAGCATTGCAGCTGTGTGTGCATTTCACACGAATAGCTGCAGCTCTTTAGGGAGAACACAGTCACTCATAGGACTGGTCAGGACCTTTTTCTTGACAGGCAGAATGAAATGATTGGATGGAGAAAAGCTCTTGGTCAAAAAGAACCTGGGAAGGTTAGAAGAAACTTTATAATGACAAAATGAGGGCCAGGGTGAGGGAATTTAATTTAACATTAAAATGGTTGGTTTAAGTTTACTTTATACATTGATGGGTAAGTGTGTGTGTGTGTGTGTGTGTGTGTGTGCATGTATCTTGGCGGGAACATTCTATTAATGCTATATTTTTTAATAGATTTTATGACAACAGGGAAGAGCAACCTACAATATGACTTGGAAAGGATCAGGGATCCAAGAGCTGCTATTGGTACCTACTGTCTGCTGCTATGTTCAGGTCAGTTCTGTGCAAGACCATCAGAAGACATCAAAGGATCAATGGCCTTGTAGAGTAGCAGCTGCCAGCCCTGGCTAATGACATCTTGAGGATGAGTCAAAGGAGCTGCCAGTAGCAATAAGATCTTGCCACCCACAGTGTCTGAGTCACTGGGAGTGTGCCTTGGTCATTGAGTGCCTCCGTCATGCTTATACACGGAAGCTTCCCTGTGGAGAGCGGGTGTGGCAGCAATCCCAAGATGATGCTTGGGACTCCGGCCTAGTCTTGTGACTAGCACCTGACTTCCTCCTGCCCCGATATTAGCCACTCCACTTGTCGCTACCGTCTCCGACCAGCAGAAAAGGAGCGACAACACAGTGTTCTTCTCAAAGTGGTTTATTCAGGAACCTTACAGCATGCCAGTGAAAATCTTTCTGTCTCTTTCTGTCTCTCTTACTGTTTCTGTTTCTGTTTCTTTCTCCTCTCCCGCCCCTAAGTGCAGTCCCTTTATTCTCTCTCAACTCCACCTCCTCAGTCCATGTTGTATGGCTATAGTTTATAGGTCCGAGTCATCTGTCCTGATCTCGAGTCATGGGTGTGCCTACGCAGCTCGCATGGTGGGAGTGGCTAATATGGGGGGGGAGCAGGAGGAAGTCGGGTGCTAATCACAAGACTAGGCTGGAGTCCCAATCATCATCTTGGGACTGCCGCTACACTTCCCTTTGGGAATAATCACCGTACTCCATACCTTACCTTTATGCTTTAGGCATAGACATATTCTGATTCTGCCATAGACAAGGGTCCCACATGTAAGTGAAAGAGTGAAGCTAGCTAACAGTAGGGCTGAGCAGGAACTGTGACAAACATCTCTAGCATTTATTAAGGGCCCAGCCATCATTCATTGTGTTAAATGTAAAAATCCTCTTAAAATATATTTCTGGTTAAAAAAAAATAACTTCCTGGTTGGATAAGAGCAGGTGCATCTGCCCAGCCAAACCAATTATGCTCTGCACTCTGTGAGCCTGAAGTAGTAATGGTTCGTCCATCGTTACTGCCCTGGTGAAGGATATTTGTCCAGGATTTGAGTTTCTTGCTGAAGGAAGATTATCTTCAGAATAATTCATTGATGTGGTTTCAAATACATAACCAGACTCCAAGATTCCAGACTTTCCCGATACACCATGATGGCTTTCCACTATACATGGATTGATCTTGTCTGTAGCCATTTGATTTCAGATTAAATGTATAATGTACGAGAGATGTCTTGTACTATGTTTTACAGCAGAGTATATCCCCCATGATTCCTTCTCACATTGCACATCACAGTGGCATGCAAAAAATCTTCCATAACCTGGAACATTAGTTTACCCTGGTCCTAACACCATCATGTCTTCTTTGTCATGATAGTGTTCAAGAGTCTAAACTTACAGCTCAGATTCCTTGAGTCCATTTGTTACTGCTTTGTCTTTGGGCATGTGACTTCCCATCTCTAAGTCATAGTTCGACATTCACGGAATGAGGAGGGCAACAGTCCACCCCCTGAAAGTTTGAATAACACCTGTGTATACACCGAGAAGACTGTTGGATTCCTAGGATCCATTCACGGTAGTTAAGGAACATGGACGATCACCTTTACTGTTCCTTGGTGTGAGTTTTTGAATGCAAGAATTCGATGTGTTCTGTTCACCTTTAACAGCAAGTTACATTTGCCTTTTGCCTGTTAAAGCCTCTGAACTGCTTGCCTTTTGCAGTGCTTCCCTCTCCCTTTCCTTTCTTCCCTCCCTCCCTCCTCTCCCTCCTCCCCTCCTCCCTCTCCCTCGAAGTGTGTATATATATAAAGAGTGTGAAGTCTGTGATGTTGTTTACTAACTCTGCCAGTCAGTTTCAGTTTCCCCTGGGCCACAAAGAAGTGATGTGAGCAGCATTTTAACGAAGATGGGAGATTATTACAGAATATAGAATGGCAAGGTGGGAGGAGGAAGTGCCCCATTAGCAGTCAAGTCACTGAGGAGGACCTAATATGGTGCTGGAGGCATCCTACTGGGGGCAGCTGCTGGGTTTGAATGATCTTCCCTCTTTGTGCAAGCCCTGGATTCAGAGACTCTTTTCCTGGACTATTTACTCAAGTGATTTTCATGTTGTAGTGTTTTCTACAATGTAAGCCAACAGTGGGTTGCCTGTGAGCTAATCATGTAAAAGCAAATGATATGTTGGAAACAGACACAGGGGCCGTTTCCTCACAGTTTTACTGTAAAAGCTACATGCTCACAGGCATGTCTTGAAGGTGTGAGTCCACCAGAGCAAAGAGATTGAAAAGCCCTACTGAGTGTGCTGTGACTACCAGAAAGGTCCCAAGCACTTGGAGAAAGCCTATGGCTATAAATGGAGGTGGATCAATGTCTGAAGCCAAGGAATAAAGTCCTAAGGAGGTAGGGACATGCCGTATTGGATCAATGACCATCCTGAATACATCCCCTGGTTACTATTTCTTCAAGACTCCACCCAACAGTTGCCTAGCAACATTCAGGAGCCTGGCTTGCTCTAGGACTGGTCTCTTCCTCCCTCCTGCTCCCTTCCTTCCTTCCTTTCTTCCTTCCTTCCTTTCTCTCTTCATCCTTCTATCCTTTCCTTCCTCCTTTTCTGCCCTCTGTGCACACCTCCCCATCGTGTGTTCCCAACAGGCCTCTTCCTTTCCTTCTCTGTCCTCTCTTTTTTGGTCCCTCTTTATCCCCTTCCTTTCCCACACCTTCCCTTTTATGTCCCCATTACACTTTATTTTATACTAGACCCATCATATGGTTTATACCTCAGCATGGGCCCCCTAAGATGCCTCCTCCTTCCACATCATGCCACCACATTACAAAACATATCACCCTCTACTTCCACAATGCCTGAGCTCTTCCACAAATGGAAGACCACTCCTGTATAGAAACTGATTTACACAAAATTAAAACGCCAGTAACAACCCCAAGGAAGAAAAACAATTTTAATCAACCAGACACCCCATAGCTCCCAGGGACTAAACCACCAACCCCGTGGCTCCAGCTGCACATGTAGGAGAGGATGGCCTTGTCAGACATCAATGGGAGGAAAGGCCCTTGGTCCTGTGAAGGCTCAGTGTCTCAGTGTAGAAGAATGCCATGGGGAGGGAGAATGGGATAGGGGGTTTCCAGAGGGGAAACTGGGAAAGAGGATAACATTTGAAATGTTAACAAATAAAATACCCAATAAAAAACAAAGCAAAAACAAAACAAAACAAACAAATAAAAAACCCACCACTAACTGGAAATGTGTGAAAAACTAGAGTGCAGTGCTTCTCACACAGAGACTGACACTGCCCTGCTTTTCCCAAGGAATGTGCTTAATGTGTTTGCACCAGAACTATTTGTTGATGAGTGTATTTTTCCTGAGCTGTGGTTCACAATAGCCCAAGAGGCACCATATTCTAGTTTAGGCCCTCAATCCCAAGCAGATATCACTGGTTGATCTCTTCAGTGGTGCCAAGAATGATGGATAATTAGTTTAATTAACAATAATTTAACTCAGACAAGAGAAGCTTTGTAGGACCACTTCCCTGATGTGGTGGCTCTCTTGGTGTGTGAAAGAGAGACAGAGAGACAGAGAGAGACAGACCGATAGACAGACAGGCACAGAGACAGACAGAGAGACAGAGACAGACAGACAGATAGACAGACAGAGAGACAGACAGATAGACACAGGCTGAGATAGACAGAGAAAGAGAGCTAGGCTGACCATGAAAGTGGACAAGCTATCACAACACGGTCTCAGTGGGTGCTCTACACTCATTTAAGATTTGTGGGGAATTTTAGGAAAACATGAGGGGAAACTGGGAGCACTGGGGACTCCCAGGCAAAGGTGGGTGTATGCAAAGCAGGGCGTGGTTCTAGTATATAGGTTTCAGGAGGATATGGATTGGTAGGGAATGAAGGACTTTAATTTGATCCATAATTCTAATCACTGGTCTTCTCAAGGAGGCATGATAAACAGCTATTCTATAATACCATTTTAAAAGAAACAGAAGACGTGCAGTACTCAGGATGTGAAGCCATGTCAAATGAAGGATGCTGAAAAATCAAAAAGTATTTATTCTCAAGAAGCAAATCTTCAGGTGCCAGCAGCTGTCCCTCACTTGGGTTACATTTGTACATTAAAGCTCCAGGCCAACCTAGGACCCAAAGGGTAGGAGCTATGGACAACTTTTAATTTATTTAATAGAGATAGCAAGTCTAGCTGAGAAGTCTGAAGATTGGATGAGCTGAGACCGGAACAGGCAGAGTCCAGGTACAGGTTGGCTGGGGATATTAGATAGATCAGGTGTAATTTAGCAAGTTGTTTAATTTTCCCCATTTACTCTCATATCCACAAAGTATGGAGATAATATCAACTGTGAAGTTGCCAGCAAGGATTAAATTTTTTTTTTGTGAATATATGTATATTTTTTGTTTTCTTTATTTCTTGGACTTCATACAGTCTGTGAGTTGTTTCTGGGGGAGTGCAAGCCTCTGGGGTTAGCATCCCACTATCAGTGACTGCATATTATGTCTGTTCTTTTGTGACTGGGTTATCTCACTCAGGATGATCTTCTCTAGATGCAGCCATTTTCTTAAGAATTTGGTTAAGTCATTGTTTCTGGTGGCTGAGTAGTATTCCATTGTGTAAATGTACCACAATTTTTGTAGGATTAAATTTTTAAATCACCATATAGTACTTAGTTGTTTATACTGTGTGGCATGTGTGTGCATATGTATATTTGTGAACTATATGTATATGTATGTATGGCATGTGTGTGGCCTGTGTGTGTGATTTCTTGTACCCCACCCCCAACTTGAAGTTCTATGATTACAAGCGCTTCTTTGGGGGAGGCCCTGGAAAACTTAGTTTTTCTTCAGTGTTCAGTGTGTACTTCTCAGCATTGTGAAAAGGGTCTCATTGCATTCAAAAGTGTTCCAGTTTGCTGTGAAAGTGTTTTCATGTCATTTTCTCCAACCAAAGGAGTGACATCTCTAACACAGAGAGCATTTGACACTTAGCCCAGCAGCGTCACCTAAGATTGAAAAATGCCCTTCTTTGGTTGTGCAAAATAGAAAAGCACAATTTCTTTTTCTTTTTTTTTTTTTTTTAACAGAGTGGTTCAAAAAGACAGAGAAGGATGAGCCATGCAGCCCTGTCCCCGGGGTAACAGCAGGATTTGATTGTGTTTACATATCAGGCTGGTGTTTGGGAAGCTTCGAGCCTAATGGGGCACGTTTATCAAATTGCAAACAGCACTTCTTATGCACTGCCTGTGATAAAGTACCATCGCAGAGTGGAGTATCTGCCCCAGCAGAAGATGATTATTTCCCAAGATAAAAGCTAACGACCAGATGCCAAAGCAATTCATCAATTCAACGACAAAAGAGAAAAAAAGATTCAAGCAAATCGCTTCTTTGGTGTAGTGTAAGGCAAACAATGAGTTGATTGACTGGGTTTTGGCCACAAATGCAACCATGGCAAACCTACACCAAGGCTGAGGTATTCATGGGGACTTTCATTTGAATGTAACTGTTACTGGGAAGCCTTTTTTTTGCTTTCCAGTTTGCCTCTGGGTTACTTGTGGGAGTGGAAGTCCAGGGATTGAATCATCACTAAGAGAAAGGGTTTACTTTCAGGAACTGTGGTTTGCATTTCAATTTGCCAGCACTGTGTGGTATCAAATAATGGCAATACATATGGATGGTGGAAGGTCACTTTATAAAGGAAGAAATGCTATCCTGATGCCAATACACCTCTGAGCAGACATCTCAAAATCTCAGGGAAACAGGTGTTTGGGTTTTGTTTTCTAGTTATAAGCCAGCTGGAGCTGAGTACTCCTGAGCTTTGAAATAAAAAAGACAGTACATGCATATGTGTATGTGTATGTGTATGTGTATACACACATATATACACACCATATCTATCTATGCATCTATCTAGATGGTGTGTGTGTGTGTGTGTGTGTGTGTGTGTGTGTGTGTGTGTGTGTGTGTACCAGGTGCTGTATCAATCTCTGAGAATCTTAATTAACTGGCTGCATGGCACCCACAAATACTACAACACTGGGAAGGTTAGGGTGGAAAAACCAGGAATTAATCATACAAATATTCTTTCAATTTCAGCCCCAGACATGGGATAAGTTGTTAACTTACTGATGCTGCCCTTAAAACAGTAACTGGCAAATAATGGTCTCTTTACTTTGTGACCAACCCTCTATCCCACAGGACATTAGGAGTACAACAATTATCTCTTTCTGGTTTTGATTGATGTTATTCCAGTGAGAGGTCAGAAAGGCTCCAAACCACACAAGGAACCAACTAACCAAACAAAAGCCCTTTGAACTGGAGCTAGAGTTAGAAATGAGTTAGTGTCGTTGTGTAAGGCTCCTCCTGTGAGAACTTGTTTCTCAAGGCCCAGAGATAGACAATCTCTTATAGTTTTGCTTCCTCAGAGAATGCTCCAAGAGAATTGCCTTCAGTTCATAACTGTTAAATTTCATAACTGCATACTCTGACTAGCTTGGCCTGAATACTGACTGGTCCTACCATTTACTGGATTCTACAAATGAATGTGTTTAAGGAAAGCTGTGAGGTATAGTTGTTCTAAACATTGCTTTCTGCTAGACAGACATGCTTATATATCCTATGGATATAGGACTACTTTGCCAAGACTGGGGAATAGAGAAAGGAAGTTCTTATTAATAAGGAAGTAAATAAAGCCATGCATCCTAACAATAGGATGAATTTGGATATATGCATGGTTACATGATGCCCATAATTATGCAAACATTTCAAAATTTATTTCCACAAAACCTATGCAACCGTGACAACACTAGGTTTTATAATCTTATAAAACTACCTCGGTGTATCCAATTACCACTGAACAAAAGTCATTGTCACTTGGGCTTCAATCACTATATCTTGGTAACTATAATTTCAAGTACAAACACTATGTAAATGAGGAAAACTTTGGTGATTAATACCATTTCCAAAAGAAAATATGTCCAATTTCAAACAATTAAGTTCAGACCAAAAATTTGTATCAGTCTGTTGAGAAATTGAAGGAAAGGAAATGGTAAGAATTAACAATCCTTCCATCTCTTTCCCAATGCTCTTCCTTTGCTTCAGGTACTAATAATAGAGGTTCATGTAAACTCTCAACCTATTTTTTTCCCTTGGATACTTGAGTAAATCTCTATCACGTGGCAGGAAAAATTCCATTAATAAGTACTTAGAAAAGTTACCGAAACTTCTGACATCCATGGGAGATGTTCGTGCTACTTAAGAAGCCATCAGAATCTTTAAAGTTGTTAATTAAATGAGGGAACTGAAGCCCGAATAAAGTCTGTAAAACCAAACAAGGCAAGAGGATGTTTTACAGAAAAAGGTAGAGAGTAAGAAAACGAGGAAGAGAGAAAAGGAACTAGGGAGCAGAGAGTTTGGGAGGGAAGGCTTGAGATGATGGAGGAGATAGAATGTAGACACTGGGACACATCATAGGAAACAGACAGACAGACAACGAAGTCTGTCTGGAAAGGACGGTGGTCAAGAAGCCTTTGCTTCTCACCAAAAATCTCCTCCATTGAGAGACTACAATAAAGACATAAACTGCATTTTAAATGTGGCTTCTGGATAGGGCCCATCTCCCCTCTTAAAGAAAAACTGTAGCTTCACAGTAGCTTTATGTAATTTCACTGTGAGCAAAGCATCCAGTTTTCCGATTTCTCTAGCTTTTAGTACAGATACCCCATTCTATTTCAGACTTCACACTGACATTAGGTAACAGGAAATCTAAGAAATCCAAAGGTGGACAAATCTGGCTTGACTCCTGAATCCTTTCTACTGCTGCTGTTTCTGCCAAGGCCATGTGTATAGATTTCAGTCACCTCTTCTACGATGTGGGTAGAAAGGGTTTTGTCTACACAGTTTGTCATTGACAACATTAAACATCTAGCAAAGATCAGGAAAAACTCTGTGCACCACCTATCTGAATCCTTTAAAAATGCCAATGTCCCTCTCATCCAGATTAGGAAAAAAAATCAAGAGAAATGAAACAGGACTGTTAGAAAACATGCACAGTCATTCAGGATTCGAATAGCTGTCAGCGATAGTGAAATACCCCTGGCCACCAGCATGAGTCATAAGGCTAAATCAATGGGCTGTTTCCTGGGAGTCAGAGAATTCTATAGAGAGAGAGCTATCAGGAGGATGCTGAGACTCATTAGAAGATATGGCAAGCCTTTGGCAATAACTGGTCTACTGGGAAATGTTTGGGGAGATTCCCTTCCTCTTTTCTATCCTCCAATTTCCTCAAGGGTTCACTATTGGTCATACACATCTTGAATCTATTTGGGGGAGAATCTGTTAAGGTCATAATCTTGAACCATGGAGCAGAATAAAAAAGGGTGAATGAGACTTATCCATCATGCTTTTAGTCAGCATTCTTCTTCATGATCCAACAACGTAGACAATAAGGTATACTTTTCAGCGAAGAATAAGTATTCTGTAGAGAGGCCATCAGTTACTGAAGGACTGCTTTATGAAGATTCATTTACATAATTTCATATATGGAAACATTGTCTGCATGCACCTTTGCACTTGAGAAGACAGCATCAGACAGTTGTGAGCTGCCAGGTGGGTGCTGAGAGTCAAACTCACGATCTTCAGAAGAGCAGCGCATGCTCTTAACCACTGAGCCATCTCTCTAACCCTGGAAGGGTCACTTTTTACCAATGCTTTGTAGACTGTGGCTATCTCAGACATAGTTCTCGAACATACACGGACCTCGTGTGAAAGGAATAGCAGAGAGAATACAGAGAACTCCATGGGGGTGAGTGATAATCATGCAGAGAGATAATCATGAGCTCCTATTTCAACAAAGGTTTCACATCTTTGTGTCTTGGCATGAAGCTGGTTTTGGCTCCTGGTACCACATCAATGGTGTATTCACTCAAGCAGGCTTTCCAGTCGAGACTTGTTAGCTACATTTTCACCTTCCAGCCCATGAACCACAACGGATAGAGCTGATGCTAGATTCGTTTAGAGAAGTGATTAGATACTATTATCTGTAGATAAGTACAAGATTTTTCATCATGTGGGCAAATCTTTGTTTCATTGTTGCTTAAATTCCTAACATTTGGGTCTCTAAGTTCTTTTTGGGCCTCCCCCTGTGTTCATTCTGAAGGGTATATTCATATCTCAAGCCCTGAGATTTATGAATGCTGTCTAATTTTAGAAGGGCATTTAAAGATATAATTAAGCATAAATAAAAAGAATATCCTAATTCATCTGGGAGAATCCTCCATCCAATAATGACAGGCATTAATGAAAGTGCTTCACAGAGGCCAGGATTTTTGAGGAACAAGCTCTGTGAAGAGGAAGTCAGAAGTGAGGGTGAAATGACCCACAAGGCATATGTCTGAAGGTAGCAAGTACTTTGAAAAGATTCTTCTCTAGAACCTTGAAAAGGTATGTGACCCTGTATATAGACTGTTGGCCTCCAGAACTGTGTGAAAATAAATGCTATGACTGGGAGCCACCAGGCACAATTGTTTGTCTCAGAGACCGTAGGGAAATATAGACACTCCAATGAAGCCATCTGTGCTGACACATTTATTGCTACTCACCTTGAATTTTTGTAACTTTCAGTAATTTGAGAAGTCACAGAAGTAGAGTGGATACTGTCTACTTGAGACAATCGCCTTCATTGCCAAGAATTGTTAAGTACTGGAGGCATGCATTTGCTAACCTGGATGGCTTTTGATTAATCATAACTACATGCTTTATTTCCTCCTGTTTCTTAAACCAGTCTCATCTTCTGTTGCCATGTGTGTGTGGCCTGACACAGACTTATTTTGTCTCCTGGCTCTTTCATGGTTCTTCTGAGCTCAGTTCATAAGCACCAAAGTAGATTCATCTAACCAGGTCATTCCTCCCCTGGCAGACACTTGCTGATAGTTCGTTTGGAGCATACGGTCTGTGTTTTGCTCAAACATGTTTACAAATTCCTCAAATTCCCCTGAGCATAGAGTCAATGAATAGCATCCAACAGAACTGGCAGTATGTGATTTCCATAAATAGGTCATTAAAAGCTTTATGGGTTTCTTCTCGCTTTCTATCTTGGGTCACCTATTCTAGTGGAAGCCAGTGAGTATTTCATGAGGATACTCAACTACGGGGTGGGTAGTTTTCTTCACAAGGAACTAAGTAAGTTCTACACATAATAGCTTATGAGAAATAAGTGATGGTGTTATAGGGAAGATGTAAATTAACCTTGATTTAGTTACTCTTAGTTGAGTTAAGCCTCCCATAACTTTGGAGGCCACTGCTGAGAAGTTCACGGTTAGTTTCTCAGTAGCTTGGCAGGAGCCAACATTCAGAGGTGTTATGATAACAACTGTTTGTTTCAAAGACTTGGAAGCCTTTTCCGGTTGCAGTGAGTCTTGTGCATTTCCCCCTAGCTGTAGCAGCTTAATCACCCATACTTCTTCAACTTTTACCCAACCCTCATGCTCTTAGGTCTCTGAAGTCCTCAGGCTAGATGAAGATCACCTATTTAATTATACCAGTCAAAACAGAAAAGCCCAATTTCCTGTTTCTTTAATGAACAGTGGGGTCTGTCCTTCCATGTCCCCTTTGGTTCATAAGTATTGTCTAAAGCCTTGTCTATGTCTCTTCACACTCATCCCATTTCTAAAACTTTGATACTAAAGTTCTCTTCATAGGCAGCAGACTTGAGAGAAGTTCTAAACCACAACTTACTTCCAAGACCATGGCTCTTCAGAACTGAAGGAATAACTTACTGTTTATACTGTAAAATTCAAGGTGCAATCCAAATAGGTAAAATATATTTATTTAAACTATCCTTGCCTTCAGTTTCCTCTTCATCTTTCAATAATCATTGCATTTATATTATGGAATTACTAGAAAGCATATAATTTGGAAACAACATTTCTTGTTTTTGCGTCATCCCTCTCTAGACCTTCTCTCCTTTCCCACTGTATCTCTCATTCTTTCTACCCTTCCTCCCTTCTTTCCTCTTTTTTTTTCTTTCTAGTGTCATCATATTACATAAGATTTATATTCTCAGTTGCATAATATCTTAGCTCCTTCATTAAAACACCAGCAGCTAAAGGGTTAAAACAATCACTCAGTTTTCTCAGAAGTCAATAGCCTGGGCTGAACTAAGCAGAGTTTAACTATGATCGAAGTGGTATCATCAGAGCACAGGTATGAACTGGATGATCTACTGGTTCTTGCTGATCCTGACAAGCTGAGTTGGGTCTTTGGAACCCAAAGAGTAGAAGGATAAAACTGATCCTTGCAGCACATATTTTTAATCTTCCACATAGGTGGTGGTATTACCACAGCATGCCTCCTCCACATCAGTCAAAATCAATCAATCAGACCATCGATCAATAGATGCTAAAAAATATTAAACTTACCTCTTGAAGAGATGTAAGGTTGATGTCAAAAGATTGCCTCAACTATACAAAGACAGGTACTATCTACCTCCTCAGTACTGGAATGAGGAATGCACAAAGCCTTCCATCTTAGCCTCTCCTCTCTCCCAGGAATAGATTTACTCTCTTGAACCTGGATGGAGCTTTGTAAACTGCTTCAAGCAAAAACAGAGCTGAAGAGACATTATGTGACTTTCACTGTTAAGTGGCCAATGCTTTTATGTTACTTTCTCCAATGTCTTTGTTCTCTAAATCAACACTATTCTGAGACTAAGTCAGGCCTTTAGAAATACTGATATGCAAACCATAGCTTATAGTTAAAGCTGAGCTCTGTCTAACTCACTATCCAACATTACCTTTCCAGCCATGTATGTGGTGTTTAGAAACAGATCTTCCAAGCCCTTGTTGGGCTTCTAAGTCAATGCCACATTGGTCAGAGTCACACTGTTTCTGCTGAGTTCTATCAGGACTGTTGCCTTCTGGAGAAACTGAGTAATTGTGATTGTTTGAAGGCATACAATTTTAAGATAATCATTTGATATAGTTATAAAGAGAGCCAAAAGTTCTAGCACAGAATCCTCCCCCAAGACATTAGATGGCTGTACTCAAGTGGCTGATGATCTGAGATTCCCTTTAGACTTTCTTTTGGGGGTACATTACCATGTGTCTTATTTAGGGTTTTATTGCTGTGAACAGACACCATGGCCAAGGCAAATCTTCTGAATGACAACATTTAATGGGGGCTGGCTTACAGATTCAGCGGTTCAGTCCATTATTATCAAGGTGAGAGCATGGCAGCATCCAGGCAGGCATGGTGCAAGAGGAGCTGAGAGTTCTACATCTTCAAACAAAGGAAGCCAGGAACAAACTGAGCATCCTTAGGCAGCTAGGAAGAGGGTCTCTAAGCCCACCTCCAGAGCAACACACTTCCACCAACAAGGCCACAACTTATAACAGTGTGGACCAATAATATTCAAACCATCACACCATGCTTTTTTTTTAAAAAATAAATCTTACAGGATAGGAAAATGGATCCTGAAGTGACCACTTCCTATGACCAGGCAGAACTCACAGTGGAAGCATAAGAACAGCAACTCAGCCACAAGATCTTTCACCCAAAATGTGTCCTGCTTACAAGATGTCCAGGGACAGAAGTTGAACAGAGATGGAGGGAATAGCCAACCAACAGTTCGCCCAAATTAAGACCCATCCCATGGGTAAGAAACAAGCCCTGACACTGTTATGCTTGCAGACAGGAGCCTAGCATAACTGTCCTCTGAGAGGCTCCACCCTGCAATCAAAGGAAACAAATACATGAATTCACAGCCAAAGGTTAGATGGAGCTCAGGAAGTCTAGCGGGAGAGTTCGGAGAAGGATTGAGGTGCCCAAAGAGGGCCATAGGAAGATCAACAGAGTCAACTTACCTAAACCTTTGGAGGCTCCCAGAGACTGAACCACCAAACAATGTCTAATGTGGGCTGAACCTAAATGGGCCTGCTCTACACATATATGTAGCAGAAGTGGGACTTAGTCTTCATGTAGGTTCCTCAGCTACTGGAGTGAGAAATATTCCTGAGATTTTTACTTGATTGTGGATCCTATTCCCCTAACTTGGCTGCCTTGTCTGGCCTGGGTGGGAGAGAATGTGCCTGGTCTTGTAGTGACTTGATGTGCTGGGAGTGGGTTGATACACAGAAGGGACTCTTTCTTCTCAGGGGAGAAGAGGGACAAATAGGGAACCTGTGTGAGGATGCTGGGATGTAAAGTGAATAACTCCCCCCCCCCACTTTTTCCCTTCATTGTTTCCCTACCTTTAACAAATGTACCACGAGTATCCATGATAAAAGCAAAACAAAAGCAACAACAACAAAAACTAATACTAAAGTCAGAAGTATAGACAGATTTTTTTTTTTTATTCCCTCTTGGAGCTCTATATTTCAAGTTGGATTTCTAGTCAATAGTGAAAGAAATTTCTGCCAAAATGTAAATAAGTGCAGAGCTGGAAGAAAACCATGAAGAGTCTTGTTACTTGTTCTTTAGAGCGCTTACATCACATAGACGGATGGGAGATGTTATAAACAGGACCGTATTTTAGATGGGATGCTTAGAAACAGTCTCTCTAAGGAGGTGACATTTGAGTTCTGCACATAATAAGGAATATCTCATATCCTAAATGCAACGCCTCTTAGGCAAAGAAGGCGGCACTATGTCATTAGGTAGGGAAAAGATGTGATGGAGAACAATAAGGGAGTTTTTTTTTTTTTTTTTTTTTTTTTTGGCTGCCACATAATGAGCAAGAAGTTAATAAGATGAGCTTGAAAGAATAAACAGATACCAGACCATGCATCTTTAGAGGCCACAATAAAAGGAATTCAGCTTTAATTCCAAACACAAACAAATAGCTGAGAAGCAGAAGAGTCCCATGAACTGATTTGCACTTTAATCCCACTTTTCCTATGACAGAAGGAAGGGGTTGCATTGGCAAGATGAGGTCCTGCCTAGGGGACATAACCAGACATGGGATTATGTGCCGTGGTTCGGGGTGGTAACTAAAAATTCGAGGAAAAACATTATACACTGTTGTCATGCGTAGAGTTTTCACATTTTGGCTTTGATGGTGACTTGGGTGTGGGCGGGAAGAGAAGAGGGGAAGTCCTGGCTTGGTAAGTTTTCATTCATCTTTGAAGCCTTTGTGGCCACTGAGGTTTTGGCAGGAGTGTATGTTCTACTGGTTGCATCCCCAAGCACTTTGCTACTGAAATGCATCTCACCCCTCCCTTCGCTCTACATGTATGCCCTCAGGGTTTCTACTGTCATTGAAAAGAGCATAAGGAATGGGTTGAAAGTAGTCTACTTTATGGTTGAATTAATCTGGGCCCCATGTTTCTTTCATAAGAACGCTCATGTCTGAGACAAATCTATTTGATGCTGATACCCCTGTTCTTCATACATAAGCAGTGTCCATATTATAAGCTTGCCAGGCTAATGATAATGAACATGAAGGGGAGAGTGGTGGATTTAAGGACTGGGAGTCACAGTCTAACTTTTGTTTTGGGAAAAGAGCTAATAGTTATAGAGGACCTACCACAGGTAGAGATACTCTACTTGCTTTAGTCTTAACCTTGTGATTTCAGTATTGCTAGCTTCATTCAGAAGTGAATCAACTAGGGGCACAAAAACTTAAAAACTCTGTCCAATGCTGGACTTCAGCATGTAACACATGTGAACTCTGATTTCCACCTCTCCCTATAGCTCCGATACATCTGGGAGTATGTCCCTCATATCTAGTCCTCTTCTCTTTCCTTGGCACATACTAGACAGTGAATTCAGATATGCTGAGTGAGTAAAGCTTTAGCTTCTTGACTCATTTGCCAAACGTTCTATTCTGAAAGGGAAAACATCAGGATTCTAGCCCATGGATAATGTCAGACCCTCCATGTCAAGCAAGCCTGCTGCTGCCCAACTAACAGTGCAGTAATGACCCTGGGACAAATTTGCTTCATCTGTTTGGTCTAGAAGCTTAGACACTATACAATAAAACTTCTCGCAACAAGGCCACTCAAGAATGGGATATTCTGATGACTAAGGCAGGGAAAGAAAGGTCTTTTGTATTGAACCATTTGGAAAGTCTGTTTCTGCCTTAGTCAGAACTGCAGTGAATATGATTTTTGTCTCCAGCCTCACTGACAGCGATTCTCCTGTCTTGTGAATGCAAAGTTGTTAAGGCTTTATTCCAATGTAATTATTTTGGAGAGTGAGTTCTTGGAAGAGATTGGGTTAAAAGTCTTCTGGACAAGGCTAGAACTTGGGATGCTCATTTTAAGATAAAAGAATAGTAGAGCCTTATTTCTGTCCCCAGATTTGACTTTTTTATATTTTAAAAATTTATTTTAAAAAATATTTTAAAAAAAATAAAGGAAAAAGGAGAGAGAGGTGGATATAACCAAATACATTGTCCATCTGTGAGAAAATTCTAAAGAATAAATATAAATATTAATTATAAGCAACTCACATGCACACAAATAAAAAATAATAATGAAAGATTCTAATTAGAGTTTTAAGGCTTCCTTCAAACCCCGATTTAATTTCTGTTCTAAATAGACTAATGATTTTTTGGCTTAATTAAAACTACATTTGCTTTGTTTGATTTAGAGCATGCAGCTTCTCACTGGTCCTCAGAACAAGGAGAAGGAGAGAAGAAGGAGGTCAGAGAGTGTGAACTGTCCTATATCTCTTACAGCAAGTCTCTCGTGAATTTATCTTGCTGCCAGGGCTGGAGGTATGTTGTGATAGGAAGGGACATGATGTGATTTTCGCAATGAGATGATCTTTCTGCCAAAAATAGATCCACCTGCTTATGAGTGCCTGACATTCCTTTAACTTGGGACATGGTTAAAAGGACCATTTGTTTTCTCTGATACCCTTCCCACAGGCTGGCTGAGCCTCTGCATTCCAGCCTTGAACTTAGGCTACCTCAAGGCATGTGCTTCCTTCCCACATCTTTGTCTCAGATATTTTCGCTACAGTTGAAATTACCTCGACATTTTCAACAGAGGTAATATGATACGGGAGAATTTAGATTCTCCTCATTCCTTTCTCAACTTAGAACACTGGTCAAGTCCTTAACTGCATGTATTCAGTATCTTACTTCTGTAGTAAGTGTTAGTTAACAAGGTGAATTGCCAGGATCCTGGGAAGGTTTTAATAAAAAAAAAAAAATATGAAGGAATGATTAGTAACCCAATTTTCGACCGAGGTGACAGTAGTTAAAACACCGTAACGTCTACATAGTGGCACAGAGTGTAGCTGTGAAAGGACAAGGGACTTTATGTGCACTGGCATGTGTATAGTAACCAGGACATGTGAAACAACACACACACACACACACGCACACACACACACTCACACACACACACACACACACACATTTGCAGGGCCTATGGAAGACAGAGGGAGCATCTGATCAAGTGGAGCTGGGGTTATAGGAATGTGTGAGCTGCTCGACATGTGTGGGAAACTACACATAGGTCTTCTGAAGACCATCAACCAACCTTAACCAGGAAGCCATCTCTCCAGCTCTTTACCTTATCTTATACAGCTTTTCGACATACACACCCAAGTCAAAGAGAAACCAGCACAACAGAGCCTCAGTTTCTAAAGACTTACTGGCTGTGAATCCTGATCTGCAATAGTCACAAGAATTGCTTTGAATGCCTTTAAAATGCAAACCTCCAAATAAGATTGTATATCTAGTCTAGGGAGACTGACTCTGAGAATACAAAGAGATTCACGTGTTTTGTTTTTGTTTTTTGTGTGTGTGTGTTTACATTGAGTTCTATTAGACAGTGATAACAGTTACATTATTGGTAGAACTAGTCTTACCATTTATATTAGGATAAAATGACTAAGTAATCAAATTAATATTTCTGTTAGTATTTTCAGGATGCAATTCCTGGAATAAGTGAGTGCCATTAATGTAAGAAATGAGTTTAAACTCCACTAATCTTCATTTTTACTGAACAGAGGTGGCATGAACTTATGTGTAGCATGTGCTGTTAATAAAAACCACACATTTCCTCAATATATCTTTTGAGGAGACCACCAAGTCCTAAGAGAAAGACACTCTGGGTTCTGGGAATGCAAAGTCTGCTTAGTCACCGTTTGAAAGGAATCGGGTTCCTTGGAGATGTGACAGGCTGTACGTGGGGCACAAAATATTCACGGCGAACCTGAGATTGTGATCAAATGAAAGAGTATATGAGCTCACCTCAAGAAGCCCCACTGTCCCTTCAAATTCTTTAGGCTAACAGACTCTGTCTCTATTTTGCTAATTCTAATGGATGCTGGATCTAGAAAATTCATGCACCACTAAGGAAAGGATGGCAGGAAGCTGGACCACGGAGGCATATCAGATGGCATTTTTCCAGGGCACTGATCAGCAAGTGGCCATAGCTGGGGATCACGAGAATCCCAAGAAAAATACAGGCGAAACTGTGTTGGATCCTCTCTACACGGAGAATGAATTTCTGTACTCTAATTGCAGGTTTGTATTAACTGTGATGGTCACAGAAGAATAAATCATTTGACAGTAGAGCACCAACATATCCATAATTTAAAACGGTCTATAGTTTAACTTTCCGCTTCCTTTTGGGGCATATGTGTGGCAGCAGGCCAAGGGGAGGTGCTATGAACTCCTAAGGACAGAGGAGACTGATACCAAGGAAGCTCCTTGGACACCAAGCTGATCAGGCCAAATGGAAACGTAAAGTTTGCAGACATTCGGGCCCGTTTGAAGGTTGGTTTTCCTCTCAGATTGTGTACCATGATTATTAATTGTATAATGTGTGAGAGTGAGGGAACTCTGAGCTCTGGTCTATGAGAGACACATAATGGCTGGACGAGAGATACAGTATCTGTGCAAAGAGTATCACAAATACAAAATGATACATGAAACAAATTAGACCTGACTCAAAGCAGCTTTTCTATTCTTATAGAGCATTTTTGAGGGGTCACTTAGGGTAAAAAAACAGAATTTGGGTAAAATGAATACATAAATATTAAAGGAAAGCACCACTTGGTAGCTTTGATTAAGTGTTAGGGAAGGGTAGCTGCTTTGTCTAATTTCAAATTATACACAAAAATTATTTAAAAAAAAAAACATACCCCCATTGCCTACATCCAGATAAAGAGTTCAATGTCAAGGCTCCAGCTTTTCACTGCCTCAGAAATGATCTTGTTTACTTTCCTCCTCTGAGGAGGACCAGGCAGGGGCAGTGGGGATTGTGTCTGCTTCTGAGGATGCTGTGTTATCATGTTTTTTCTATTTTGATTAATCAACTGGAGCTAAATATTGGCCAAGAAAACTCTACCCTGCTCAGCAAAACTAGGATGTTTTATAACAACCCACTGTCCTCCCCCCTCCCTCTCTCCTCCCTCTCTCCCTCCCCCTTTTTTCCTTCCTTCCTTCCTTCCTTCCTTTCTAACACCAACTGCTTCCTTCTCCCAGGAAGCTGTGAGACATTTTATCTAGTTCAAATCTCATCATTGGGAATGTCCCTTTCTCCCTTTTGTGTGTCATCCTTGAATTTAGGTAATGTGACCAAGCTTAAGTTTTCCTGAATGAAGTAATCTGTGCTAAAGTTAGGAAGAAATACTCTGTCAAGACAAAACAAAGCAGGATGTGCAAACCACTGTCTAAGGCTCCTTTCCAATATGCTCTCACGAATAACGAGACATTCTTTGATCCAGTAGGATTTTATACTTCCAGTGTCATTAGAACAATCAAGTTCTAGTGTTAGACCGACAAGGTGGCAATTTGTTTTTTCTCACACTCTGCCTACAGGCAATTTTGTTGGCAGAAAGCAGACAGGGGGACATAGCAGTTCTCTGGCAGGAAACAGTGGGAGAAGACGTGAAATGAGACAATAGAGAGGATTTTTCTTCCAGGATGTTTATTTACCCACCACTGTACAGACTGCTTGTTTTCCTGGGCACAGATCTGAACCCTTAAAACTGAACCAAAGGGCGAAAACCAAACATTCCCCGCAGTCCCTTGGCATTGCTGCCATCTAATGGCAGCCGATGGTAACACAGGACAAAATGAAGCCCTAGTGTGTTTGCTCCAAAACCAATTGTTCCACAGGTAGAAAAGACTTAGATTGGAGAGGGAGGGTCATATGATACGACTTTAGTGGTGGAACCGTGTGTTTGTGATATATATTCCTGAGAAGGGCTGTGTGTTTGTGCTATCTTAACGTGTCCCGAAAGGGCTCCTACCCCCTGAAGAAATTAACAGGGTAGGATCAATGGCCACCAAATCGGGAGGAATAACCTTCAGCATTCTGTGTAACAGCGGAGAATTCCGTGTAACAGCGGAGAATTCCGTGGCCCTTTGTGTCAGGTCTCAGAAGAGAGTAGATATTTGTTACATCTGAACCAGTACTGCGTTAAGTTGTAGTGAACTTATTTATTTATGGCATCATTATTTGAGGAAAGCCGTCTTTATTCAGTTTCTGTGTGCCCTATGGCTGAACTTTCATAGGAATTTCTTGTTCTTAGGACTGAGTCAGGAGAACCTCTGGGGAAAGTTCTTAAGAATACCGTCAGCACATTTTCCCACTCTCCTCGGTCCAGGTCAACAGTTAACGCAAAATTTTAATGACTTAATATATTTTAAGACAATTACAACTTCTTTGATTATTAGGGAGCGTCACTTTGTGCACTTTGGCTGTCTTACGTCACCATTCTCAGAGGAGAATCTCCAAGTTTGATATGTGGCTTGCCTATGTCGTGACCCTGGAGAGTCCTGACACAGTTCAGGAGGTATACTGGGAGATATAGAAGCTTCAGAAGGAGGGGAGACATTTAGGCCGTCTACCCCCGTGTCTCCTTTGTAATTTATGTATACTCATCTAAGAGGCTTTTATGGATTAAACAACGTAGCTTAAATAAAACTTATCTTTGCCACAACAAAAAAAGATGAGTTAATGCTAATAAAAAGTTTGCTGACTCAACAAAATAAAGAAAATAATTACTAAAACCTTGTGCCTAGAAATAAAATCCAAGTACAAGTAATGAATAACAAGGAAGATGGGGGAGACAGTTCAGAAAAGTGCACAATGCAGTAGGTCCTGGTCAGTTTGTGGATCAGAACAGAAATACCATTTACATCAGTTGAGTTTGTGCATATGCTTTAAGATTATAGGTAATCGCCAGGAAAAGTGCAGTCACAGATTATAAAATACACTCACAACTGACTGTTGATTGATACACCTTTACTCCAGAAAATGTCCATTTGTGTGTTCATTGGAAAAGACATATCCAAATCACAAAACGGTAAGGTTAGTTTTCTTTAAGGCCCAAGTAAAGGTATACCAAGAAATTATTATTGAATTTAAAGAAAATTCAGCATTATCAAGGTCATATAACATGATTAACATTATATAATAAACTAAAATCCAATAAGGTTGACATGGGTAAATGCTAACAAAATAAAATATGCAACAACCAGGGGTATTTTACACATTAAATAATTTAGTAAAAAAGAAAGCAAAAAGCAATGCTACAAAGGAAAAAAATTATAATTCTACCATCCTCATGAGATACATTAAGAAATTTCCCTCAATACATTTTTGAAAACACAGTGATCAGTAATTAAAAAGTAAAAAATGAGATTTATACACACAATTGACACACAGAACCAAATATTTTCTAAGCATGCTTTAAAATTTAAGTAAAAAAATGGGAGATTTCATAAGGTCAAGTAACTGATATCAGGAAGATTAAAATCTCTGACCACAGTACAAAAATTAAAACCTAAAAATAAGCAGGTGGACTCCACGGCCTATACTTTCTGGAATACATACTTCCCAGGAGACTTGGGTGTTCAAGTGGTAATCCCAGCAGTCTGGGACTGAGTTCTGAGCAGTATTTATCTGTCCGTGATAGCATGTCTACTACCTTTACACTAAGCTGCATAAAGCCATGTGTCTGACCATGGCGGCCTCATGGTGAGAGCATCTGCTTTTAACTCAATGGTTCCTTGAGAAAGAAACAGTGTCACCCATCAGAGGTGCTAGTCAGATACCAGGAGGTCTATGAGCTTTCTTCATGAGACTGTAGGTATCATAAACACTGGCCAGTGGGAAAATGATAGACAGGAAGTACCCTATTAGAGAGGAATCCTATTTGACCATGAGTTTTATTAATAGCTCAATTATAGACTTAGGACTAGCCATTCAGAATGACTTGGCTTCACCCTCCCCCAACACACACCCATTGGGTAGGGGAAGTCCTATAATCATTTCCCTGAAAACATTATCAAGTGGAGAGGAAGTTATTAAGGAACAATTTATGGGATCTCAGCAGTGTCTGAGATTCGAAATTAGTTACCAAATTAGTTGAAGCCTTTGTTGGCAAGAGAAAACTAAAAGAGAAGACTTCACCCAAGGGTTGGCAGAGCAATGCATTTGGTAGTCCTTAATCTTTGAGTGAGATTCCCCTTCCTCATTTTTTGAGGCAGAGAGGCAAGGGGATTTTTTTGGTTACAAGGTAAGTATACAGGGCCATTCTAGGACTTTAGAAAAACGAATCCCGTGGTTTTGAGTTTGTGTGCCTCTGAGTGTCATGAGGTTTGGAAAACACCAGTCACCTATTAAGTCTCAGCTTCCCAATACCTACCCCTGGAGATGTAGTGCATGCAGGATGCTCTGTGGGAAATTCCAAGAAGGTCAGTGGAAGAAAGTCGACCCCCCACATTTTTCTGTTGAACCATTTGACTGTGTTTCCAAGCTGCCCCTTCCTAAGCACCTACAATGCTCGAGGACCCCTTTGTATATCATCTCTACCATTCAAAACAACTTTTATTACCTAGAAAGACACTACAGCTCAAGCAGGTTAAGGATGGTCTAGCATCACAGCATGAAAGCTGCAGAGATGCTTTTGTTGACTAAGGTGGGTTTCTTTTCCCAGGCAATTGCATCAACATACCAATTTCCTGCATTTAGAGCCATAGTTTGGGCAGAAGTCCAACTGTTTCTTTCTTGTTCCTAACTGAAAAGGCACGGACTGTCCTGGAGAGTTAATAGTTCAGTAGTAGAGTGATGGTCTCTTCTGTGCAAGACTCTGGGTTTAATCACCAGAACCATAAAACAAACAAACAAACAATAAACAAAACCCACCATCATCGACCTAAAAAAATAACCCAAACCAAAAACAAAATCGAATCAAAACAACAACCAAGACCAAAATCAAACCAAACCAAACAGACAAGCAAACAAAACAAAAACAAAGAAACTAACCAACCGTAATACATGCTTGCTTTCCCAGTAAACATCTTTTCTTTCCTATGGGGAACTCAACACAACTGTTTAGTGATTGGTGAGGTTGGTCTGGAGCCAATATCTCCTTTGCATGGATTCCTGCGCCTTTGGTGTGGGATCTTGAGCAAGTCCACAGGGAGCGTTGCCATTAATCACACAGACTGTTCCTTTCTTGGGGCAAAACAAGTGTTCATAAATTACAATCCTCTGGGTGCAAGTGAGAATGGCCATCTCTGGGATTATAGATTTCGAACGTCTCGAAATGAATGTGAAACCACCAACTCAACAGAAAATAAGACATGGAAGAGGTAATGGGGCATTTAATTGAAAATAGCAGACACCATTCTGATCCTTGATGATTCGTTTTGGAATATATTACATAATTTGGACAGGAAATATTCCATTTCCTAATTATTTTCTTAGGCACATGAAAATGATTTAGCACCTCCTTGCTTCATCTCAGAGAATAAAAGGAGTGTTCAGCACAAGACTCTGTGCTTAGAGAGAAGGAAGAGTTTAAAGTTTAAAGGCTTGTTTAGAAACAGAAGTATAAATTGTTGAGATTCTGTAAACCCCACCCCTCAATTACCTGGCAGTAGCCAGGTATACTCCGCCCCAATAACCTGACACTATAAAAGAGGCTGATTGCCCCCATCCTCTCTCTCTTGCCTCCTGGCTCTCTTGCTCTCCCACCCCTATCCCTCCTCTTCCCCTTCCCTTCCTCCCTCTCCCTCCACATGCCCATGGCTGGCCTCTACTTCTCTCTCTCTCTCTCTCTCTCTCTCTCTCTCTCTCTCTCTCTCTGTCTCTCTCTCTCTCTCTCTCTTTCTCTCTCTCTCTGCCTCTACTACCCTCTTAACTCTCCCATGACCTGAATAAACTCTATTCTGTACTATACCATTGTGTGCCTGATCCCTCAGGGGGAAGGGATTCCCAACATGGACCCCCCAAAGGTATCTCCCTTGACCTCAGGCCTTGCTGCACCTCCATGGGCCATATGCCCCCACTCTCTTCATCCTTCCGCTAACACTGGTGCCAAAACCCGGGACATTATCTTTTCACAACATTGGTGCCCCGTCGTCATCTTTTTCTTACATAAATAATACCCAAACTGTAATCTATCTTCCTGTCTTTTTCCCTAAAGTCTCCCTTGACTACCACACACTCATTCTTCATCTTTCTTCCTCCCTCCATCCCTCCCTCCCTCCCTCCCTCCATCCTTCCCTCCCTTCCTCCTTACCTCTTTCTTCCCCTCTCTCTTTCTCTCCCTCCTTCTTTCCCTCCTTTCCTCCCCCTCCCTCCCTCCCTCCCTCCCTTCCTTCCTTTCTTCCTTCCTTCCTTTCTTTCTTTTTGTGTAACTGACTAAGGATTGAGCCCAGGACCTTGGACATTCTAGGTAATAAATTGAATTCAATATGACCCTAGACCTGTGGCTCTCAGCCTTTCTAGTGTTGTGAACCTTTACTATAGTTTTTCATGTTGTGGTAACCCCACCCATGAAATTATTTTTGTTGCTACTTCATAACTGTAATTTTACTGCTATTATGAATCACAATGTAAATATCTGTGTTTTCTGATGGTCTTACAACTGAAGTCGAGCAGCGTGAACATTGCATTCATGAATAATGTGTTTGTAACAAAGGTTCTGTATTCGTGGAAGTGTGTGGTTGTATATGTATGTGCCTATGTGTGTTATATATACATTATATATTGAGCACATTATATAAGATACTGTACCTATGCTTGCATAATTCTTTCCTGGAATGACAGGAATAAATAAATGTTTATTCAGCCCAGATATGGCACCAATGATGAATCAGAGACACGGTTTCCACACGTCTACTTTGGTGAATCAATGAGTTTATAGAGATATTTTTGATGACAGCATGGGCAACCTTTGGTGATCCGTCACTCAGGGGCTGTGGTGGGAGTTTCCATTGAGACCCAATGAAGCTGCACCCATGAAGCTCCCTGAACAGCTTCCTTGCCTCCCATGAGCCCCTGGAGAGCTTCTTATCCTCAGCAATTATCTATTGTTTCCATAATAGTGAGGAGGAGTCCTGTGAATCTTGTAAGCCTTCCTGAACATCTCAAGTTTCCTTAGCTTCTTAAATCTTCTTAGCCTCCGAGAACTAATAGTTACCCAGAGTGTTTATTTATGTGTGCACATGTTCTGTGTCCCATTCGGTAGTTGGATTCTCCCAGGTAGCCATATGCCTATATGTGAAGAATTACTTACAAAATTTCATTTTTGATCTAGATTTTTGGTAAAGTTCAGGTTGAGGCATTATATTGAATGATTTCCGGCATTTAGTAGGCCCTCATTTTAAGTGCCTTTGAGACTGAGTAATCATTTGCTTAGAAAGCCAAATTGCTGAGTAAATTGGACATTTAGATTATTGTATGGGTTGTAAGTGTGAGTACACCAAGCCCTTTGTTTATGTCCTTTCTTACCTGGTGTTCTCAGCAGCGGTGAAAGCAAGGCAGAACATCTGTACTAACCACAGTCTAATTATTCATTTTTAAATTTGTCTTTTTAAAATTTCCTGAGACTATGTGTCTTATAGGCTCAGTTTAAGCTTGAACCTACTACTTAGCTAAAGAAGACCTTGAACTCCTGATCCTCCTGATTCCACATTCCAAGTGTTGGGTTACTCTTATGTCCCTCTACACACAGTCAGACTTTTAATTTTTGGCACTTACCAGAAGCAAGCTTTATTTCTCTTGGTCTTAAGGATAATAACTCATGTTTAAATCACACAGCTAAAAGGCAGAGACAGGGGTGGTAGTCTTGTTTGACTTGTGTTATTTGTTTAATTGTATTTTTATTTTGTGTGTGAGTATGCACATGTATGAATTAGTAGGTGTGTATACCATGTATAAAGACGCCCCCAGACATGAGAAGATGACTTTGGATCTTCTGTAATTTCAGGTGGTTGTAAACTACCAGATTTGAGTGCTGGAAACAAAGTTGGGTCGTCTTTAAGAGCTTTCAGCTCTCTGAACCACCGAACCATATCTCCAGCTCTAGTTGTCTACTCTTAAATAGGGCTCTGATTCTGCTAAGATTTTTCTTAATTACAGCCATAAGGAAGTCCCTTGGATACTCCTGCCTGAGCCCCAGCTCAGTTCATCACCACAGTTAAGTCGCCTAATCTTTACCTTGTGAGTGACATGCAAATACTATGTTGGATATTAAATTTTCCAAAAAGTATAGATAAGCTTGGAGCAATGACTTCCCCTTGTATCTGGGATATCAGAATACTAATATTCTCACTAGCTAATATGTGACGTGAATGGCCTGGTGCATATAGACTCTATGTCATGTGCACATAGAAAAAAGTTGAATTTATTTAGGTAAAAAAAAAAAAAAAAAAAAAAAAAAAAAAAAAAAAAAAAACTCCACAGAAACAAAACAAGCTTAACAAAATTCTTAAGAAAATGGATGCATCTAGAGAATATCATCCTGAGTGAGATAACCCAGTCACAAAAGAACAGACATAATATGCAGTCACTGATAATTGGATACTAACCCCAGAAAGCTCTGAACACCCCAGAAACAACTCACAGACTGTGTGAAGTTCAAGAAAAGAAAAGAAAAGAAAAGAAAAGAAAAGAAAAGAAAAGAAAAAACCATTATGCTCAATCCTGACACATGAAAAAAACTTTGACTAATTCCGGGTTACATCCTGTTTTACATGTACTTCATGCTTGTTGTAACTAGTAAGACCTTAATGCACACTATCAAACCTTTGGGGAAAAAAAGCCAAGCACTGACAAAAGTGTATTTGTATACTTTTATGCAAAAATGCTTAAAATTTGTTCATTTATCTTTGTTTTTTTAAAATAAAGTTGTTCAAAAAAAAGAAAAACAAAACAAAAAAAAAACCCAAAACAAGCAAATATTCAAAAAAACAACACAAACAAAAAACTCAAAAAATCCAGAAAGGGTAAGGCATTTCCAGAAGTTTTTAGTTACATAGGAATTTTGCAGAACATCTTGAAATTGCTATGTAGAACATCTTATCATGGTCATGGTGGAGATCACTGTATAGTGTGTAGAACGTGTCAAATTCTAGAAGACAGATCAAGACCTGTTTGAATCCAAGTTTTGCAGAAAACAAAGATGAACTTATTTTGACTTTTTAATAAAATGGCTTTTAATCATAAAACTAAGTCAGGCTGGTACAGTAAGACATACAGCCATGTATGGAGAACTCATGAAAGATTTACAATTATGTATCTTAGCATTAGCTGTGTGTGTGTGTGTGTGTGTGTGTGTGAGATGTATATGTGTATATGTATGTACATGTATATGTATATGTATGTATAATTTTGGTGGCTGTCAAATTATATTTCAGAAGACTGCTAAGACCCCCCTCTCATTATCTCTCTCTTATGTTAGATTATATAGGGTGAATTGGATGATATTGTAATCTCATCCAATATCCATCTGTCTGTCTATGTGTATGGAAGTACTAGAGATATATATGGGGAGTAAGTACATCTTTTTGCCCCTCTGTAAATGAGATTTATGATGAGATTTTAGGAAAAAAATAGGCTTATATCTAGGGAGGGAAGAGGAAGGCTTTAAACAGTTGATTATTGTGCTGACTTTCTTACTTTTTGTTTTTGTTTGTTTGTTTGGTTGGTTTTGGATGCCAAGAAATTTCTAGGTAAGCCCCCCTTTCCCTTCTCATTTCCCCATAACTGTACAGTCATTGTATCTTGTCTCAACACAAAATGATCAGTGTACTCTTTTCTTTTTGTAAGCTTGACATGAATTAGAATTAGGAAGAGAATCTTAGTTGAGAAACAGCCTCCATCAGATGGGCCTCTGGGGTGCTTTCCTGGTTAATGACTGATGTAGGGTAATGACTTCTAGTTTGGGTAATGTCACCCACCTCTGTACAGGTGGGTTTGTCTGGCTTGTATGACAAAGCAGGATGAGCAAGCCACAAAGAGCAAGGAAATAAGCAGCATCCCTCCATGGTCTGTGCTTCAGTTCCTGTTCTCAAGTCTTGCTTGAGTTTCTGGTCTGACTTTTCTCAAGGATGGACTGTGACAAGAAAGGGTCAGACAAAAAACAAGCAAACAAACAAAAAAACCCAAAAAACAAACAAATCTCCCCCTTGTCCAAGCTGCTTTTGGGTGCGGTGTGTTTAGCACAGCCCATAAGGCTTGCCAGGACACCAAGCTAATACTATTCTTAGTGTCAGTGGCAGGAGCAATAATAATTCTCACTGTGATCCTTTCCCTTACTGGTCCTTGTATTTGGCTGTACCTGCATTTCCTTCATTATTCTCTCTGCATGTTTAATTGGTACTTATCATAGTGGCTCCTTTTTATTTTTATTTTTCCTTTTCAACTTTTTAAACTATGAGAAACTCCCCAAAAGTGTCGAATGTTTTAACATGTCTTTACCTGAATCATTAGTGGATATAATCATTAGATCTAACAGACTTGTGCACTAAATACTCCTTGCTAGGGAAGCTGTGGTATTCTCTTCCCAAAATAAACTTGGGCCAGGCTATGCTATTAACATTTAAATCTCTTAAGTCAGGGAGACCATTTGTCTATTCATAATTCCTCCTAGAGACAGTTGGAATTCCTCTAAACCATGACTCCAGAAACTGTCTGATAATAAACATACACATTTTCTTGGGATTTTTCTGTGGTCAAGGAGCCAAATTAACATGTACATATATGCACAGCTTGAGTTCAGGCATTTCAAACTAGCTTTCTAATCCCATGTGGCTTAAGCCTCATCACAGGAATTCCTGTTCTGTGTCCCCCAAGAGTGTGGTTTTCCTTTTATATTAAAAGTATATAATTATTTCTAGAACAATAGCGGTCCTTGTTTCAGCCTCAGTGAATTACTAGAGCCTTTATTTCACGGTAAAGTGAGTGGGCTTGAGTAATTTTCACTAAGCTGTGGTTCATGGCATGAAGGGTGGTTATTGACAGATGAAACCAGAGAAGACAGCAGCCAGAGGAATCAAGGCCTGAAAGGCACAGTGATTAGGCTTATGCAAGGAACAGTCAAGAAGTACAAGAGAATCACAGGCCTGGAGGCTTGATGTAAAAATGAACTCAGCTATGAGTCTGAGTTAGCTCTTCTGTTTCAGAAAAATAGGAACCTAGTGCCCAGGAGCAAAGCCCTGAAGCTAGACTTCTGGGGTGTTGGATCCATTGGCTGGAAACATGTAACACTGTATCCATGATATAATCGAAGAAGTATTATTTGTCCATAAGGATAAAGAAGCCTTAAGTCAGCACCTTAGATATCTACTTGGCTAACTATTCAAATAGGTAGATCCTCATGGCTCTTGCAACAGAGGCAAGTATGAGACATGGGAACTGGCATAGGGTTTCATTAGGCCATTTTGCTAAACTATATAAAAAGTTCTAAACCACAGGCTAGGATGAGTGTGGCTCCTCTAATTTGAACAAGTGAATCAGACAGACTCAGAACAGCTGTGGCTGAATTTTTATTGTTTTAGTTGCAGAACTAGAAAAGATCTATTCTAGTAAGATTGGGTATATAGAAATCTATCCAATTATTCTTTCAAGGAATGTCTATTAGGAACTCAAGTTAAATTTTCCATGTTCTGTGACTGAGATGTTTAGCAGTGAGTGAAACCCAATGGCTCTTAGTTCAAAGGTTTCATCACTTCCGTAAAAATTTCATCACATTTGAACCAAATGTTTACTACCTCTGCTTACATGGCCCCTTGAAGAGAAACACTTTCACCATTTTCAGATATCCTTGGACCTAGTTCTCTGTATTTCATGATGTAGTGTTCTCAAGCTACAGGAGAATATTTAACACTTAGGAATATCATAAAGATACTCCATCTATCAAACCACCCTGTTTCAGATGGGCTTCTCTTTAAGGGATGGTATCCATGTGCTATTCATTTCATCCCTTGAATTACCGACATCTTTATCCAAAGGCAGACAGGAGAAGAATGGCTTCAGGCAGCTAGGACAAGGGTCTTAAAGCCTACATTCACAGTGACATGCTTACTCCAATAGAGCCGCACCTCCTAATAGTGCCACTTCCTGGACCAAGCATATACAAACGATCTTATTAATCAAGGTTACATTTCTCATCATCATGTTCCTGAAAGGCTGGGTTTAATGTAGCTTACACTTCAGAGATACAACCCATCATGGTAGGAAAGCCATGGCGATAGAAAATGGCTGAATTTGTGGCTGTATGTGTTTGCAGTGGCTGGTCACATTACTGAAGCTATGGACCTGAAAACTTGCTCCTGGTAGCTCATGTCTACCTGCTAGGCTTATGTAAAAGCACTACCAGCTGGGGACCAAGTACTCAAACATAAGCCTGTTGGTCACATTTCAGATCAAACAGCAGCTCCTGAATTGCAGTGTTAAGGAGGATGTATCCAGACCTAGTGGGAAAGGCAGAGAGGTACCATAGCGGCAATCTTTCTGGTCTATGGATGGGGCATTGGTACAGTGTTACGTCTCATCCCATGGAAAAGGTTTTACGTGGAATATTCTAAAGCTGCCAAACATGATTTGCTTTCTATCATGCCTATAAAGGCATGAGCTAAGATTAAATTTCCTGTCGAAAGAGAGGAAGCTGTTTTTCTGCTAATAGGCATTTCTGAATTACATAAGTGCAAAACCAGTAATAAAGGTTGATTGGTGCCATGTGATATTTTTGCATCCTTAAATTCCAACCACTCCCAAAGCTTCAGTGAATCACTTTAGCAAATAATCAGACCATAATGTTTTAATTATTGTTCGTGCTTTACAAAGACACCCTGGGAACACCTGGCTGAAGATTGCTCAACATACAGAATCTAAACTTACTTGTGACTAAAGCATGTGTACACTAATAACATTTGTTTGTGATCGCTTTCGGTACACACACACACACACACACAGACAGACAGACTCAGCAAGATACAGAGACAGAGAAAGACAGGCAAGCACAGAGGACAAGGGTATGGTGGCCTATGTAGGTGTTTGCATGAGTGTGTGCATACATGGGTGCTGGTGCACATGTCTGTGTGAGTGTGAAGGAAGGTCAGAGGTAGATAACAAGGAATGTCAGAAGGAGATGATGAGTATCTTCCCCATTCACTCTTCACTTTGGAAAAATTATGGTTTAACTTCCCTTTTAACATATGTACCAGATTTTAATATTTTCCAATTATTTCCTTTTTTAATTTTTGAGATTACATTTTAATTAGAAAATTCTATCCTCTATTTTCCCCTCAGACCTCTCCCATGTACTTTCTCTCTCTCCTTCAAATTTATGGTCTCTTCTTTTCACTAATTGTGATCACACACACTTAAGATTTAATATAAGGTCTCTCAGGGAACCCTTAAGAATGTACAAAGACCTGGGAGGTGAGAGAATCTCAAGACCTTGGATGAGATGCCCAACAGTGGGAGAGGGAGCTTGTAGTTTTCAACTCTAGTATAAAGACAGGGCATCAAATGAGGGATGAGGTTGATATCCTACAGCCAAAAACTCTGACCCAGAACTGTTCCTGTCTTAAAGAACTGCAGGGACAAAAATGAAGAAAAGCCTGAGGAAAAGGAGGTTCAGTGACAGGTTCAAATTGGGATCCACCTTATGGGGAGGCTCCACAGCCTGATACCATTACTGATGCTCTGATTTACTTATACCCAACCAGTGGTCTGAAGTTGGGGACCCATGTGGTTGAATTAGGGAAAGGCTGGAAGAACCTGAGGAAGGGGGCAACCTTATAGGAAGACCAGCAATCTCAAGTCACTTGGTTCCTGGGGATCTCTCAGACACTGAACCACGAACCAGACAGTAGCTTGTCTGAGGCCTCTGATACATATACAACAGAAGACTGCCTGGTCTGGCCTTGATAAGACCTAACCATTGAAAGACTTGAGGCCCCAGGGAGTGGGTGTCCCATCCCACAGGACCCAGTTATTCAGGGGGTCGAGAGGGATCTACCTTGAAGAGAAACAGGCGAGAAAGAGAAGCAAGACCAAGCAGAGACTTGTCAAGGTCTGTTTAATTTTTCACAGGGTCCTTGTTTTAAGCCAGCACAAACAAAGAAGGTGGAATGAAGGCATGGTGTACACAGACAAAGACATCTTTTCAGTTGTTTTCTTGAGTACAGAAAAAGCTATCTCTTTGGTTGTTTGCTGGGACATTCCATGGTTAGGGTTTAGTTTGTTCTCAGAGCACCAGGGCACAATCATTTGTGGAGCTCCGGTGAATAGCTAATCTTAAGTAAATGTCAGAGGCCTAGGAAGAGTTCATGCTCTCATGTAAGGGGGGAATGGGGTGAGGAGGTCATTGTGGCATTGTGTGGACTTTGGGTCCCAACATATGCCCCTTCTTTCTTTAAAAAAGTTGAGGGGTGGCCATGATAAGAGGGTTGGTGGAGCCCCCGTCTTAGGCTATGCGGGTTGCACCCACTCCTGGCATTACGTCTTACTCTAAGGGCTTAATCAGATCCTACGTAGTAGTGATGGGCACCCAGGCAGTAGACCCACAATAATCCTGTCATGGGGTCATCCTGTAGCTATTAAGCGGTGTGCACCTGGACCGTGGGGCCACAATATTCCTGTCATTGGCAACTCCACAGCTTATGGCCCTCAGCCACTATTGGAAGCCGGGGGTCACCCACTCTGTCACAGGTCTCTCCATAGCCTGCAGTACTAAGGATGCCCTGTCTCTGCAGCGAGAGTGGAGAACTGACGGCCAGCGGATGTTATCTCTGCATCAGCGGAAGGGAGGTCCTCGGTGGAGCCTCGGATGTTGAGCCAATGATAGTGGACTGCAACTGGTTTGCTCAAGGCAAAGTCAATCTTTGACTTAACAAAGCTGGTTAATCTGTTAAAAGCCCAGGGGCCGAATGCCAAAAGTAACAAGGCACCTACGAGGGTCCCCAAAAGGTTGGGGAGCAGGGTGGAGAGCCGGGGGAGGTGTAAAACCTAGTTTTATACCAGGATTCTTGTTGCTCTCTGTTGTGTTTTATCTCTTCTAGACTGGTTTTGATCTTGTCTATGCTATTTTGGACTAGGCCAGTCTTATCAGAGTAAAAACAGCACTCCTCTTTGAGGGCTGCACAGAGGCCTCCCTCTTGCAGGAACACCAGGTCAAGACCTTCGCCTATTTTGTAGCACTACTTTAGACAAGGAGACCAGGAAATCTTTTAGATTTTCTAACTCCTTCTGCAGCTCTTGAAGATCTCTGTCTACAGCGAGGCTAAGCTGGGCATATTGCTGTTGGGAGGTGACCAGTAAGGCAATTTCAGTTCCTGTACCTGTGGCCCCCAAACCGAGGATAACAGCCAAGGTGACCAAACATTTAGGCTTTCTTTTATCACTTGGTAGGTCAGTGCCTCTCTCCCAGAATTGGAGGAGGTCATCTGCAGGGTGTACCATTAATTTTGGTAGGAGCTGGACCAAGAAGGAAACACTGACCTCAGGCCACAAATAAATGACACATTCTTTAGGCTAATAATCTCAGTGTGTAAGGCTAAAACATCTAGAGAGGTATTAGAACTATTGCAAACACCCTGTGTCTCTGAATCTTCTCCCAATTAATGACTATCAATGGAATCCTTAGAAGTAACACAACTCCATTGGTACTTAGCATGACACTGAAAATGGCTTCTTACTCTCAGACTTTGAAGCACTTCTCTAATAACTTAAATAGCATAAAGAATATCAATCCATTGTTCTAAATGCCTATCTAAATCCCCTTGAATATTCAGGACCTTAGTAACATTTTAACAAGAGTAGCTGTCTAAACTTCTGTCAAGGCAATAGCAGAAATAGATAATACTAGCTATTAATACAATTAAAGCTACTATGCCTACAATAATTAAGCCCAATACCCTCTTGCTTCGGTATAGAGCCTGACTAACTTCTAGTATCTGCAAACCTTCTTTCAGAATATCATGGTCTTATTACTTTCTGGCAATAGAACAAAAGCTGGTTGATAAACCACCATGTCAGAATTTAACATTAACACAATTGGAAAGTGTACAATACAACTTACAATAAGTATCAATAAAGAAACATAATTTTTAACATGCCCAAATAATAAAAGATTAGGAGCTTAAATACATGTCCTAACATTCTCTGGATCTAGTCCCAATTTTATCCAATATAAATATAGCTTCACAAGGCAATTATGAATTTTTAAATGTCTTTGAAAATGTCTAGACTCCATCATTCCAATGAAGACTATTATTTCTAATATTGGATTAATTTCTAAACCAGTCCATGCTTGAGTCAGAATAATTGGTCTCATTAAAGTTAAAAGAAAAGTCATTATAACTTTTTTTCTAATTGACTTATTTATTTTATTTTTTGGTCAGTTTCCACAGTCTCCATGTTCTCTGTCTCACAGGGTCTAAAAACTTGAGGCAAAGCTGCTTGTCCAATCCGGGTTAAAGGCAAGCAAAGGTGGGGCAGGAACAGATGTTCAATGCAGCTTCTTGGTCACCATTGTCAGGGCACTCAGGAAGCTCACAAGTCAGCATGATTCTTTGTCTCAGCATCAGCATGTCTCACCAACCATCCTGGCAGTTAGCATGCTCTTGCAGCATCCTGTGGAAAAAACAAACACACCCTTTTCCCCAAATTAATTGGTCCCCTTGACCAGGACCATACCATATGCCAGTATGTGGATCCTTTCATTTCACCTGGGCATAAGTTTGCCCAGTTGTAGGATGCCATAGACATTTTTTGACATTTGAATTTAATTTTTTTAAAATAAAAAGGTGTATGATTTAAATAAATGGGGATGTAACTTTCCCCTTTTAATTTATGAAAATATTGTTTTAAAGTTTTACAGTATCTATATTACAATATCTTGTTCTTGAGGTTTATAATCAATTTTACTAATATGGGTAAGATTAACTTGTCAACAAAGTATCTCAAATGCTTGACTATAATAGCCAGTTCTATTATCTGTTATAATCTGATTTGGAGCACCAACCATAGGAAAGTAACATAGATCATGAAAAATTATATCTTTAGTTGTTTGTTCTTTTAAAGCAATTGCAACTAGAAAACTTGAAAAGGTGTTAATATTTAAATAAATATTTGCCATAATTGGTTAGAATTAAGTCCTCAAGGGTTAACATAAGAAACTGAGGACATTTAGGACAAATCTTTATAATTTTATGTGTACATTCTCTAGAAATATCAAAATTGTTGTCTCAGGCCATTACTATTTTGATGGTAAAAAATAAGATTATAATCTGCCTGGTATACAAATTTGTTGTGGCATTGACTTTATTAAGGGATTTAGGCAACCTAGTATCTCTTAAATATCTAAGTATAGAACAGTACGTTCTCTTAAATTAACTTGTAATTGTATAAACAATTGTAAAGTTCAAGAATTAGCAGTATCTAAAAATGAAACAATTTCAAGCAAGTGCAAACTATAAGCTATGTATAGATTGGTTAACAGTATACAAATTTAAAGTTTAACTAATTTAACATTTAAAAACAGTGGCTACAGTGTGTAATCCAATAATCTCTGCTGTAGCAGGGGGAAACTCAAGATAATGAACATGTGATCCAATTGTATATACTGCTTTCTCATAGCTGAGCCATCTATAAATACATTTTCTATGGGCTGCATGCGTAAAATTACAGGACATATAAAAGCATGCATAGGGAAAAGAATTAACAACTCGTCTTTTGGATAATGATTATCAATTGTCAATTTTGCCTGACAAAGTTTGCACATGCAATAGACCAAATATCAGTATTTAGCAATAACCAATTTAATGGTTTGGAATAAGGAATAAATATTCTATTAGGTTAAGACTTTACTATCTATATATATACCTTTACTATTTTATTATGCAATATTGTTTTAACACAGCAAAGGGTTCATAATAGGAGGCTAAAACTTTAGTTAAAGAGGAAAAAAGATGAATTTACATTAACGGTTTCCTTTGTCAAAAAGACTGCTGTAGGTGTGAGGCAAATAATGACAGCCAACAATGGATTATACTTTATATAGTATCTGCTGTTAACTGATTGCTTCTTTTTGTGTGTATATATTCTCTGTAAAACTTCTTATCTCTCAGTTAACTGTAGAGGAGACTAGAATTTGGAGACAGAGGTTTGAGACCTCCTGTGGTGAGCTTAAGGCAAGGTTTTAGCCAGCTAACACTTGATGATTTTTGAAAAGTAAATTATCCTTATGAACTTTCTATACTCCAGTCTTACTAGGAAGACTGATAACCCAATTATTTGGATCCTTTTCTGAAGCAATGGCTACTCCCCAAAACCATAAAGCTCTTTGTAAAAACAAAAACTCTAGCTAACAAAGCAAGTAAACATTGAGGATTTAGTCCCAACTTCCTTCTTTGAAGCAGTGGTAAATCTCTCACAATACAAGGACATCAGCCATTCCCTGAGGCAAAGCTTTCCAATGACACTCATAGCCTCAAGGACTTTCAAAACCACAAGCAGACCCGCCAAATGCAAACCCTTTACAATCATGAAGATGCAAAGGAATAGTATGAAAACAATCTTGAAAATCTATGGTAATTTTTGGAATGGCAACTAAAGCAGTAAACCAGGCTGTAAATTCCACAGCCTCAATCCTTCACAAAGCTGTAGCAATTTTTACCTGTTTGATTTTTATTTAATTACAAATATAGCAGGATTCTAGGGTAATAAGAAGGCTCAATGTGGTGAACTTGCAATTGTTCTTCCACTAGCTATTGAGTTGCCAAAATTTTCTTCTGAACCTGATTAACCCATATAAGGACAACACCTTTTAAAATAATTATATCTGAATGGTGTGCAGGCTTGCCAATTAAAAATATCTTAGATCTGTTTTTTTCTTTTTTAGGGGTAACTGCAGTGGGCTCTAATTTAGCCTCGATTTTGTTTTTTCAACCCTTGGTTAACTTATTATTATTTGGACTATATAGGACTCCCATTAGAAACAATAAGGCTGAAAATATCTTTGGTGCCTTTTTTTATCTTCTCAATGTAAGAGATCACTGCTTTGTTCTGGACTCTGACTTTGTAACTGGGTAACACTAACCGTTTTAGGCCAAGATTATTTATTTATTTTTAAGGCTAACTCAAGTCTTTCAGCTTTTATAGTTTGCATCCAATATAAGCATTTGAAAGGCCAAATCATTTTCCAGTAGGAAGAGCCTGCATCCCCATTTTTTACTAAAAGCATTCTAACATTAGCAGCTCCAAACACTTTCTCAGAAATTTTAATTAGCCTATCAATGAAAAGGTTTAGAAAGCAAAACTTAACCCCTAAACAATCTAGTCTCTCCAAAATCAACATGTAGTGCATCAGAATTCATCAGCTTCATGCTACGAAGTTTGGCTACTAGTTTCCTGCACACAAACATACTACAGTGCAGTGATACTGTCTTAAATCTTATCTTATTACATATAATATAACCTGATTTAGAGGTATTTTAAAAACCTGTTTTCCTGGGTTGGTTTATGCCATGTGTTGTTGTTTGGGGTGACTTTAACCAAGTACTAGTTTTAAACAAATTTTTTGTTACCAATATTGTAATTTTTGAATTATACCCAATTACTTATAAGCAAATAATTTACCACCAAGACATGCAGAGTGTATTCATACTTTTTAAAACCAGTCAAAAGCAAACATGAAATAACCACACATCTTATATATTTAAATTAGATAAAATTCTCACTTTTTTAGCTATAATTTCAAGGAATGAGCAACTTGTCACCTTCTGAGCTCAGTAAACATGGAGAATTTTCTGGGAGAAGGAATGGAACAGCTCTAAGTGGAGAAGCTAGGAGCGGCCGAAAAATCATCTTTCAGCAGGTCTTCAACTGAACTAAACTTAGGCCCCAAATGCCCACTTTTTATTTTTTAATTTTACCCTTTTAGACACGAGTTAAAACTGAATCAAGAGACTTTTTATTTATTTATTTATTTATTTTCTTTTTCTTTTTGGAACATGTAACACTAGTAACATTTAAACAAAGAAAACATGGACATAAATTGACACACGTGGACGGACAGAGAGCTTGGCACGCCAAAAGACAAACATACACAAGAGAAGAGAACTACATGTGTCCAAGAGACCTTGATATTTTTCCTAAGGGACCCAGAACCAGAACTAGACATTTCTCCAGTGAAAACTAGAAAGCCAGGATGTCTCCTGACCTTCAAGCTCTTGCTTGAAGAACTCTGAAACAGTTTACATTGCTTTTCTTTTCTTTTCTTTCTTTACTTTTTTTTTTTTTTTTTGTCAAAGTGATAAACGAGGTCCAGTTGGGGAGGACTGGCAGGACTAGTGCTGCGTGAGTCTCTGAGTGCTGTGGTGATGTATAGTAGGCAAATGATTCCAACAGGCCAGAAGGCAAAGTTAAAGTCTACCCAGACAGCCAGTCAGAGTGAATCAGAGATTATTAGCAGCTACAGTAAGCACAGTTCTATTTTGTATTCCAATATACAACAGGGCGATTTCCACAAATGCACAAAACAGAAGCAAACAGAAAAGTGTTCAACCTTCTTGCCTGACCAGCTGTGACATTTTACATGTGATCTGTCTTTTAAAAGTAGCAGATTAGGGCAGATACAGAGATCCACAGCCAGACGAGACAAGGAGCAAGAGTTTAGATGGTAGGTCTCCATTGAATTCCTCCCCCAAGAGCTTAGAGAATCCCATGGAACAGGAGGCAGCAGGATTGAGAGGGGTGGAGACCACCAGGGGAACAATGTAAGCAAGAAAGCGAATCAAGTAAGCCAGGTGCCTATGAGCTCACACAGACCCAAGCAGCAAGCACAGGAGCTGTGTGCCTCCATTCCAGGTCCATGTAGATCGATGACAGCTTTCAGCTTAGCAACTCTATGGAATTCTTGATTGAGGACCAGTGGACCTCTGTCTCGTGTGCCTGTTCTTGGAACTCTTTTCCTCCTACCAGGTTTCTGTGTCCAACGTTGATATGATTCTTTTCTTCTTCTATTACATCTTATTTTGTCATGATTGGTTGTTGTCTCTTGGAGGCCTGGTCATTCATAATGTGTGACAGAAGGTCAGTGGATTTAAAGAAAGGGCAGGAAGAAGAGCAGAGACCCAGAGACACAGGACTGGTGAGAACAGTGGGGGGGGGGGGGGGGGAGAATGGAAGAATGAAAGCTCTAGAACAAAGGAAGCAGATACACCCAAGAGGAGTAGACAGCAAGAAATAATCAAACTTAGGGCAGAAATAGATCAAATAGAAACAAAAAGAACCATTCAAAGAATCAACAAATCCAAGAGCTGGTTCTTTGAGAAAATTAACAAGATTGATAAACCCTTAGCCAGACTCACTAGAGGGCAAAGAGAGAGTATCAAAATTAACAAAATCAGAAAGGAAAGTGGACAAATAATGACTGAAACTGAGGAAATTCAAGAAATCATCAGATTCTACTACAAAAGCCTATACTCAACAAAGCTGGAAAATCTGGAGAAAATGGATGAATTCCTAGACGGATACAAGATAACAAAGTTAAACCAGGACCAGGTAAACCATCTAAATAATCCCATAACACCTAAAGAAGTAGAAGCAGTCATTAAAAGCCTCCTAAACAAAAAAAAGCCCAGGTCCAGATTAGTTCAGTGCAGAATTATATCAGACATTTATTGATGACATAATACCAATACTCTCCAAATTTATCCACAAAATAGAATCAGATGGAACACTACCTAACTCATTTTTTGAGGCCACAATAACCCTCGTTCCTAAACCACACAAAGACCCTACAAGGAAAGAGAACTTCAGACCAATCTCACTTATGAACATTGATTCAAAGATACTCAACAAAATCCTTGCAAAGCGAATCCAAGAACACATCAAAACGATCGTTCACCATGATTAAGTAGGCTTCATCCCTGGGATGCAGGGATGGTTTAATATAAGAAAATCCATCAATGTAATCTACCATATAAACAAACTCAAAGAAAAAAACCACATGGTCTTCTCACTAGATGCTGAGAAAGAATTTGACAAAATCCAACACCACTTCATGTTAAAAGTCTTGGAAATAACAGGAATCCAAGACACATTCCTAAATATAATAACAGCAATATATAGAAAACCAATAGCCAACATCAAACTTAATGGTGGGAAACTTTAAGCAATCCCACTAAAATCAGGGACTCCACAAGGCTGCCCACTCTCCCCCTACCTATTCAACATAGTATTGGAAGTCCTGGCTGGAGTAATTAGACAGCAAAAGGAAATCAAAGGGATACAAATTGGAAAGGAAGAAGTAAAGACATCACTATTTGCAGATGACATGATAGTGTACTTAAGCGACCCCACAACTTCCACCAGAGAACTCCTACAGCTGATAAACAAGTTCAGCAAAGTGGCTGGATATAAAATTAACTCAAACAAATCAGTAGCCTTCCTATATTCAAAGGACAAATATGTGAAGAAAGAAATTAGGGAAAAGATACCCTTCACAATAGTCACAAAAACTATGAAATACCTGGATGTGGCTATAACTAAGCAAGTGAGGGACCTGTATGACAAGAACTTCAAACTTCTAAAGAAGGAAATTGAGGAGGATCTCAGAAAATGGAAAGATTCCCAATGCTCATGGATTAGAAAGATCAACATTTTAAAAATGGCCAACCTACCAAAAGCAATCTACAGACTCAATGCAATCCCCATCAAAATCCAACCCAGTTCTTCATTGAGTTGGAAAGAGCAATGTGCAATTTCATCTGGAATAACAAAAGACCTAGAATAGCGAAATCCATCCTCAACAACAAGAAAACATCTGCGGGAATCACTATCCCTGACGTCAAGCTATATTACAAGGCAATAGTGCTGAAAACTCATGGTACTGGTACAGAAATAGGCACGTGGATCAATGGCATAGAATAGAAGATCCGGAAATGAGCCCTCACGTATATGGTCACCTAATTTTTGACAAAGGAGCTGTAAACATTCAATGGAAAATGACAGCCTATTCAACAAATGGTGCTGGTCCAACTGGCACTCAGCATGCAGAAGAATGAAAATAGACCCTTTCTGATCTCCTTGTACAAAGCTCAAGTGCAAGTGGATCAAAGATCTCCACATTAAACCAGATACACTGAAACTATTAGATGAGAAATTAGGAAAAACCTTAGAAATCATAGGCACAGGAGAAAATTTCCTGAAAAGAACACCAATGGCTCGAGCTCTAAGGTCAAAGATTAACAAATGGGACTTAATGAGATTGCAAAGTTTCTGTAAGGCTAAGGACATCATCAAGAAAACAAAACAGCAACCAACAGAGTGGGAAAATATCTTTCCCAACCCCACATCAGATAGAGGCCTAATATCCAAGGTATACAAAGAACTCAAAAAGCAAGACACCAGAGAATCAAACAACCCTATTAAAAAAGACTTAAAGAAAAAGTACAAACTTAAAGAAAAAGTTCTCAATCGAGGAATATGGAATGGCTGAGAAACATCTAAGGAAGTGCTCAACATCTTTAGCCATCAGGGAAATGCAAATCAAAACAACCCTTAGATTCCACCTCATACCAGTCAGATTGGCCAAGATCCAAAACTCAGATGACAACAGATGCTGGCAAGGATGTAGAGAAAAAGGAACACTTCTCCACTGCTGGTGGGGTTGTAAACTGATACAACCACTCTGGAAATCAGTCTGTCGGTTCCTCAGAAAAATGGACATAGTACTACCTGAAGACCCAGCTATTCCACTTCTGTAGATTTACCCCAGAGACGCTCCAACATACAACAAAGATATATGCACCACAATGTTCATTGCAGCTCTATTTATAATAGCCAGAATCTGGAAAGAACCCAGATGTCCTTCAGTAGATGAATGGATACAAAAATTGTGGTACATTTACACAATGGAGTACTACTCAGCCATCAGAAACAATGACTTAACAAAATTCTTAAGAAAATGGATGCATGCAGAGAAAATCATCCTAAGTGAGGTAACCCAGTCACAAAAGAACAGACATAATATGCAGTCACTGATAGTGGGATACTAACTCCAGAAAGCTCTGAACACCCCAGAAACAACTCACAGACTTTGTGAAGTTCAAGAGAAAAAAGGAATATATTTTAATTAAAATAGAACTGTATCACATCCCCCTTTCCTCCCTACGGCCCCTCCCAGTTTCTCTCCTATCCCCTCAAATTAATAACCTCTTTTCGTGTACTATTGTTACATATATACATGTATGTATGTATATGTACCCACAAATACTTAATTACAACCTTAAATATGTATTCGTATACTTTTATTCAAAAATGCTTAAAAATTGTGCCTGTATCTCCGTTTTTTAAAATAAAGTTTTTCAATAAAAAATAAAGAAAGAAAGGGCAGGAGGAGAGGAACTGGGAGGAGTGGAAGAAGAGGAAACTGTATTCAAGATGTATTGTATGAGGAAAAAATCTATTTTCAATAAAAGGAAAAAAATTAAAAATAACAGCCAAAATTTATAATAGACTTAACATATTTTAGTGACTTAGTAGCCTACCATCAATACTCAATAAACAGATTAAGTTACATGAACATTTTTACCGATTACTTCTTTTGCACTCATACAAGTATTTTTTACTATTATTGCCAAGTTTGAAACTTAGCCAGCCTGATTAAATCAAGTAATTGTGAATGAGAAGTTTAGATTTTGGCTTTGCTTCTGGTCTATTTCTTTTACGAGTTACTGAAAGCTAGTTAGGCACAGAGATCAAAGATTCAAGAGCCAAACTGCTGGGTTCAGAACCATGGCTGTTGAGTTAGCTAGGTGAATAAACACTAGAAATACTTTTAATGTCTTTGGCTTTCAGTATTCATAGCTACAAAATGAAAGCATGACCTTTTTTTTTAATACAACGTTAGTATTCACTCCAAGGCTTATAGAAAAAACAAACCATACAAGAAATATTAAAACTGAAAAAAAATCTCGCAAAACTGATCTAGTCCATCAAATGTTTGCAAATATCTGTCCACAGCGTCATGTGGTCCAACTGTTTTATTAGCAGATCTATACGCTGCTTAGCCTGTTTCTGACCCTGGGCCCATGTTCTGCGCAAGTAATATCTCACTAGAAAACCGCTTTGTGGTTGAAGCATCGAGGTCTTTCCTAAAAGAGCAAGAAGAATATGGAGCTGGGATTCTAGTTCGATGCACAGGCATTCAGACCCTCAGCACGTACTGATGAACCACCGTAGTAGCCAGCCTACCTCCTTCCCCAATCTCACATCAACAATCCTTTCCCATCAGCCGCTTCTGTAACACAAAGGCCCCTTCTCTCACCTCTTGCTTTCTGTTTCCCACACCACTTTCCTTGTAATGCTTTTTGTCACTTTAAATTCATCGATTGGTGATTTTTCTCTAGGACAAAAGCCCAGAGGGGTGAGGCTTTGTTTACTACCTTGTTTCCAGCACACAGGATGACACTTAAGGTATAAAAAGCACTCCTAGTAAGCACAGCTGAATGAATGAATAAATTAATTAATTGAGGTAAATGAAACAAACAGGTACTGGAAACAAGGAGCAATATAATTTTAAAATTTTTATTGACTTTAGAGTTTTCATCGAAACATTGTTTCTCCTAAGAACTGAGCATCTAAAGTACCTTATGTGTTGGACCGGCATATCTGTCATCTATTTACCTATATGTGTACAAATGTGTACATATGTATGTAAGTATGCATGTATGTATGTTGTATGTATGTATGTATCTATCTTTTCATTAATTTATTAATTCACTTCATATCTGAATCACAACTCTATTTCCTCTCCTTTAAGCCCCACCCTCATAAGCTCATCCCCCACTATTTTCCTCTCTTCTCCTCAGAGAAGGGGAAGCCCTTCACAGTTACCAACCTGCTCTGGTGCATCAAGTCACAGCAAGACTAATTGAGGACCAACTAGGCAGTCCAGGTGGGGGAAGAAGGTCCAAAGGCAGGGAACAGTCAGGGACAGCCCCTGCTCCAATTGTTAGGGGATCCAGATGAGGACCAAGCTTCACATCTGCTATAAATGTGTAAGGGGCCTCAAACTTTTTATTTAATTTTATTAGGTTCATTGGAAAAAAATACCAGAAAGGCATGCTGCTTTTCCCCATTACCCATTAAATGAGAAAAGGAAGTCAAAGCATAAATCTTGGGTTGCAGTATGCAATATGTAACTTGTCCACTAGATGGTGATACTGTACTACTGAAGCTGGTCATATACCCTAGCTATGCCATTGCAGGAGGGGATAGGGAGAGGGTTCTGAGTTTCCTTTTAGGTTTTGGAAGTTTGCCTTTGCCTCGGCCTCTGTGTGAGTGTGTGCGTGTTTACATTTTTTCTATCGTTTTTAAATTTTTCTTTCTCTCCGGTTTATACCTTAACCTGGGACATTTTTTATATAGCAAGTAGACACATTTATTTCTTGCTTTGCATAGAAGTTTTGCTATCTTTGAAATCTAGTGAATACCCAATAATTGTTGATTACATATTTATTCCTCTAAGTAAGTGAAAATGACAGTAACTTTGTTGTTGATGTCACCCATGTGCCTAGGCAAGGGTGGAGTGTTTGCCTAGAGTGTACAAGACTCTGGGGACAGGCTAAAGAACTTTATAAGGTTTAGGACTTTGATTTGTGAGTGGGAGTAAACCTCAGACAGATTGCATTAGCCACGTGTTTCTCCCCACAAACCTGAGAAGCAACTTGAAGGGAGACAGACTTATTCTGAGTCACAGTTGATGGATATAGATCGTTGTGGTTGGGAAGGCATGGAGACCTTCACAACTGGAGTGTGACAGCTTGTTTGCCTCAAACCAGGAAGTGAAACGCAATCAAGCTAGAAGCCTTAAGTTGTACCCTATGGCCTTATGTTACCTAACCCCGTGTCTAGGGGTTTAACAACCTCTCAAGACAGTGACACCAAGGGAGAGGCAAATGTTGAGAATTGTGTGTGGGAACATTTCACACTCAATCACAGACCAACAGGAGAAATCTTCCTTGCTGGACAGATTATCCCAGGGGACAACATAGCCACTGCAAAGCCAAACACACGTCTTTTGGAGGGTGACTGTTGGCATTGTAAACTCAGTACCATGCACAACCATTTTCTTCATTGTATTAGCCACAAAGGGCTCATGATGACATTACATTTTTATGACTGGCTTTCCATGGTTGCTAGGTAATGAAAAGGGTCTTATTTTGTGTACAGAAATACCATATCTGAGTTCAGTTGCAATCCCATATCTTAATGAGGACTAGCATCCTAGTCAAGCTTAAAGCTGATGTAGCATTCAGGGCCTTGTTGATGTCAGACTTCTGATCACAGCTTTATCTTTCTTCTCTAGAAGTTCATAGCAGTAAGAATGTGGAGAAGAGAGAGAGGGTCTCACCAGTGAGGCTTTGTGATAGCAAATGGTGTAAGGCATCTGTTTCTACAGTTGGTTCTGCTGATCAGATCAGCATAGTTTAAGAAAGGACCGTCCCCATCCCTGATCCGTGTGGACTCTTGTCTTGTTTGTCATATCGCCTTGGAAACAGAACCTTGATATCGAGATATGCTATTAAAATGTATTACATTAATTTACTGTGTATGTGTGTGTGTGTGTGTGTGTGTGTGTGTAGGTTGGAGGACAATACAGAGGCTAGTTCTTTGTCGTGCACCACATGGGACTTGAGGATCAAACTCAGAAGGTCATGTTTGGCAGCACTTTCATCCATTTTATTGACTGCAAGCTATGCTACCGTTTTAGCACATGCAGAACCACCATAATCTTATCTTTGAGGTTTCTTCCCTGTTGCTGTGAGAAAGCACCAAAGAAAAGCAACTTGGGAGGAGAGAGGGTTCATTTGGTTATTAAATTAAAGCCCATCACTGAGAGCTGCCAAGGCAGGAACTCAAGGTCAGAGCTTGGAAGCAGGAACTGAAGCAGAGCACACAGCGAGTGCTGCTTCCTGCTTTACTTCCCACAGCCTGCTCAGCCTGCTCTCCAACATAACCCAAGCTCACCTGCCCACGCTGGCGTCACCCACAATGAACTGGTTCCTCCTTCATCAATCCACAATTGATAACAAGTCCTGCAGATGAGCCTAGGAGCCAATCTGTTGAGGTTCCCTCTTTCCAGGTGTGTATAGACTTGAGTAAAGCGGACAAAGCTAACCAGAAGCCTTACTAGCACAGGACTTATAGACTAGGAGAATTTTTAACGGAGGTGAAAATAATTATAATGGTTTAAATCTTATGCCAAAATCTTGGCAAGGGGGAAGTTCTCTCATAGTAGACAACACAAAATCTATCCCCAACCACGCCGTCATAATGGATCCTCTATCCCATTGTTCTTGCAGTGTTTAAGTCTAATTTCCTCACCTAAGGGGTATTTAAGATTGGGTCTCAACAAAATGAATAAATAAATAAATGAATAAATAAATAGCAAATGATGATGCTGGTTAAGCAGAGAACAATCTGATCATCAGGTTGAATATTAAAATTCAGTTTGACAATTTTTCTTCAGCTAAAACAACTGACTTTTGGACAGGTTGTTTTAGGGATGCCTGTTTCTGTTTCTGCTTGAGTGAGTCATTTCCACCCAGACCTTTGTTAACTGCTCTTCTTTGTTTTTTTAAACTGTTAAACAATGTATTTGTTATTATGGGAGGTGCACGCTGCCATGGCAAATCTGTGAGGACCAGAGGACAGTTTAGTAGAGACAACTATTTCCTCTCACCAGCATTTTTTTTGGCTTTCTATTTATTTTTTTATTGGATTTATTTTATTTACATTTTAAATGTTATCCCCTTTTCTGGTTTCCCCTCTATAAACCCCCATCCTGTCCCTCCCCTCCCCTGCTTCTATGGGGGTGTCCCCCTTCCACCCCCTCTTGCCTTTCTGCCCTTACAATCTCCTACACTGAGGCATCCAGCATTGGCAGGACCAAGAGCTTCTCCTCCCATTAATGCCCAACAAGGCCATCCTCTGCTACATGTGCAGCTGGAGCCATGGGTCTGTCTATTTCTATTTTTTAGATAGTGGTTAACTGCTCTTCTAATGGGTGCTAGTGGCTTGCTTTTGGAAAGCCCCCTTCTGGAGTGTTAGCTACTGTCCTAGTGGTTTTGTGCTCCAGCCAACTGCACTAGGCCAGTTACCAGTACAGATCAGTACAGGTATGTGGAGGCCCTTACCATTCCTTCTGCTAACCTAGTAAATTTACACTTTTTTTTGTTTCTTTTAATGTGTCCATATAAACTGGCCTCATTAATCAAGTCTTTGAGTTTAAATCAGTAAATAGATACAGCATTTCTTTGGTTGAATTATGTCCTTTACATTTAGGAAAGGAAGACAAAGTAATTAAAGGTAAAACCTGGAGAAGAACAAAAAAAAAAAATATGTCATCATAGTAAACCCAAGCTTCATTGGAATTGTTCAAAATATCAGATGTTGTGTCTCCCAAATTCTTTAAACCCAGGAGGGACAGAGTATTCCAGAAGCCCCAGTGCAGTACCCATGACAGTAACTCAAGGGTAAGATATCTTTTGGCAGGGAAACGACTCAGTTTCATTGTTCATCCTCACAAACGCTTGTTGAAACTTGATTTCCCTGGGAAGAGAAAGGGATGGCTCTGCTAGAGTGCCACCCCTTACTTCTGCCCTGCCCTGAATGCTGCAAGTCTGGTCTTCGTAAGCCATGTGACTCTGTGCCCTTGCTGTCTGAGTCTGGATTGGCTCAGCTCATGGAAAAAGAACCAGGACTCCCATCAGGCTTGCTTCTGTCCACCCATCCATGTCCACACATCTGGGCTGTCATTAAGCCCATCATGATTGATGGCTATGCCCTGAACTATGCCTTGGTGACTCTGTAAATGTTCCCAGGTGTTTCTTCCTCAGGGAGGCTGCCTCATCATATGCCTTTCCTTCATCTGGGCTCATTCTTGAGAATGCACTTATTATGAGACCCTGTGATTGTTCAACTCATGAACTGTCTGATGCGCTAACACCCTAGCACATGCTCTTACAGCATTACAGCATCACCATCCTGATTGTATTAATGGTAAAGTGTTTTTCATGGGTCGAGTCATATAAACATATGTAACCTGAGGGATATAATTTAGCTCTCAAGGATGGCATTGCTGTTGGAACAGGCATAGATCAGATTAGTACTGGAAAGAGTGCACTGTGGAAGTGATGGGTAATGTTATGTCACATGGAACTTGTATATGGATTGGGGGCTTCTGAGGAATGTCTAGTTTAAGATCAGGAGAAAGACTAAGGTCTTAGTAAGTGGTGATGTCATAGCTGGAGATATTCTAGGAACAAAGACGTGGAGACCTGCGTCTAGTCCTAGCACCATGTTCGAACTAAACTTCAACAATGCCCTCACCCACTGACACAAATAAATAAGACAAAGAAAGGTGAGTGAGCGGTGAACACTATTAAGATGAGAGTGTCAGAGACAAAGGTAAACAGTGATATGGACAAGCCAGAGGCCAACCTCACCCATAGTCCTTGATAATCTGCTTTGAGTTTAACCTGAGACAGAAAGACGAGTAACTGGGAGGTCTTTACATGTGGAAAGGAAATTTTGGAAGAAATGCTGTGACTTCAGCATGGGGGCTGCAGCTGGAGACAGTGGAAAACAGGGCTCAGAGGCTGTTTCTGTAGCTCAGGGGAAGAGATACTTACACAGGACTTAGGGTGATGAATATTGAGAGAAGTAATATCCCGAGAGCTTCACCATCTTCCTCCTCTAACTCCCTCTATGGGCTGTTGGCCCAGCTCCCAACCTTTCTCTGCAGAAGGCCTAATAATTTCCGGAGGTGATGAGACAGGGATTCAAGGTGTGGAAGGCACAGCTGGGTGGTGTGCACCAGGAGGCCTAAAAGGATTTCTTCTCTGTGTACTGGAGGCCCCCACATATTGTAACCAGGCCAGCATTGTCCTCTAGGGTCTAGGATTTAGACTCTGGGGTTGTGTAACTGAACAATGGTGTTGAAAAAAATATTGGCAACAGTGAAAGATTTCTGAATGTGCAATAACCAAAAATGAATTTAGAATCAAATGTGAAGAGTCTTTCTGCCCATGTTGCAACATATACCTTTGCAGTAACATTGGCTCTGAACACACACACACACAACACATACATTTTACACTGTGGATGGCATCAAACCACAGGATGTCAGTGAATGCTGTCTGAACAGTATCAGCCTAGAGTTGTTACTACTGTATGCTATAAATTGTGGGGTGTTGTTATGCATGCAGTTTTCACTGCCTCTATAGTAATGTGATGATTTAATTACATAAAACACTTTCCATATTTTCTTGCTGTGCTTGGCCACCATGTATCATGTAAATGTAAAAGTCACTTTTATTTCTTCAGAGGAAGAGATGAGTCATATTGAAGGTTTACAAAGACATGTCTTGGCTGAGGCAAGAGAATTTTCTTCTCTGTTGTAACTATCCCTAGAACTGGAAGTTTACAGCTAATCTTCTGCACCTACAGACCTTAAAGGCTTCAGCTTCCAGCCTCTGCCTGCTAAGCTAGTCCTGGAATGTTTCAGCCTCCGAGATTTGCTGCTGGATAAATTCACTCCTTCTAGGTCTAATTTCTGGCTGGTTGGTTGAATTCAGCTGTTATGGTGCAAAATCTTCTCTAAGCTGACTGATTCAAACTGTCTTCTCTTGGCTTTGGACTGAATTGCTCTGCTTGGAAAGCCTGCCTCTAAAGTTCATGAATTCAACTGCTCCAAACTGAATTGAACTCAACTGGACTGTACCAAAGTGAACTGGACTGAACCAGACTGAACTGAGCACAACTGAATTGAGTTCTCTATCTATCAATGCTCGCTAAGTAGCCTCCTTCTCCTGTCTGTTCTCGTTAGAGTTCCATATATCCTAGCTCTGACTCATTCTGTTAATCTTCCTCTGAACCATCACATTATCTGCCCCTCAATTAGATGTCATTCTTTTGGATTAAATGTGTTTACTAAAGTGTGTCTGTATTACATGCAGCGGTATTAAAGTCATATATTTCAGCTAGAGGGATTAAAGGTATGTGGGATGTCTGCAGTCTAGCTAGATCATACCTGTGGAGGTGATCCCTTGCAAGAGTAGCCATATTGATGGATTAAAATTCTTCTACAGTATCAAATCAGCATGTCTTTGCTTTGAATTACTCTGTGGTGCTTCAAAAATGGCTAAATGACTTTTGGCTTAGTGCTAAGGTAGGATTTCCAACCTTTGCTGAATTGGCCCTGCAAACACTTTTGCCATTTTGAATGACATTTTCAGGTAAAGTAGTATTCTTAGAATTGATGACAAGTTATTGGCTGACTTTTAACAACTTGAAAATGCTCTGAGATATCAAATATGTGGCACAATATAATTCCTTATGCAAAAAGATCTCATTGGTACAGAAGTTGGCTTTGTCTTCAAGAAAACATAAAATTACCTGTCTATAGAATTGTCTTGAAATAAATTTGCTTATGATATTTCATAATTAAGGTGTGAACCATACCCCTACTTTTCCAGAAAACAAAACAAAAACAAATAAACAACAACAACAACAAAACACATGAGCCCTGAAGGGGATAGCCTGTGCCTTCCACTCATTTTCTTGTCTTCTTGATGCTTCTCTAGGAAATGCATCTGGATCTGGAGTGAGACAAGCACAGATCAAACCCCTCCAGGGTCAAGCTGCTTCTAACAAGACAAAGGTGAGGCCTAGAGGGGAAATTATGATTTGGAAAGAAATGACTGAGACGTTAAATAACTCAGACTGCCCAGAATGTACGAAATGCAGCTGGGGCAGTAACACAGTAGGGGGAGCAAGATTTGACAAAGGGAGGAGAAAACCATGCTTTTCTGTTTATATCACATTGACTTTAAACTTCTCAGTAAATATGCACTCACACAAACACACTGGTGCATATGTTATACATGAGAGCATTCAAAGTTTCACATATATGTACAAGTACTTATGAAAATGCATATTTCTCTGCTATTCACCCAAATTTTATGGCACATGTAAATAGTATTCATGGACAGATATGTTTTCTATACCTAAGCTTTATAAGATTTGGGAAAATATAGATAAATATGATACTCAGGGATTCGATCCTGCTGAGCCAGGAAGTTCTGAGCTTACCACTGCAAAAATGCAATGGATCTTAGGAATGTCTCCTCCTAGCTCAGCTGTGCAGGTGTCTCAGGAATTTAGTAAATGGAAGGTGTTTTTGCTTGTTTGTTTTTGAAATCACAGTGTCCCTTACCATCTGTCGGAATTGCAAATAAAAGTGTTTGTCAATGCAGTGAGTGAGAAAAAAAATTTTACACTTTTTTTTTGCTACGCTTTCTTTTGATTTCAGTGAATCTACTTTTTCTAGACACAGTCTGCACCACAAGAATACGTGTGATATGTGGAGATTGTTTATTTGCTTTGTGTTTCCTTTTGTTTATATTTACCCTTTCTGTTTTAGAAAACATAAGATAAGGTGTCACAATAACTCATGTGTTGCATTTTGAAAACTCTGACTTGGAATTCAATTTGTTAAAATATACTTAACTTTTCTGTTTTTATATCAGTTGATAATTTCCTTTAAGGTTCTTGCTTTACTTTCCCACCTTGAACTGTCTTCCTAATTCTAAGATCAGAGCAATTTTACCTGTAGTTTGTTTCTTTATTTTCTAAACGATTCGATCTACATTGAATTAATTTTGGTGATCAGTAGCATTTGACTGGAGAAATCTTTCTGATCTAAATTCATCAGCGATTTTTTTTCACCTGTGGCAGACAGTCAATATCGTGTGCAGTGAACGTCTCAGACGTTTTAAATTATGGGAACAGGAGGGGGGTGATCCAGATAAAATAAAATAAAGCACAAAAAATAAAAGACAAAGTGCTGTTAACATGACCATCCTTTTCAAGATGGATGGGAGAGTGAGACTGACCCATGATGCTTATTTACAGGGGCTACTGAGGTCCAAATTTGGAAAAGATGTGGTGTCTGAGCCTCTGTAGTGCATAGGACAAAAGCAGTTCCAAATACTCCAGATAGAGCAAAGAGAGTAGGAAAAATTGCTGTCTTCTTTATAATGCCCAACCCTTTTCTGTTTCAGCAACAGAAAGTCCCTGAAAGTCTGTTATTAAATGAAGGGAAGAAATAGAATCATGAATTCATAAGGTATCTCTGTCTCCCTGTATCTCTGTCTCTCTGTTTCTCTGCCTCTCTTTCCCCTCTCCTCTCCTCTTCTCTCCTCTTCCTCCTCCTTCTCTCTCTCTCTGTCCCTTTCTCCCTCCCTCCCTCCCTCTCTCCATCCCCTTCTCTCTCTCTCTCTCTCTCTCTCTCTCTCTCTCTCTCTCTCTCTCTCTCTCTCTCTCTCTCTCTCTCTCTCTCTGTGTGTGTGTGTGTGTGTGTGTGTGTATTCTCAAGGGGAGCTGATCCATTAGTAACAGGCAGACATGCCAAAAGCAATAAAGGACAGGCTCACTGGGCTAAGCAGGCAGTAGTTACAGGCTTTCCAGGAGAATCTTGCTCATTCATTAATTCTAGCCTTGGAAGGAGGCCAAGCTGTGTGGTTTCACCACAGCAAGGGGCGAGATCCTGATGATTAAATGCCCTTTGTTGCCTCGAATTTAACTTTTTCTAGTAACTCACTTTGAAGAATGGAAAACCGAGTTTTCAATGCTTTGTTGTCTGCTGAAGCTAAAGCCAGCGGTAATTGAAGCCAGTCGAATGAGGAAGGGAGTGGTCAAGGTGATCTTGGAGCACAAAGGAAGTCCGCGGACAGAGCAGCGGCTTACCATGTTCTCCATTCCTCTCTGATGTAAGCGAGACTTTAGCTACAGCGTAGTTTTGGAAAACCATATAGCATTTGGAAACTGTGTCTGCTTCACCATTCGATCTGGGTTACTTGTGCTTGACTGTGCACCTAAGACATAGGAGCTGAATGACAAGAACGACATTGCTGGGGGACAGTAAGATATCGTCTTATCTGGTTGACAGTCTCACATTGGTTATCTCACTCCAAGCTCCTTTGCTTTGTTTGGATGGCTCATCACTTAACTTATTCAGTTAAGTTGTTTCCTCCATTTTTATCTTCATAGAAAGGCTTGAGTTGTCTTGAGCAAAGGACACACTTCTGTTTAGTGATATCTAAAGAGTATTAGTGAGCTAACTAGGTTCAGTATCTGGCCTAGAGAAGGTGATTTATGGATGTTAATTAGAATGAGTAGAAAAATGAGGTCGCTCTTTTTAATCTCTAAATGCAGAGGAAAATTGGAATATAACTTAAACAGTATTGAGGCTAAATAAATTGTTAAAATAGTTGAGGCTGGAGATTCTGTGTGAGTAAAGTCCGGTTCTTTATTAAAATCTGAAAGATTATGTACTCATAGATAGAAAATTATCAATGTTTAGGTTAAAAAACAGACGTCACTGATTCCAATTCTTCTCCCAATACCTACTTACAACTTTGACCTCTTTAGGCTTATTTTCATGTTTGCTTTAACTTGATTTCTGGGTAGGAGAAGAATAAGGTTCTAAATGGGGTGGTTAAAAATTTCAAAAAAAATTTAAGTTTTATTTTTTACTTTTAGCAGGAAGTTGCATATATATATATATATACATATACATATATGTGTATATATGCATGTACATTTATATATATTTGTATATTAATTTTTGTTTATTAAAATATAATTATACCATAAATAATAAGGAATTACATTACTTCTCCAAATCTTTCCTGTATCCTTTTATCTCCTGTCCATCACAAACTTATAGGCTCCTTTTCTTAAACTATTCTTATTACACATGAAGGCAAGTGAATATAAATGTAACCAGTTGAGTTCATTTAGTGTTGTTTGAATGTGTAACTTTTAAGTTCTGACCCTTTGTAATGCATTAAAATATTACGAGGATCTTTATAAAGAGTTCTTTCACAATATGATTTATATACCATCATTTGATTATTTTAAGTACAGAATTCAATGTTTGTAATTTATTTAAATAATTGTGTAACCATCACCACAATCTAAGTTTTGGATATTCTCATAATGTCCGAAGTAAGTTCCTTACTAACTAGATTTTTGTAATCTTCTTCCCTGCCTTTGGAAACCATGAATCTATGTTTTGGTTCCTATGTATCTGAATATTTCATATAGATGGTATTTTATAGGATATAGTCTTTTCTGTCTGACACCCTTCACTTAGTATACAGGTTTTGTGGTTCATCTGTGTTATATAGATTTGTATGGGTATAATTCCTTTGTACTGCTGATTAGTGAGTGATAATGTTTATTTTTTCATCAGTAGTTGGCCACTTCAGTGGGGTTTTACATTATGGATATTATGAATATGACTGCTTGAAACCTTTATTTACATATTCTTTTGGGAACATATGTTTTTAGTTTTTGAGCATATATGTTGAAGATTCTTAGATCCTATAATAATTTCACAAGTAACTTCTTGAGGAACTGCCAAGTGTTCTCTGCATTTTCTCTATCATTTTAGATTGAGATTCACCATGAGTTTGTTTAAAGAAATGCCATGAGAGCCCAGTGCAAGGGTTAAAGGGGTATGTGCTTGTCTAAAACAGTGTGCTAGTAAGATGCTTAGCACAACACAAGTCTTGGTCCTCAGCTATTCCTTAAGGATAAGGCTGTATGACCCATCTAGGGAAAAGCAAGCCAAGGGCAAGAAAAGTTCAAGATTTGTCCTGAGTCTATATGGAAAGCTCAAGGGAGATTTGAGGTTCTTAGATTACATTTATCTGACTTCAGAGACAAGCTATGAACATCTGTGTAGGGAAGGTTTACTTCCCTCATAGTTCTGGAGATAAGAATCAACACAGTAACCAGCTATGTATGAAGAAAACTGCATAAAATGGGGGTCCTTATGAGACAGGATGAGACAGTCACTTGGTCCTTAGTTTCTGTACTGACCTGGACGCTCATGATGTAAAGATGAAGAAACTTCTATTTCATCCATGGAAAAAGGCCCTAAGTCTCAGAAATACACAGAAGAGTGGAATATCTAATTATCTCTCAAAATCAGTTGAGTGTTACCATATATAATCATTATGGTGGTGATGACATTTGTCATATTAGATCCAGCAGTCTTCACAGCAGGTCTCTGTAATAGGATGTGACTGTCCTCATTTTACAAACTAGGAATGCTGCACTTCAGAGATAGAAGGGGCCATCTATCTCTCTGACCACGGAACTATGGGAGATGATACAGCTGGGACCTAAGTGTCACTCTGAAGTGGGTTTGTCTGCACAATGCTATGGGATTCTTCAGAAGGTATCAACCACAATGGAATTTATTTCAATGCTGTACTATAAAAATGGTCTGTGGTTACTTTGAAAAACAGTTTTTTTTTTAAAATCTATGTCCAGAAAATACAATTTTAGTCTTCAACTTTAAAGTAAGGTAGCAATAGCATGACCACTCTGTAGTCTTGACAAGTCTCTATACTTTGGTCAACCTCTTAAAAGTAGTTATATCCAAACACTGTTGACTCATAAAATATTTGAACACAGAGTCAAAGCTTTCAGTGGGCTCATTCATTGTGTGTTTCTTGAGTGAGTTGTGAGAACTGCTGTCTCAGAATGGAGATGACCCAGTGTGGTACCCTAAGTTAAAATATCCTGGGTTCTTTGGCTGAAGCCTGGAGAGATTCCTATGATGATCTAGTAAAGAATTTTTTTTCATGGCTTAAGATGATTTTGTTGATTGATGGGGTTTTTAATCACCTTGTAGGCATCTTTTTTGTGAGGGCCTTTTATTGTGACCAACACTAAAGTTAGAGGAGTCCTTTAAGACTGAGGTCCTCTGATTCAGTAAAAGAAAAGTGTGTAGAGCCAGTGGATAAGTTACTCTGGAGTAACAGATCTTATAGAATAAATCTCTCTGTATATAGGATGAGGATATATTAGTATGACTTATGGCCTACAGTCCAGCTATAATCCCCACTGGTTGACTGTGAGTGCAAAATGTAAGACTCTAGTGCTTTCTCAGTTCATGCAGTATTCAGCAGAAGGTGTGACCAAGATTAAAGCTGTGTGGTGTGTCTTCTCATCTCAAGGCCTGAATTAATTAAAGGTGCATCTTCCTATCTAAAATATATGTTCTAGAAGTGGACCTTCCTAATGCAAATTTAGTAAAATCCTTCAAATCTGTGCTCTCAATTTTTGGATTTTAGATAATTCCAAACATGGTCAAATTGACAGCTAAGAATAGCCACCAGAAGCCTATTTGTGTCTTTCTGCTTCCTGACCAAGGATAAGTTATGACATCTACCTCAAGCTTGTTCTACAATGCCATCCCTTCCCTCATAAGTTATATGAGCTCAAATAGACCTTTCCTCTTTTAAGTTGCTCTTGAGAAGTCTTAGTCAAGAAGATAGTCACTAACACAAGATTTGTCTCAGTGCTTGGCTCTGGGATTGTATGGAGGCCACACTGGTCCACTGAGGAGGCTAACATCAAGGAATGTGGGAGACAGGCCTTCATGAACTGCATACTCTAGCATGTAACATCTATGAAGAGACTGTCCTGGCTATTTTATTTTTATGTGTCATGCTTTTTCTGTCTACAACTTCCTGGATTTGTTTGAAAGGTGAAATGTTTCTAAAGATGCATGGCATTCATAGGCAGTGTGGGGACCTTGGGCAGTGATTATTCATGGTTTATAGAGTTAGAAGCAGGGTCCCTGGGGCCAGAGAGGCCAAAGTTTGAGGCAAGGCTTTGGTGCTTATGTTTGTCTCTAGAGATGGCTGAAAAGGTACAGCTGCCTTTGTTCTCCATGGGTATAGAATTCCAGAGAGTAAGTTGCTGCTAGTTTATGTCTATACATTCCCATTTCTCTATCTGGAACTCTGTCATAAGTTCCAGGAAAATTGATGGACATATCTCCTATCCCTGGACTAGTAAACACATCTATCTATCTATCTATCTATCTATCTATCTATCTATCTATCTATCTATCTATCCATCCATCCATCCATCCATCCATCTATCTATTTATCTATCTATCATCTTTATTTTGCCAGCATATTCACCTCTACAGACAGAATGTCTACCTTCTTGTCCACTACCAAAATCATTGCATATGCAGGAGGTAAGCTCTCAGGTGTCTGGGCTATTGCACATTTCAGTCTGCTTATTTGCTATGGGTGCATTTGGCTACATTAAGTAAGTTTTTCTGAACTTTGATCAGTATAAACGAAGTGACCTTGCTTATCTTGCAATGTAAATATTTTCATTCAACTTGGTGAAGTTTTTGCTATTTTTATTGTACATCCAAACAATAGCTGATAGCTAAAGCATCAGGAAACATTTAGTACTTTGTTTATATGGCTGCTGTATAAATGCCCTTTATCTCCATTATGTGTTGGTTTATGATTACTTTTCTGTGGAGAGCAATGAGGAGAAAAATGATCTATTATTATAATCAATTTCCACCTGCAAATTTATACTGAGGTCCATTATGACAAGGATCAGACTCAGAATGGTTGTCCCTAGATCACATCTTCCTCAGAATAGTTATTCCATTGTCTTTCATATGCCAGGTACTTTCATTTTTTTTTTCTAGAGTTTATTTTCAATTACTCACTGTGTCTCTGAACTGTCTACTTCACAGAGTTTCATGCCTGGGCTTCAGGTTAATGTTATGAGGGGATTAGTATATGGTAATTAAGAAAACTAGACAATGATGCATTACCATATCTTTGAGTCCAAGTGGCATAATGGAATTTCATAATGAGTGAGTGAGAGTATTCCTTGTGGCTCTGTGTGTGGGAGCTGAGGATCAAACTAAAGACCCTATAAATGCAGGCTAGGAAGTCTGTCATCAGCCTCAATACTTTCCCAATGATATTATCCATTAGCTCCTCAAAATCGCAAAACACATATGCTCAACCCTTTACTTTGGTCACTTAATATCCACTGTGCCCATGTTAAAATTGAAAATATACTGAAGTGGAATTTAATTCCAAAACACATAAAAAGATGTAGAAGTCTTTGCTTTCCTTAGAAAAGTTAACTATAAGAGGAAAAACTTCTTCCCATGATCTAGGTATGATAGGATGGAGAGGAAAAACTGGCCTTGCATGTTTTGTATGTGAAAAGGTCCTTGTATGTATCCAGGGCAGTATTGGCTCTGTTGCTTCAGCCTCCTGAGTGCTGAGATTATGAACATGCATCACCGTGCTTGGTTTACACTGCACATAATAAAAGCCTATTCAGCCCCAGTTTGACATTTACTATTAGTGAACACTGACTGTATGTCAGGACTAAACTAGAAGCTAGGGCTGTAACTGGAAAGCTGTCATTGCCTTCCAGCTTTTCTTCTAGTGGCAGAGGAGGGCACATAAAGATGGTGAGTTTGCAATTTGTCAGCGTGAAATTCTGTATGCCAGGAAGCCCTGGATATTAACATGACCAGTGTATAGAGTTGGAATTAAGTAGCAGGTGACAATTGTGCTTACACATAAAATAGATGGTTTATGACTATTTTTTATGTGGGGGAAAATAAGCAAAGAGATGTGATTTACAAGCATTTGTTGGGCTTACTTATTTTAATATTTCCCAGATGCCCAGAAGACAAGACATGAAATATATATTCTTGATTCTGTATTGGTCAGGCTGACTTCCTATTTACTCCTCTAGTCTTTTGTTACCATGACTGCTAATATCAGCTAGAAATAATTTCTCTTAAACAATAACAACAATCTTAGCAAGTACACACAATCATACAATAGGCTTCTTTTACACATCATTTTAGAAGCATGTTTGTTATAAAAAAGGAAATTACAACTGTAAAACGATAAAGTACAGTGCAGATACTGAGTTCTGCAGCACCATTAATAACAACTCGGGCTTTCAGAGCCCCAATGCTTGTTTCAGATTTGTTCATTTTTCTCTCTCAATATAATGACTGTGGAAAGTTTGCAAGGTAAGTAATGGTATGTGTCTGTTCGAAGTTAGGAAAGAGAGTCTCAGAGAATCATTACCCCCTTATTCAGATCGTGTAAAAACATTGAGTTACACAGCCATGGCCATTTCTACTCCGTTGTTCCAACACTATGCTGCAGACATTTGGAATCTGATGGTGCTGGTTAATCTCATGTAAACTTGACTCAAACTAGAGTTATCTGAAGACGGGGACCTCACCCGAGAAAATGCCTCCATAAAATGAAGTTGTAAGGCACTTTTAGTGAGTGATGGGGGAGGGGCCAGACCATTGTGGGTGGGGTTACCTTGAGCTCATGGCCTAGGGTTGTGTAAGAAAGCCGGCTGAGCAAGCAATAGAAGACAAGTCAGTAAGCAGAACCCCTGCATGTGCTCTGCATCAGCTTCTACTTCCAGGATCCTACCCTGTTGGAGGTCCTGTCTTGACTCCCTTTGGTGATGAACAGCAATGTGAAAGTGTAAGCTGAATAAACCCTTTCCTCCTCAGCTTGCTTTTAGGTTATAAAGTTTTGTTGCAGCAACAGAAACTCTAACTAAGAAACTGACGTAGGATAAGAAACCAATATATTCATGCTCTTTTTAAAAAAATCTTATCAGTTAAGAATTTCTCCTGAACAAAGTGATTAGTTGGCTATTTGGATGAGTCTTAATTTAGTTTTCTAGTTCTAATGATCAAAATATATTATATAAAAAATAAAAATGAAGTTCATGGTGAGAATTAGAATCTAAATACATTTAGCGCTATATAATTAAGCTCATATACATACACAATACTTATATACACACAAATCAGAGTATTCTTCAGTTCAATATTTTAACTTAATCTGATGAAGATATTGGTGAACAGGAACATATTTCATTTAGTGAGAATGTTTTTAATGTATCTTTTTACAACAGATACACAGTTAAAAATAAAATTATAGTGCTACTCAGCTATCAGAAACAATGACTTTATGAAATTCTTAAGAAAATGGATGCATCTCGAGATTATCATCCTGAGTGAGATAACCCAGTCACAAAAGAACAGACATAATATGCAGTCACTGATATTGGAATACTAACCCCAGAAAGCTCTGAACACCCCAGAAACAACTCACAGACTATATGAAGTTCAAGAAAATTACAAAAAAAGAAAACGAAAAACCATTATGCTTAATCTTTACACACCAGGAAAACCTTGACTAATTCCAGGTTACATCTTGTTTTACATGTACTTTATGCTCATTGTAACTAGTAAGATTTCAATGCACACTATCAAACCTTTAAAAAAACCAAGTACTGACAAAAATGTATTCATATACTTTTATGCAAAAATGCTTAAAATCTGTACATTTATCTTTGTTTTTTAAAATAAAGTTGTTCAATTAAAAAATAAATGAATAAATAAAATAAAAATAAAATTATGGCCAAATTATGGCAACATCATTCAACAACTAAGTGCCAGAGGTGGGAACTGAACTTGGGTCTCTTTGGATCTAGATTGCAAATATCCTTGAATTGCTTTGATCCCCTGGTTTAAGGCATTATTATTTTACTGTTTTCCTTGCACTTAATGACTTCTTTATCTATATTATGATAGCATAGTACATCTTTGTACAGTTTTGTTTATGCCCAAATCTCTGTCTGGGGCCAATCAAACTAATTGGTTGTGACATTCAGCTTCCAGAACGTGTAATTATCAGTTTCATCGAACACGATGCTCATATGACAGTTAATAGTATATCAATACATGTATTGCCACAAGTAAAGAACCAGCAGAAGTTGGAATGTTCATCAAAATGCCAGAGGAGTGCATGGAAAAGTAGTTCTATGTGGAAATTCAAGTTGCAGTTTTCAGTTTATGGAAATTTCTATTTGCAATTCACAATTAGCCTCTATGCGCCTGTTATTTTTAACACCCAGACATGGGGAACTGGAGTGTTTTGCTGGATTTAGAGGAGAGAACAGGTCCGTCTCCACAAAAGTTTCAGTGTCTGATATTTGCAGAAACTGATGGCTGATTGTACCTGGTTAGACAAGTGGTGAGCATCCGAATGTGGGCAGCCAGTTTTCTAACATGGCCGCAGGCATCTGGTGACATGGAGGAAGTACTGTCATATCTAGACAACAGGTTTCTATCCTGCTTTGCTGTTTGAAACCTTCATGAATTTGGACAAATTGCTTTACATTTATCTGCATACACACTGGCAAATTTATAACACATTTTAGCACTGGCTTAGTCTTGGCCGCTTATTGCATCTCCTGGAGAGCCACTGAAAACATTAATGTACTTGTTTTGGATCAATTAGAACAATTTGGGATTACACTGGCTGGTGGAATTTTCTGGAAAGCTTCATTCTTTTTAAAATGAGGGTTCCATGAGATCAGACAGGCCATGGACCAGGAGAACACAAGTACAGTTGTTCCACCAAAGAAACTTAGCAACAAAGTGACCCCTAAGGACATTGTGCTATTTCTATATATCAGTGTCTCACTTGGCAATCACCAAAGAAAGCTTTCTTCTGCAGTAGATGGGAACTAACACATTGATTTAGGACTATGTGCAGAGAGTAAGAGACATTGAACGCTCAGTCATAAATGGGGTGTCTTCATCAGACCCCTCCCTTCATGGATCAGGGACTTACAGAAAAGAAGCAGAGGAAAGAGTATGAGACATGAAGAACATGAAGGGATTAGTGTCTCCTGCACAACTGACCTGATGCACAAATGGACTCCCAGAGACTCTGGCACCATGCACAGGGCCTGGACAGGTTCCAGCCAGATGGAGTCCCAGGGCTGAGAAGGAAAGAGAATAAGAATGCTCATCTCTAACCAAGAAGCTACCTGCAGTTGACGGTTTCTCACAGAAGAAAATGTAGTTTCCTTTGGTGGAGTTTACTGGGAATGCAAACCACACTGAAGGGCGGGGTCTGTGCCTGGCTAGAGATACCAAAGGCTAAGGGATAGTGGCAATTCATTTTTGCCAGCCCCTGAGACGGAGAGGCAGTCAGATCTCTGTGAGTTCATGACCAGATTGGTTTACACAGTGAGTTCCAGAACAGCCAGGGCTACACAGTGAGACTCTCTCAAGACAAACAAAAGAAAATAAAACAAAACAACATAAAACACACAAACACAAAGCCACAAACTACTGAAAAAACACAACTCAGTAGTATTTTTTTTTTTTGTGTCTCATATTGCTTGTATTTTTAAACTTTATCAGTCTTTTGCTTATATATTGTTTCTGAGTCTCTCTCTCTCTCTCTCTCTCTCTCTCTCTCTCTCTCTCTCTCTGTGTGTGTGTGTGTGTGTGTGTGTGTGTGTAATATGTGTGTGTGTTTCCTGTGTTTCCTCTCTTTGTTTCAGTTTGTTTTCTAAAGAGAGAGAATGAAGTCATGAAGTTGGAAGGGTGGATTAGGTTGGTGGGATCTGAGGAAATGGGAAAGAGAAACCACTGAAAAGAATGTATTGTATGAGAAAAAGTTATTTTCAATAACAATAAAATGTGAGTCACAACTGCTTTCTTGTTGCCCAGTGGGTTACTGTAGAACTGAACAGTAGAAGTGGCTAGTAGCCTCCATTTTGTTCCTTTTTTTGGTCTTGGGAAGGTAGTATCTAGGGAGGATAAGGTTCAGATAATTCCCAGTGTAACAGTAACAGAAGAGAGGAAATTAGATCAAGTGTAGCTGAACTTGCAGGCTTTTTTCATTGTGGCTGGCAAGCTTTCAGACATAAAGGAAATATATAGGAAGAGAGGGAGAGAGAGAGAGAGAGACAGAGAGAGAGAGAGAGAGAGAGAGAGAGAGAGAGAGAGAGAGATATCATCCTGAAAACTATGGCCAGACACATGTGGAAAGGCTCAGACCCTTTGTGCAGTGTATGAGGTCTGCTGTTCATTCTACAGCTTGTTCTAGAGCTCATCAAACATCTCCTAACTTTGTACAATGCATTGTTATGAGAGCTGGGCTCTGACTCAGTAAAAAGTATCAAGTTGAGATTCAGAAGAAGGATGGCAGACATATGCATGGTTGTATGTGCTCTGAGCTCAATGGGTGCTCTTCCAAATTAGCCACCCCAGACAGGTAAGGAGGAACGAAGAAAGGAACTGACTCATATACAGTGTTTCCTACAGTGATTAGCAGAAGCAGAATTTAAAGCTAAAACCTGTGTGGCGCTTCAGTGAATCCCCTCTCTGGAAGGATTAAAGGAAACATCTGAACAGAAAGCACACCAGACAGTATCATAATGTTCGTGGTCATCCTGTGCTCCTACCAAAGGCAAGCCTCTTATCAACACAAGGACTTGGACTTTCACTGAGCATTGTGATTTCAATGTTCATTCCTAGCATTGCTCACAGTAGTAGTTAGTGTGTTCCTCTTACCCCAGTGCATTCTACTCTATACCACCACATTTCTACTGTACAGCATCACAGTTTGACATCACTCATTCTTGAGAGTTCTGTACATGTTTCTTTTCATAGTTACCTCTCTCCACCAACTCCTTCCAGATCCATTCCTCCATTCGTACTCACCCAACCTTTGTTGTCAACTCTTTCAGTCTATGCTGTCTATGTTCTTGGGTGTGTGACCCTCCATAGAAGTATAGTCACTTTACCAGCTACTGCTATACCTTTAAAACATAATCAGCCTCTCTCCCAGCAGCAATCAGTTATCAATGGCTTCTAGTCAATGGGTGGGACTTTGTGTCAGTTTCCCCTCTCTATGTTGGGAATCTTGTCTGTCTTGAGCTTGCACAAGTGTTGTGCATGCTGTGGTAATTGCTGACTGTGTGTTTACTGATTCCATGCTGTGTTCCCAGTGAACTTTCTTTGCAGCTATGCATCACTGCTGGAACTTACATTTTCCACACCCCCTCTTTTGTAATGTCCTGTGTCAGTCGTGGGTGTCTATGTGAATTGCAAACGCAGTGTCTCTGATGATGGGTGAGAGATGCATTTATCAGGTAACATAACAGTAAGTTATTCGGAGTCAATTTAATACTGAGCTCATTAAGCAGGATAAAAGTCATGGGTTCTGTCTTGGGCTTTGACCCATCTATTCGCAGGTCCTTGGCATGATAATGGTACCAGGTATAGGTTTCGTCTTGTGAAGTAGGTTTTACATCCGATTGGAAAGGGATCAGTTGCTCCCTGTGATGTTTGTGCAACTCTTGCTTCGGTGGGCATTTGTTGCCACATCTGTCCTTATTGTAGTTCTCAGGGTTCACATTTGTCAAGCCGGGCTCATTGACTCTCTTTCTGCTGCCCAAGATATCAGATGGAGAACTTTCAGCTTCTTCTCCAGCACCATGTCTGCCTGTGTGTCAGCCTTCTTCCTGCCAGGTCTCCCACCATGAAGACAATGGACTAAACCTCTTAGCTATAATCCGGCCCTGATGAGATGCTTTACTTTGTAAGAGTTGCCATGGTCATGGTGTCTCCTCACAGCCATAGAAACCCTAACTAAGACATGCAACTTCTCTGCTGCATGGGACAGTAGCCTGGAATTTTGAGGTAACATAAACCCTTTCTCCTTACATTTTATTTTGTTAGGCATTTTTAAAAAATGAGCAACAGAAATGAAACCAAAACATTGCCATTCTAGTCTCAGACCCTTCTCTCTCCTTGTGGTGTATTTTGAGGAAAGTTCTTAATTTGGCTGAATGAAGGTAAATCTATCATTCTTTGCCTTTATGATAGATTTTTTTTTATGTCCCTGGCTTCATTTGTATAATGTGCAACAGGTACTTGAGAGGTGCTGTAGTTGGGATCGATAGACATTAAGGGGAGAGATGTGATTACTTACATAAGAGGGGGCAAAGGAACACTATCAGGACCAAGGGGTCCATGAATTTCATTAGTGAGTACACTGTAGAACCAAGAAACATGTAAGGTTATTACACCTTTATTTTGCACGAGAGTTGTTTTCTGAAAACTTTAACCTGAAGACAAAACTTTGGGTGCAGTCCAAGGTTCTGGGTTGACTTCTCTCTCTCTCTCTCTCTCTCTCTCTTTTTTCTTTCTTTCTTTCTTTCTTTCTTTCTTTCTTTCTTTCTTTCTTTCTTTCTTTCTTTTTTTTTTTTTTGTATATTTGTACCCAATCTAAGACAAGGTAGTCAGTGCTGATTCAGCAAGCTTCTGAAGTTTGAGAGGTTACAGCTGCTCCAAAACCAACTTTAAATTGTTCTCAGGATCTGCAGAGACATTTGAGTTCATGCTTTTAGTGTATTTTTTGCTTATCAAATGCTTATTGCTTTTCTGGTACATAATTCTATCAAGTAACAGTGGAGACAATTGTGTTTGGGTAAATGCCAGATTTCTTCTTCTCATTTTTATAATAATTATTTTTCTTTAAAACACGGACTGTGTTTTGTACTTTATTTTAGTCTTTTAAATCCCACATTCATTTAATTTATACGATGTGATCTACATAGCATTAAGGGTGACCATGTGCTTCCACAGATGAGATTTCATTTAATCCCTGAAGCAGTTGTTACTTTCTTAAAGATAGAGAGATAGGGACTAGTACAGATGAACTTCCTGTCTGAGGTTATATGGTTAATAATAGATGGAGTCCAGACTTAATTAAAAAAAATTTTTTTTTAGTATAGAGTAGAGTTTATTCAGAACATGGAGAGGGGAGTTCAAAGAGTAGTAGAGACAAAGAAAGGGAGAGGGGGGAAGGGAGGGAGGGAAAGAGAGACAGAGGGGGGGAGGGAAAGAGATTGAGAGAGGAGAGGAGTAGAGGCAGGCCATGAACAGGTAGAGAGAAGGGGGGAATGAGGAGAGTGAGGGTAAGGAGAAGGAGAAAGAGAGCAAGAGGGCTAATTTAGATTTCTATTATAAAATTGTCTATAACAACTTTGAATTACGAGATCAACAAGGCTCATAATAATTAGCTTTTATTTAATGTACCTGGTTTATAAGGATAGCGATCAAGAGATAAGAATCCTTGTAGAAAACTCTTAAACTATTTTTATGAGAACATAATCAAGCTACTCAACCCCTGAACCTCACCTTTGTCAATTGTAAAATGGGGTACTCGGTGTAGAGCTTAGAAAATTCCTCTTTATTTCTTTAAAATTTTATTGTGTATGAAATAAATATATCTACATATTATACATAATATATATATTTTGTGTGTGTGTATATGTGTGTGTGTGTGTGTGTATGTATGTGTGTGTGTGTGTGTGTGTGTGTGTATGTATGTGTGTGTGTGTGTATATATAGGCTAGAGAACAGCCTCTATTCATCCACCTCTATTTTTGAGAGAGTGTTTCTCATTAGTCTTATGTAGCTCCTTATGTAATCTGGGGAGTGACCCCCAGGGATCAGACTATTTCTGCCACCCCAGATCAAGGATCGCAGCCCTGCATCCCCACACCTAGTTTTAATGGATGTGTTCCGGGGCTCTAGCTGAGGTTCGCACACTTGCATATTCACAGGACTATCTCCTCATTCTTGTGATTTATTCATTCTTTCATCTGCATATATGTTCACTTTCTTACAATGAATAAGCTAATGATTAAAGTAAACATGTGATGTCCTTTCTTAGCTCGCCTGATGACACATGCAGCCACAGGCCAGTTGAGTTTCTCTACAGCACAATGCTGGTCGAGTGCTTTTGTCTGCAGGTCCTTCCTTTTCACTTCCATCTTCCATCCTCAAGTGACTTGAAGCCTTAGCCTGCATCCAGCTTTCCTGTGGCATTAGTTTCTGTTCCCATCTTCTTTTCTTATAATGTTTATCTCCCCTGCAATTCCTTGCTCTAAGAAAGCAGAGCTGACATTTCCTCTCTGGACTCAATACCATCCCACATCTACAGCATTTGGGTAGAGATAAGCTTATACACAGACTCCAGCTATTAAGAATGAGCTCTGATCAATATAAGAGCAGAATTATCTTTGCCCAGATATTGGCTCAGAGATTGGCACGTGAAACAGATGTAGCCTATCAGGAGCAATGAAAGACCACAAACTTTTAACTAACTAAAGGTATTCGATAGAGGTCTCTTTAGTCACCAGACTTGGTAAGGGAATAATACCCCATAAGCTTGAAGATAGTGAAACAATGTTTGCTAATTACAAATGGGGACCTGCCTGTTCTCATGAGTGGCAAGAACTAGATTAACAGACAATGTTCTGGTGGCAGTGTTTTGAAGGCCTGGCTCTAGAGATTCCTGATACACACATTCTCTCTGCACACAGGCAGGATCAACCAATCACAGGAAACAATAATTACTCAACTCGTCTGAAGATTTCTATTACTCGGGATTGAGAAATCTGATAGCACATGAACCCCCGTGCGTAGCTATTCACATTATGTCTTTACATTCAGCATCTGTGCTCTTTAGGATGATGTTTAGGAATGTAATGCCTGCTGGAGCTCCTCTGCTTTGTACTCCGAGCATATGTCCATCTTCTGAATTATTATCAGCAGCGTGTTACTGTTTGATTAGGCCTGCCTCCAACTAGACCAGCCAGTCAATAAATTTTTACTTAAAATTAATAGGGTGCAACTTGATGTACCCAATTCTGAGTCTTCACTCAATTGTCCATGTAACGATCAAATCCCTGAAAACAAAAACAGCAAGCTGTTTGGAATCATGAACCGGCTGTTGCATAAACAGTCCTCCAGTGGCATCTTTTTGTTTTAATTTTAATGTAGGAGTGAAGACCAAAGCCACAGATCATATGCTAGTTTGTTCTGCCATCATCTCATTATAGTCTCCTAGCTTAGGACCCATGTTCTCTTTCCACTTCTCTCTCCCTCTCTTCTCCCTTCCTGTAATGATGAAATATTATGCTGACACGGACCCTGTCAGGACACTTACTTAAATGATTACCACCAGTTAAAAAGTTCAGGACTCCCACTAGGTAGGGGACTGAAGATTAATGGCAAACTTCTTGTTGTGTGGTTGTTTTGACATCATGGTCTCTGTCCTGGCTGCTCACACACAGTCTATCACTTAGATGTTAAGGAACTCGGGTCTCATCACAGTCAGGCAGAGGTGAGCTGTCAGACCCACTCTTGATATGGTTTGTATCCCTAGAAAAATTACCTGGACTCTGTAAGACTCAATTTCACCTCTTGAAATTGGCACATGGGCAGTTGTGGAGATTTAATGACTTCATGCATTTAAGAATTCGTTAATGATCCCACTAGACATTCATTACCCAACAAATGACCGATTCTGCACAGTTCCTAGTATTTTTATTCCCATATAACTAGAAATACAAGATAGGCTGTTTACCCATTTATCCTCCAAGACTGAACATAAAGGCTGTTATCAATTTCAAAAGAGCTTTGTTTCATCATTCTCCATTGTTTGTTATTCCTTCATTTTAGTGAACATATTAGTTACTTCATAAGCTTCTCTGATATCTTCATGGGCAGGCACACCTTTTCTAACTTTATCACCAGTTCTTGGGTGTGTGTATACTTCACTCACTTTTAAAAGGTTTAGTAACCACATACTTAAGTCACCCACATTTGGTGGCTTTTTTCGACACTTTTGTTGAGCACTAAGTGTAGAGGGTCAAAGGTGAAGGGATGGAATGACAGTTGCATCAATCCAGGGAAAGAATGACCACTTCCAACCCCCGTTGTTATTTGTAGTAGGGTTTTGCTTTGAAAGAAGAAAAGAATTAACAAGAAATAAAAATAAGAATCACAAAGAGTCTGGTAGGCAGACAGGACTTTCAGAAGGTAGAAGGGGGCATCAACCCACCCACAAAACCTTCAACCCCAAATTTTCTGGCCTACACGATAAAGGAAGAGATGAGATTGAGGGAACAGCCAACCTCTCCAACTTGAGTCCCATTCCATGTGAGAGAGCCAGACCCTGACACTATTAATGATACTCTGTTATGCTTACAGACAAGAACCTCACACAACTGTCTTCTGAAAGGCTTCAACTATGGGCAGATGGAGGCAGATGCAGAGACCCACAGCCAAACATCAGGCAGAGCCCAGGGAGTCTTGTGGAAGAGAGAGGGATAGAAGTAAGCAAGTCAGGGGAAATATCAGAAGAAGACCTACAAAGCTAACTAACTGTGGAGCATGCTGGACATATTTGTAGCAAATGTGCCACCTCTTCTTTATGTGAGTCCCCTAACAAGTAGAGCAGGGGATGTCTCTGACTCTGTTGCCTGCCATTAAACCCTCTTACCTCAACCCCTGCCTGGTTAGGCTTCTTTGAGAGGGGGTGTGCCTAGTCCTGCAGGAAATGGATGAGCCATGGTGGAGTGGTACCCAAGAATGGCTTCCCCTTCTTTGAAGAGGAGGAAGGGGCAATGGGGTAAGGAACTTGAGAGGGGGACCAGGTGGAGAGGAGAAAAGGTACTGTGGTCAGGATGTAAAAGGAATTTAAAAACCATATTGGGAAGAGAAGTCAAAGCATAATCTTTCCTACTGCATGAAAATTCAAGTGTAGTTTTATGGTTGTAGGGCCTGTAGATGGCTCCATTTTCCTAAGGAAAAAATCGCAAACTTAAGTCCTTTCTGATTTATTTTTTCCCCTGTAGGTCTGGACTTCCCAGACTGAGGTGATGGGTTCACATAAATTAATAAGCATTTACACTTTATTTAGTTGGCTTCATATGCTTAGGATCATATTTCTAAGACAAACAGTTCCTTTTGAGTCATTAGGAACCATTAAGAAACTTGAATGTGCATTGAAAACTTGTGTTAGCTTGGTTGTGTTGAAGGATCCCTAAAGTGTTTTCATTCACCCACTCACTTAATGAGCAGCTACTGTGTTTTGAGAACAGTATTACCGAGTCAGGGAAGAAGATTTTACAGTGAATGAAGTATTCTAAGTTGCATCTCTTGTAAGTACACCAAGACACATGCTTGTGGATATAATTTCTTAATAATCTTCCCGTACCAGGAACAATGACTTAGCATGCTATAACAATTCCCTCGTACATCAAAAGATTCGACAAACCATGGAGGGAAGGATTTGAACAACTTGAGTATGTGATAAATATGTATATACCTTTATTTTTTATTGCTAAACATACTATACAATGTAGTATCATTACCCATATATGCGGCATAATTTGTATAACCTTCACACCATGCTGAAGATAATAAGTAATTAAAAGTTTATTTCAACGATGTGAGTAAATGTACTTATACCATATACGAACGCTCTATGATCTTTACATAAGCGACTTGAGTACCTGTGGATTGGGGACCATGTTGGGGACTTGAAAGTAACATTTCATTAATTCTGGGGGGGCAGGAAATTCTATATTTGAAATATGCATCTATTCCAATGAGTTGTTATTCACATTTTGTGAATGATGCACCAGAGACAGAGAGCCATGATGTTAGTACTTTAAGTCAAATTTGGAATTTTTTTTTCTGGTGGGCACTAGTCTTTTCAAGTGGTTGGAGGTCAGACCACTTTCTCAGTGTCCTGAAGACCTGCAGTATCTGGAGTCCTGAGGCAGCTTTGCCGAACAGACCTGATTGGAGTTTGGCTCCTTCCCCTGATGTTCTTATTTAATCTCCATTTATCCCAAAGTTTATTGCCATTGTCAAGTTATTTCAGATTATGTTATTCCCCCACCTGTCAGTTACACATTCTGAGTGTTTATTCCAGTTTTAACAAAAAAAAAAAAAACCTCCTTAATTGTACTGAATGTGGGAGAGAGCTAGAGAGAGAGAGAGAGAGAGAGAGAGAGAGAGAGAGAGAGAGAGAGAGAGAGAGAGAGAGAGAGAGGGGGAGGGAGGGAGGGAGGGAGGGAGGGAGGGAGACAGGTTTCTTTAGAATTCTTAGAAAGAAGTATCTATAGTGAATTTAGAGTGAATTCTTCCGTGAAGCTCACATATTTGGGACTTCAGACTTAAGGTTGGTACCAGAGAATATTTCTCTTTAGACTTTCGTGGTTTCCCTCTTCCTGCTCCCCTCCCTGAGTCCTTTGTTTCCTCTCTTCCTCTCTCCACATCCTTTTCTGAGTGGATCAGTACTTTCAACAGAGACCAATGACATTCCAGCAACACCCAGTTCCTCTCCTTTAGGGACAGGCTTTTCAGATGCTGTCTGCACTCTACCTAGTTAGGAATGACACTTCCCAGCCATCCATACAGTTGTCACAGGCACAGCAGTGCTGACTTGTCATGTAGACATGAAAGGTTTCCTTTGTATTTTTGTTATAAAAATGAGCATATCTGTAATAATACCTTTGCACCTCACTTTTTTTTTTTACCACACAGAAAGTATTATGAGGTAAGACAACCACCTTCAGAACCAGTCAAAGTTGGAAATTCGAACTTCCAATGTCTCACTTTAATTCTTAGACTCTTCTCTAGAAGAGAAGCAAATTCGTCCTTTACTTAAATGCTGTTTTATGTCTAGTACTTTGAATTTGTTTTTCAGAATTAATTCTTTCTTTTAATCGTAGGGTCAAGTTGCTGTCCTAACAGACATGTAAGTCAAATTGAATTGAATTTAGCCTAAAGGAATCCTTGCTATGCTTTTGTAGGGAACACGATGTTTGATAAAATTGGTTATAAGTACTTTGAAAATGGTTGTGAATTAATACCCTATCTCTAGCAAAACTACTAGGGAAAATGTTACGGTGACCTGAGTTCCTTTTTTCTTATTTAGAACAAATATACTACTAGAGTTTCTGCAGGATGGAGGAAGGGCACAGAGGTGGGGCCTCTACTCCTTATTGACTCCCCAGTATATGGGATTGTTCTGATCCCAGTTCAAATCCAGGTTAGCAGTGTATTCAGGTCTCTTAAGCTGCCTCCTTAAAGTAATCTTACAGTTGATACAGTGAAATTGGGAGATGGATGGGAAAGAAACTCTGGGCCATGGTCATCCATAATTGAACTGGAACCAAATAGGACAGATGCCAATGAAGATTTTGAGAAAACTACTTTCACAGCAACCAGAGACTTGGTCTAAAACCTGGGGCTATTTGGATCCTAGATCCCTAGCATTTATAGTGTGTGTGTGTGTGTGTGTGTGTGTGTGTGTTTATTTGTGTGTATCCACATTTGTTGGGTGTAGGCTACTAGAAACAGACATCTTAATATAGAGAAATTATACAAAAAATTTATGAAAAATATTAAATAATATCTTGTTTATTTTTCTCCTGTGAGAAACATACTATTTTTCAGTATTATCTAAAAATGTATTTTATTTTTATCTATACAATATTTACTTCTTAAGGTATATATTTAAGTTACATACATATATACATAGGTGTGCTTATACATATATTTATTATAGAGTATGTATATCATATATTTATATATCTAGATCTATTGTCTATTTAAACACACACAGAGAGAGACAGAGACAGAGAGACAGAGACAGAGAGAAGGAGACAGAAACAGGGATACAGACAGACTTTTAAAATAAGATTTGTTCCCATGACTTGAGGGTTAAAAGAACTTATGCTCTTTTATTAGCAAGCTGGAAGCCCTGGGAAGCCAAATGTGTAGGTCCAGATGGTCTCCAAAGACCTGGGGCCGAGAGATGCTAACACCTAAGAGAAAGATAGAATCAGTATTACACTTTAAGCAAAGAACACATTAATCATTCTGCCTTTTTTCTAACCAAGCCCTGGAAGGATTGCTTGGCACTTAGCACACTGCAGAAGATGGGTTTTATTTGCTTAGTTTGTACTGATCTCTGCTGGTAACACACCCACAAACACAATCAGAAAGAAACGTTTTATCGGCTAAACATCATCTGAATTCATCCAGTTGACAAGCATTAGGTTTAGACGTCACACACACCAGGCAACAATGTGGATGGCAAAGTGAGAGTTTAGAATTCAGAATTTCCTTGTAGTAGTGTGTACACATTGAGTACTGGGCTCTTTGCTCATTGCCCACTTTCCCCCAGACTTGGTTCTAATCCCAGACTTATTTCTACACACTTTTAAGAGACTTGAGACACATAGAGATACTTTATGCCTTACATCCACCTATAGGACTAGCATCCAAGCCAACCTCTGCAGCCACCACAAACAGCTGGAATGCATATTACTGTAAGTGGTACTGATGTGGCTGGTTCAGGTTTCTAAGCAACATGTCTTCAGACAAAGTAGCATGATTGAGTGTATCTTTTTTCTTTCTCTGCATTCTGTTTCTTTAAAGTTATTTTTACTGTCATAGCAATTCGACAGCAAACTCTTTAAGAAGCCATGCATTTAACATATTGTATCAAAATTTGTTGACATGTTTATAGAATATGAATGGGTTATTTTTGGAAGTAGAACCAATGTGTATATTCATGCATGTGTTTCAGAGCAATTGCCTGTTTTACACAAAGGACATGTTTGATAGAAAAAGGGACTTGTTTGATGAATATTCATAAAGTATATATATGAATAAATGAATGAACAAACATTTTCATTGTGTTGGTCTGTATGTAATAAATTTAAATGTATCAATTGTCAGGTGGTTCCCATCTGGGAGCCCACACTAATATTTGGATAACTGGAGAAGAACAGAAGGTTCAGAAATGTGTTACCTAGGCTACGACTGAAAAGTGGTCAGCCCTGGTTTACATTAAAATTTCCCCATATGCACTTTGTTTTGTTTCAGTTCTTGGACACTCTCATGTTTAGGGTAAGAATGTGTTTTCTTCAGGAGCTCTCTCTCAAGCTTGCTTCTGCAAACTTCCTAAAAGCACCAATTGGAGATCGTGTGTAGAATTCTCAGTGTTTGGGCCAAGGAGAATATCTCTGCATGAGGGGTAGGTCTTAGTTACTGCAGAGGCATGGGGCTGAGAGGATGGATTGTGTGGGTAAGCGGCCATGATACCTTTCCATGCTCCCTTCCCGTATCTTTGTTCTCCCTAGAAGACACACTCAGATGGCACACAGCATATCTTTATTTTTACACTTCCAGCATTACTTCCTTTATGTACATATACTGAAACCATCTGTCTAAATTGTGGCAAAATCTGCCAGCTCCAGGTTGGCCTCGTTAGCCATTTGAGAACACATAAACAGAGGGATTATGGAAAAATAAATAAATCTTGGCTAGCTCGTGCTGGTCTGGGAAAGGTTTCTTCTCATCAGCATCAAGCCAGACACGAAACAACACAGGGTTGTATCTTTAAAACATTCTGAGGAGTTTTCAGGCAGCGTGTGGCTAAGAACTGCTGTGCTGTTGCAAGTGTGAACCAAGTGAAAACTTAGCACCTTACAAACCCACCAAGGTCTTGAAGGGTAAAATTCTCCAATATGCTCATAGGACATGCAAGGAAGAGATAAGAGCCCTTATTGTACCTAATGTTTCAGCAAAATGGTTGGAATAGTAGTGCCATCATAGCTATTTGAGTCTTTTTAAAATTTGTTCTCCATGCAAACAAATTGCAAATTAACAATACAAAGCTTCCGTCTGTGCTGACATCCATTGCTCCTGGCCCCGCTCCTTTGAGTACCAGAGGTATAGAGAGGATGGGCCTTCCTATATAGAGGCTTACAGTTCCCAAACCTGAGAAAATGAGCTACATGGTTCCAGGATGTGAAAATCAGATACTTAAAACTCTTGGTGCTCAGTTAAAAGCGTATTGCCATGGGCTTTGAATATCTGCAGTCTAGGACCCAGCAGTATTACTGCTTCTAGCCTACCCAGAGCCATGCCTCTTTACCCTTGATGGCTATCAAGACTCTCCTGGTCACTACAGTGTGCAGTTCTTGCTTTCGGGTCTTTTTGAGCTTCCTGCTTTCAAGACCCCCTTTCTCCACTGTTTGTTTCTAGCTGTCTGGACCTCCTTAGCCGCTCCCCCATTGATGCTGGGTGGATCTTTGGCTACAAGACCCAGGACTTTTTGATTTTTTGTTTGTCCACCTTCTCTTTGATAAAGACTTCAGAGAAGCCCTACTGTACCTCACCTTTCAGCTATATTTTGTTTTCAGTATGTTTTCATCTTTTTGGAATTCTGTCCTGTAACTACCATCTTAGTTGCAAAGAGATCTGTATCCTGAAGGATGAGAGTCCATGTGGAGGGAAATTAGGTGACTTCAGCTATTCACAACCATCAGCTGTTGTTGATGAGGGAGACCAACTTAGGACCTCAGGCCTACTGACTCCTGCAGACCAGTGGGTGTATGAGTGAGTCAAACAAAAGCAGAATCTCACAGCCCTGACCTCATGCATAAATAATACACTGATAGGTCATTAAGTCTGGATACTTTTTTATAAAGGAATGAGTGACTGATTTAGGCTCACAGTTTTTTTTTTTTTTTTTTCTATTCGGAAATACCTTTATTTTCCACATAAAAACGAAAATACAATTATAATCATGAAGTAAGAAGCAAACTGTAAGCATGAGCTAAATCTTATAACTTGGTACATAACCATAAGATAATGATTAAATGTCTCACAGGTTCTAGATGATGCAGTTCCAGCACAATGTTGGCACTTTATATATAGACAAATGGCATATTTTAAAAGCCTCTCTTTTCTTTTCTTTCTCTTTTGAGGCTCACAGATTTTTAACACTAAAATGTGGAATGGAGTTTTTGGAGGTCAGAGGATATCTGACCCCCCAAATTTCTTGCATATCTTTACACATACTGAATGGACAACAGTAACTAAAGAATGGGCCAAAGGCATTATTTTTATAAGAATTCTTGTCAGTCTTTCTTGTCATATGGTCTATTATTTTATTTCTATATGACATTTAGATTCGGTATTTGTGGACTTTTGTTACTGACATATTTAATGTCCAGTGTTAAGTATTATATAATCAAGTTGGATGAGTCTTGCTCTAAAATTCCCTTCAGTGTGCTACCGAATGAAATTATTTAAGCCCACTAAAATACAAGTGAATATTCCTTACTGAAAAACGAACTACCAAACTTACCACATATAAGCAATATTGATTTTAAACATATCAATGTTTTTATGTTGACAATAATTCAGAACTTTAAAAAAGTTTTGTGATTGAAATTTTGTGTTTCATATTACAATAGGGATTATTTCAGTGAGAAACAGTTTTGAATATTTAATAGATAATATGTAACACTTAAATAACCTGATAATGGAGATTATACTCTTACTTCCAAACTTTGTAAGTTATTCATTACATTAGTGTTCTAAAAGTATTGTGTGCTTTGATAACTTCATTTAATTTGGTTAGTGTGTGTGTGCATGTGTGGGTGTGTGTGCTTGTGTGTCTCTGTGTGTGTGTCTCTTTGTGTGCTTATGTGTGTGTGTATGTGTGTGTGTGTTGAGACTGTTCCCTGGACATCACATATGGGAGACAATTGTTCTTCCTTTAACTTCATTTTTATTTTATTTTTTAAAATACGTAGATGTGTCTACTAACAGGTTCAGACTAGTCTTGAACTTTCAATCCTCCTACTTTGGTTCCCTTAGGGACTGGTATTATAGGTGTACTCTACAACATCTGGCTTGCATACACATCTAAAAAGGTTGGAGGTAATTATTCACAGATAAAAACTGAATTATCAACTTTGTTATCTTGAGGTTTTTCTTTTTTTCTTTTTAGTAATTACTTTATTTATTTACATTTTAAATGTTACCTCTCATCCTGCCATCCCTCCATGAGTACTCCACCCTAAGTCCCTCCCCTTTGCCTCTCAGAGGATGCTTCCTCACCCACCCATCCCCATCTCCTCCCTCTAGCACCTACCTTCTCTGGGGCATCAAGCCTCCACAGGACCAAACACATCTCTTCCCACTGAGGCCAGACGAGGCAATCTTTTGCTACCTAAGAACCAGCCCATGTGTGCTGTTTGGTTAGTGGCTTAGTTCCTGGGAACTCTGAGGGGTTGTTTAGTTGATATTGTTGTTCTTACTATGAGGGTGAAATCCCCTTCAGCTTCTTAAATTCTTTCCCTAACTCTTCCATAGAGGTTCCTGACCTCAGTCCAGTGGTTGACTGTATCTGCATCTGTTTTAGTCAGGTGCCAGTAGAGCTTCTCAGAGGACAGCCATGCAAGGATCTTGTCTGCAAGCATATCTTGGCATCAGCAACAGGTTTTGGTTTGGTGTCTGCAGATGGGATAGATCTCTAGATAGGGCGGTCTCCTGATGACCTTTCCTTCAGTCTCTGCTCCATTATTTTGTCTCTGCATTTCTTTTAGACAGAAACAATCCTGTATTAAAGATTTTGAGAGAGGGGATGGCCCCATCCCTCAACTGGGGGCCGTGCTTATCTACTGGAGGCAATCAGTTTAGATCTCATTTCCCAACTGTTGGGCATTTTGGCTAATGCCATCCATAATGGGTCTTGAGAGACTCTCACATTCCTGGTGTCTGGGTCTTTCTAGTGGTTTCCCCATTCCCCACTCTACACTGCCACATATTTCTATTCATCTTCTGGGCTAGGGCTACTGTCCTGTCTTCCCCATACCTGATCCTACCCTGTTTCACCCCTTCCCTCTCCCATCTAGGTCCCTCCCTCCCTCTTCCTCCCATTATCATTCTGTTCCTCCTAAGTTGGATTGAAGCATTTATACTTGGGCCCTCTTTCATGTTGTGCTTCATATACTCTGTGGGTTGTATGATGGATATTCTGACTTTTTTGGCTAACATCCACTTATCAGTATGTCCTTTTGGGGTTGGGTTGCCTCACTCAGGATGATATTTTCTAGTTCCATCCATTTGCCTGCAAAGTTCATGATGCTCTCATTTTTAATGGCGGCAGGCATAGTGTTCCATTGTGTAAATGAACCACATGTTCTGTATCCATTCTTCCGTTGATAGGCATCTGAGTTGTTTCCAGCTTCTGGCTATTGTAACTAAGGCTGCTATGTACGTAGTGGAGCATGTGTTCTGGTGGCAGGATGGGGCATCGTTTATGTATATGCCCAGGAATGGTATGAGTTTTATCCTGGAAACACCTAGGATACATGTCTTTGGTTCAGACAAGATCAGTATTTTCAGTGATAAGGGGACTTATTTTTTTACGTGCTTAAATTCCATAGTGATAAAATTACACATTATATATCATTAGAAAATAAAAACAGAACATATTAGCTGGAGAAAGGAGAAAATCACACTAGATTACAATCAGTTTATTCAAGACAAACTTCAAAATATGGGTTATACAGAAAATATTCTTAGAAAAAAGTATTCCTAATTGGGGTCATTGGAGGCTTTTCCATTGCTTATGATAGAGTGAAAGAAAGCTTTAATAATATTAATGCACTATACCACGGGAGGCACTTAGAATGGAGACAGCCAAATGGTTTCCCCATGGATGGGAACGAGAACAGTTTTCATTTTGTGTTGTTAAAGTGCAATTTGGTAACTACAGGCAAACGCTGGCAGTGGAAAGTAGATCAGCTGTTGCCAGGCTGTAATGACAAAGCTGTGAAATCTAGTCACCACCCTGCACAGCCAAGAGTATATTCCACAGACTTGCACAGTGGGCATGTGGCTTGTGATAAAATCCATTTATTCGTATGTCACATGTTTGTAACAAGTTCATTGCCTTAGATTACCTGGTACTTTCACAAAGAAGTGTCTCTAAATGAGGAATGCATCTTTTCCCTTGCAGTCAACATTGTAGGCCTAAAAGTTCAAAAGCAAGGTATTGGCAGGCTTAGCTACTCCCAAGGCTTCTGTCTTTGGCTTCTAGATGCCCTTTCTCTTGCTTTCCCCATGGGATCTTCTCCAGGGATGCTTGTTCCCATGGTGTTGATGTGTGCATTTTTCTAATCTGCTATGTGTTTAGCTATAGTCAAAAAGCAATCTGCTTGGGAGCGTTTCCTGTGTATGAAATGCAGAGAAAGTCATTGAAAGAACAGGCATGCCAAGTTCCATTGTGCTGCTATTCACTTGGAAATGAAACTTAAATGTTAGCTGATTGCCATGGAGACATAAATTAATATGTTGAACCCATAAGGACACTGGCACATTGCCTTGCCAAATGTGAGCCTGCCCTTAGTCAGCTGGCTGGATTGTTGGGGAGGATCTCATGGGAGAAGATAGTCTACTCTTTGCACTCACCGAGTTCAATGGCAGGGCCCAGCTTTTGTGGAAATGCACTCAAGTCAAGGTATTTTGCTAAGATTATGCTATGCATTTTCCCTGTTCCAGGCGAAGTAGCAGGAGTCTAGGATCTTCACATGTTGAGGTCCAAGGATAATTTTAGGACCCAGGGGTAGGACTCAGCTACTTAGTTTGTCTTCTGATGGCTTTTGCCCAATGTCATGTCACCAGCCCAGTGACACATCTTTTAAGCTTTAGTTTTAGGTTAAAGTTATGCAAGGATGCATTTTTAGATGTTTAGAGTTAAACATTTTGTAAGACTAAGAAAGGAAAGAGTTCTTGACTCCCATTCTCTCTTTCCCAATAGTAACTACATCACCTGCTAAAACTAGATATTCTAATATTTACCTATTTGAACTGAATTAATTGATATTATATTTCAATTTTTAGCGAACATATTTGTACTGCCTCTTCCTGATAGTTCACTTTTACAGAATATTTTACCTACTATCTACAATGACCAGTGAAGAATAAATTTTTCTCTGGTCATATTCTTAAAATTGCATAGTATGTTCATATGATTTGGGGGGTAGGAGTTATGTATATACTGGTATTTATTTGGGTTCAAGTTCTTTCTGTTTTTAGAGTCTTATAATTGATATAACTACAATCAAGATTCAAATTAGATCTTATTGTTTATAAGATAAAATTTGTGGGAACAAAAAATTAATGTGACCAAAAGTATGAAAATAGAACTACTGTGCCTTCTGAGGTCTTGGGAGGATATTGAATTAAGGAAGGTGGTGCTTGGTGAATCACCAGGAATTGTTTAATAAGACTTGGTAAATCTTTCTTGGTCTACTTCCCAGAAATTGAGAATGAAAAGCTTTCAGGACTTGAAACCAAATCACTTCATCCTTCCTAACTCCTGGATTTCCACAAAATAGAAAGAGGAAATGACTAAATTGATGGTTGAGAAAATATTAAAATAATTTAAAGTGATAGGTCTCTGTGTGAACATGGGCATAAGCCTGGAGGGCAAGGAGGTGAATGAGGGTGAAGCAGAAAATATGTCTCATCCCATTTGAATTTTTATGTTAACAAAATTTACACACACACACATACACACACACATGCAAACACATGCACACATGTGAATGTTAATGAAAAAGACACTTTTCAATAAATGGAAAATAGAAAAGAAAACAATTTCTGGTGATATGCTTGCCAGGTCACATGATCTTATAAAACCTGAAGGAGGAAAACGCAAGGGAAGTTGGGACTTAGTGGAGGATAGCCAGGTACTACAGTTTCAGGCAGGTGTTGCTAAATTATTGCCAGATATCTCATGCTGGAATGTGTTCCTGGAAGACTCCTATGAGCCATTCGGAGCTGTTCCTTTTTCTGAATCCAGAAAGCCCATGTCACAAAATGTCAGAACATCTACTGTTCCATAAATGTGACCGTAACATCCAGCTTCAAAAATTTTCACCGCAAATTTTAAGGAGAAAGGTACAAAATTGCACAATGACAAACCAAATCCTGATCAACCATGATACAGAGAGACAAAACTGTCCCTTTTTTCTCTGGACACAAAACTATCATGAAGTTGTTCTTCAGTGAAGAAATAATTAAGACAATTGAAATACACATGGAAACACATTATGGAGAGGTATTAATTGGCTAATTAATACAAACATCATTTCACTTTTCTCAGTTTGCAAGCCTGGGACTTGGTCAGCCTTTGGCGGCAATTACAGATTACTTTGCTGAAATTACACTGTCTGTAATGACCTTTTATAAGTTAGTAAACTGTGTATGTCCACTGTACTCATAAGTTAGGGTTTATTTTGCTAATGAAGCCCTCCCAAACATTTCAGGCTTCATCAAATCTGGATGGTCAGGATTTCGCGCATGCATTGAAGCTTCGCGTTCAGACAAGCACACAGTCCCACAAGAACTTGCATTAGTTGCTTTGATGAAGGACCTGTATGGTGTCAGGGATAGAGCACCCTAACAACAATAGACAAGGGAAGACATTTTATTTTGGCTTATGGCTCCAGAGCTAGAGTCCAGAATAAAAAGACAACCGGTAGCTGGTGGTAAGAGCAGGAAGATAATGTAGGAGGACATTTTTGATTTAATCTAACACATCCTTTTTTTTTTTTTTTTTTTTTTTTTTTTTTTTTTTTTTGTTAGGGGAAAGCTTGCTACGGCAATCTAAAACCCTGGGCAAGGGCCAAGCCTCATTCTATTCAGCCATTACAGAGCAATTTGCTGTCTTGGTGTATAGAAGCCAATACCTGGAGTTGCCACTGTGCAAGAAGAACTGTAATGCTAAATTTGAGGATTCCAACTCTCCAAAGTGAGATTTTACAGGTTAAAAAGTAAACATTTTGTGTGGATCTGAGTAAAATGTATCTGTCCAAACAGGTACATAGAGACTTTCAGAAGTTTTGCAAGTCTTCTGAGCCAAGTGGTTTCAATGGGTTGTTTACATTTGGAATCCAAATCCAAATGAAATCTAACAGGTTGAAGCAGGACAGAGCCAGATGGTGTAAGGACCCTTTATAAGTGACAACGCAAAGCCTGTGTTCCCCAGGGCTGTTGTTTTCTGCAGCTCAGGTAGCAGAAGCCACAGGACATGGTATCACAATTTGGAGAGAAAGAGAGAATTTCATGGCCCTGTGTCCATAAAATGAATATATATGGAGAGGATTTTATTATTGACCCCATAGGATGGCAAGTAAAATACTTATTTTGTTTTCTAATGTGAGAGAAACTTTGAAGTTGAAAGACCAAATAACTCGGACATTCTCATGCTGATAGACAGACTGCATCAGGATATAAGTGATTTACTAAGGGACCAGCAGCAGCTGCTCTAAAGATATTAGGTCAGGACTAAAGCTTTGCTTTCCAGGTTGAGCAAAGACAGTATAGAAAATAGACATAGTCTTCTCAAGGTTTAAAGGCTGGCTGAAAGCACATTAAATGGTGGGCCAGCCATAGTTGTCTATGGGGCCAGGGTTGCCTAAGTCATACCTGTGAATATGGGAGGAGACTGTTACTCACCCTGCCCCCATTCATGTTCCTTTTTATTTCTATGTAAATGGTCCTCTGAATCATTTCTCTCAACAGAGCTGGAGATTTCCTGACCAGAGAGCATCCATTCTGATTTCCCTTGGTTCACTGGAACAACTTGGATTAGATGTGCCTCCCTTAGCTTCTGTGTTGAAGACTTGGCTCCCAGCTTGACACCCCTTCCATTCCTCCCACTCCCACCCCCATCTTTCCTGCTTTTATTCTGTATCTTTTCTTTCTTTTCTCAGAATGATGTGTGGCTCATGTTTTATTGTTCTCATTTGTTTTGAGCCTGAGATTTTAAAGCCAAGTTATGTATGCACTTTTGTCCTCTGAACCTTGGGAAATAAGAGCAGAAACAATAGAACAATATATCCAAATACACAGTCATGCAGCCCTCCCTCCCCATGACTAATATTTATACTGCGATGAAAGGTGATTTTATGAGGACCAGTGACAGATTCAGGATCATTCAACAAAATTTGCATGGCTCCTCTGCACAAAGTACAGAGAACACACACAGGTGCTCTCAAGTTACCCCTTGGTGCACACCTAGGATGCTTTCCACAAATGCCAAAGTAATAGACTTAAGTAAGGGTAGAGAGTATAAGACCATAATATTTTTTGTTTTGACTATGTCAGACAAAGTCAATTTAACTACTGAAACATAGCCAACTGAAAGGTATTTCAGTTCATTCTTTCTTTCTACTGAGAAGCATTTAAGCCTTGATTCCAGTGTATGGCCTTTTGTGGGAGGGTACTTTTACCCAAAACCAAAAAAGAACAGACCAAAGAGAACTTAAGAAGGAACTTGAAGTGTGTGATAAATATCTCATCTTCTGGGTGTCCTAACAGAACTTCAAATTCCAAATACTGTTCTGAATCAGTGTGGGTGAACACTGATTGTCTACCTTATAGATGTGCTAAGCTTGCCTCCCCCCATTTGTCTCCCTGCTTCTGCCCCCTCCAACCTTCAACTCTTGTAGATTCCTACAAGCTTGCTTCTAAAGACTCCCAGATGCAACTTTTCAATTCCTAAGGGCCATTCTGGTTTTCCAGTTCCTCGTCTGCACAGCTCACTTCTCTTCAGTCCTTTGTTCTTTGTACATCATAGAATCTGGAAAAAGACCCTGGACCAGTCAGTATTCTTTCCCTTGGAGCTCACAGTGTTTGTCACTGGGAAGAATGTTGAATCACCTCCCAAAGGGAAATGCAATTGAAGTTCCAAATCATCAGGCCATGCACCTTGCTCATCCACCAGCCCTGCCTTCCAGCCTATTGATTTGTAGTGACCAGACTCATCAGAATCCCCACTACACAGAGCCCTGGTGAGGTTTCCTTGTCCAGCCAAAGTTACAGTAATGGTAGAGACAAAGTGAGTAGCTAGCGGCAGCTGCTTCCTTTTTTCTCTCCTGACTTTTATGTACTCAGGGCAGCACTGGTTTCACTGGTACAAAAGCTGAGCTGTTAGAAGTCAGTATAAAAGATGTCTGGTGGATGTTTTCAGTGAGGCTTTGCACTATGGGATGCTCTAATTCAGGACCTCCCCTTCTGTTCTGAAATGCTAGTGGCATTATTTGCTCTGCTATCTTCTGCACACTTGACATGGTGGCTGTATGCCCTGCTGAGTGCTGTCATCTATAGCCTGGGGAATGATAAGATTTTCCTTACAATGAACAGGTAAATGAAATGTGAAATGAGCCAAACAATTTGCAAGATGTAGCAAGAGTTTTACAAAAGCTAATTTCCTCTTCCACTCTCCTTCCCTTCTTCCACAAATAGAGGCGACATTGTTTTTTGTTGTTGTTGTTGTTGTTTTGTTATACTGATCAAATAATCGAGAAGAAAGTTATTTCACAAAAATAGCAGATTGCCCTTTGCTTCATGATTCAACAATATATTTCCAATGAATTTATTCTTTATACGTATATTCATATAACTGTCTTGTATTCATAAAGTGTCAGGCACAACTGCAGGTGGCAGAGGAAGAGAATGACCAAAGAAATTGTGGTCTGAACACATTTGTCCAGGACCACACATGCATGTTGGCAGATGGAAAAGATTATGCTCTGTGTTTCTATAAATCTTGGTCCCTAAATGATGTAACAGATTGAGAATCAAATTCAGGGCTCTAAAACCATTCCGATTTACATGAAGGATAACTCTGGGAGGTGGTAAAGATGAGCACCAACATTCAGTTTCTTCAGTCAGAAGCCAGCATCATTTCCTATGAAATACTCAGCAGAGCTTGTCAGTCTTATAAGCTTGAGACCCCAAGGAAATTTGATGACAAGGCTCTCAGTGTCAAATGGTGAGTTATGACTAGTTTTGACCTCTCAACATTCAAAACAAACCAATGCTCTCTTTTTACTTAATGGCTTTTCTTTGGTAACTTCATACTGGAATTGTGGGAAAAAAGATTTTTATTTAAAAGCCCAGTATGATGGGAGACAATGGATATATGTGGAAGTGGGGTTCCACTATAACTCCTAACTTGCTTGTGTGAGAGGCAGCTGAGTCTAGTGGCTACAGCCTTAGAGCATGTGAAGTTAGCACATATTACACATTCAATATAACTGTTCATTATAGGCTCGTATCAGGGCTTGGGGTAATGCACTACTTTTAAAATATGACATATTTTACTTTTATTAAAGGATACCTTAGTATAGATTCAAGCAAGGTGGTTAAAAGAAAGAGAGTTCCTCAGAAGGAAAGAGGACATTGGGAACATGAATGTAGGTTCTGTAAGAATCTCTTACATGTGAAGTATTTTAAGTGGCATATGATCAGTAGTTATATGTCAGATGAGTTGGATACAGAGATCATGTAACATTAGTTTAGAAGGTGATTCATCCAAACACCCTTTGCTAGATACATATTTCTTGAAAATTATGTAATAATTTTAGTCAAGAGATGAGAATTTTGACTCACTTAAGAAAACTATCATATCATCTGCAAATAGTAATATTTAAACTTCTTACTCTCCAATTTCTATCCCTTTGACCTCTTTATACTGTCTGATTGCTCGGGCTAGTATTTCCAGTACTCTATTAAATAGGTAGTGAGAGAGTGGGTAGCCTTGTCTAGTCCCTGATTTTAGTGGGATTACTTCAATTTTCTCACCATTTAGTTAGATGTTAGCTACTTGTTTGCTATATAATATTCTTACTATGTTTAAGCATGGACCTTGAATTTTGTTCTTTCCAAGACTTTTAACATGAAGGGGTGTTGAATTATGTCAAATGCTTTCTCTGCATCTAAGAAGATGTTCAGGTGGTTTTTTTCTTTGAGGTTGTTTATTAATGAATTATGTTTATGGATATTTGTATATTGAACCATCCTTAAATCCCTGGAATGAAGCTTACTTGATTATGGTGAACGATTGTTTTGATGTGTTCTTGGATTTGGTTTACTATTTGGAGTACTACTCAGGTATTAGAAACAATGACTTCATGAAATTCTAGGCAAATGGATGGAACTTGAAGCTATCATCCTGAGTGAGGTAACCCAGTCACAAAAGAACACTCATGGGAGGAAATAAATGGACAAATAAAGGATCATTGAAGAAAAAGAACATCCAGAAACTGCCATACCTGGGGATCCTATATGCAGTCAGTAAACCCACACACTATTGCTGATACCAAGTATTGCTCACTGGCAGAAACCTGATATTGATGCCTCCTCAGAGGCTCTGCCAGAGCCATACTGATACAGAGGAGGATGCTTGTAGCTAACCATTGAACTGAACACTGGGACTCCAATGAAGGGACTGAAGGAGCTAAAAGGGTCTGCAACCCCATGGGAAGAACACAATTATCCACTAACCAAACCCACCACAGCTCCCAGAGACTCAAACACCAACCAATGAGTTCACCTGGAGACACCCATGGACCAAGGTGCATATGCAGCAGAAGATAACATTTTCTGGCATCAACTGGAGGAAAGGCTTTTGGTTCAGTGAAGGTGTGTTTTCCCAGTGTAGTGAAATGCCAAGGCAGTGAGGTAGGAGGGGGTGGTTGGGAGAGGGGACACCTTCATGGAGGCAATGGGATGGGTGAATGTAATTCAGGGAAAATAACATCTGAAGTGTAAATACAGGGTATATCCAAAAAAAAAAAAAAAAAGATAAAATTTGAGTGGGACATGTTAGCTGCTATTTCACATTTCCTGTGGTTCATATATTCAAGCACAGCACAGTTAACTTTATAACTAGTAAAAATTAAAATCCTATCTCATGCAGAATGGAAAAATTAATTCTCATGAATATTCATGAGGATGAGTCGGATACAGTTTTTGTTTTAATTATGTGATTAATAAAGGATGAATATTTTTTGTGACAATTAGCCTTTCAGAATCTAAAAGTGGGCAATAGTCCATGAGTTGCTACTTCTAAATTTTGCAAGAATGCCAGATTATGAAGATTTGTTTCTTATACTCTGGAAAGGGAGATTCATCCACATTTTAGAAGTGTATTTTTTCATATCTATTTCCAGGGATGGAAATCAACAACCAGCTGTGCCGTGAATATCTCGGGCATCAGTTCCATTAATTATGGCCCTTTCAACATCTCCTTTTGTTTTCTCCATGCATATAACCTTTGGAATATTCCCTTCTGTTATAATTTTGTTTGGCCAAGCAGACATATTACACAGGAGAGTCATGGAGAGATCTATTGCTTCTTAAGGAATAATCCTTACTCTCTGACAGAGACATAGCAGTGGCTAGCTCCCCTTGCCATGGGTATCAGAGTTCACTGAATTTGTTCCACTGTACTGAATGCAAACCTTAAAAATTAGAAGAATGTATTCTAGGGTTTTCAGAACTTCTCCGACTTGTTTTGGCTTCAGACAGTAGATTTCCAAATTTAAGGGTGATTTAAATTTACTATTTCAGCACACTACAGATATTAAAGACCTGCATCCCGAATGACTGATTAGAAAGGACAGAGTTCAAAGTATATTTCCTCACTTTACTAGGAACCCAAAATTAAAGACTTATTTTAAAAGATCAATGAAAGAGAATATTAACAATGTGAGAAAAATTATTATACTACCTAACTAATACTTGAGGGTACTCAGATAATTTGACTAACCAAAATAAATAAGACATTTTTGGCATGAAAATGTTTTACTTGGGACATAAAGAGACAATTCAAGATTATTAAATTTGGAGAATAACCAGAGCAGAAAAATGTTGTTTTCTTTGTTGTGGGATATGATTCACTTATACATTAATATAATTCAATAAAAATTTTGTTGAATACTTACTGCCTTTACAGTCTTTGAGAATTACTAGAGTATCATAATATCTAAATCAAATTAATGACATATAGGTAAAATTTTAATCTCATACTAATTAATTTTGCTCAAAGATGGTAAGAATTTTTTGTCTCTTATGGGAATGATGTCAGCAATAGGATTGCACTTACAAACTTCAACACTGTGGGACTTATCTTCATAAGTTCCTATTCACCAAGCAACAAGAGCCCATTGTCATTTCCTCTTCGTTTAAAAGATTTTCAGTGGGTTACAAGAGCCAACATTGTTAATAGGGGTTTTAGTTGTAGAAAAATGCAGATAATTTAACCCACAACCCAAGCCCTGACGCACCTTTGATTTCAGAAGATGGTAGATTCTGCTTCTTTGCTGTTGTAAACCTTCAAGGATTCAGTGTTGAGCACTGTATCTATGCACATCACAGTAGTCTTGTCTTCCCATAAAGGTTCCCAAGCCTATCTTCTTCCTTACATTTTCTATAGCTTCTCCTGGTATACAATAGCAGTGATCATTCTTGCTTAGAAATAAATGCACAGCTTCTGGTTTTTGCCTGTGCCCAGAGCTGACCCAGTCCCAGAGCACTCTGCACCCACACACCACTGGTGGTGTTAACTACTCTTAAAACAAAAGCTCTCAGGCCGTGGAATGATTCTTACACACACTTTTCTTCTGAACAATCCCCCATATATACAGTTTTTGAAATGGTTCGGGGACTGACCACCAGTACTTCTTATTAGCTTGGACTAAGGGCTTGGGAAGACCTTGCCTGCATATTTGGGGATGGTCCTGCATTTGCCTGGAGCTTACATGACCCTTAGTCACTCTACTTGTGGAGGAGGAATTTGGGGCCTGGATGAACCCACCTCACCTGTGAAAGAGGGATTTGGGGTGTTGCCAATGCCCCAAGGGGCAGTGTTATGCTTATGACTATGCTGATTTTCAGGACATTAGGAAGCTTCCTACAGTCTGACTTGCTGTTTTGGGGGCTTCACTTATCTTGACCAAGAACAAGGATACCTTTCACAGACTGATTGTCCCACAGTCCACCATGGACTAAGACTGGTCTTCAATAGCAACAAAAATGACAGAAAATCCACATACACATGGCAGCTGAACAATGCTCTACTCAAGGATAACTTGAGTGTCAGGGAAGAAATAAAGAAAGAAATTAAAGACATTTTAGAATTTAAAGAAAAGAGAGGCACAACATACGCAAACTTATGGGACACTAACAGATGCTAAGAGGAATCTGGCCCACAGATTTAATTAAGCAGGTCTGACAGGGGCTCACAAAGACTAAAGTAGCTTTTAGATGCTGTTATATAACAAGAACCAGTGGCTTATACAACTGAGATTCAGTCATTACAAAGGAATCTGCTGGGTCTTCTGCATCTCGTCTGCATGGAGTGCAGTTGTGATCCTGAGTCTAGCTCCTGAGGTCTGAAAGAAAAATGCTAACACCATTTTGGAGGAGATGGATAAAGAGCAATGATGCAATACCTGGATAACTTTTAAATGTCTGGTGACAGAAGCATTTATGAGGCACATAATAGAATTCTTTTACACTATGGCAATGGATAACTGAAAAGGAATATAATAAACCACATACATAAGCATTTCAATATCAATATCTTATTACTCTATTAATTTTGCATGCTAATTTGTAACTGCTAAAAATTATCATAGAAAAACTAATTTTCTTGAGGAAATTTATATCAAATAATTTGACTCCAATATGTACAAAAATATTCATCTCTTTTTTATACATCATGTAAGGTTAATCAATAAGTGATATAAGGATAATTTTGAGGATCAAAAATCATTGGAAAATGTATTATGTACAGAAAAGTATTTGAGAAATAAGTAACAATATGATCTAATATCTTATATATTTAATATCTTAATATTATATATTATATTATATATAATATGTATTATAAATCTTAATATCTAATATCTTTAGAAAGTTTCTTTTAATGAATTCTTAAAATTCACATTATTTTCTCATATATTATATCACAACTACATTTTCTTCTCCCTCCACCATCCCAGGCTTCTTCCCATCTTCTTTCTCCCCTGTATCCATTCCCATCTGCCTCCCCTTAGAAAAGAGCAGGTCTCCCAGGAAACATCAATCTAACACAGGAAACAAATGACAGCACAAACAAGTAAGAGTAGGGACAGCCCGTCTTCCCATTGTTAGAATTACTGCAAGAACGTCAAACATTCAGCTATAACATATGTGCAGAGGACCTAAGCCAGACTCCTACAGGGTCTCTGATATCTGTGAGTTCCCGTGAGAGCCAATCAGATGATCTTGTGGGTCATTTTCCCATAGTGTGTCTCTGACCCCTCTGGTTCCTCCAATCTTCCCTGTCCCTCCTCCACGGGCTTCTTGAGCTCTGCCTGGTGTTTGGCTTTGGGACTTTGCATCTGCTCTCACCAGTTGCTAGCTAGAGCCTCTCTGGTCTCCTTGAATACTATTCTGCTGGGCTCCAATCCCAGTACATTCTGGAGTCAGAATAAACCATAGGTCTAAGGTCATGTGGCTGGGTTGGTGTCCCAATCCCTCCATCTGGAAGCCTTTCTTGGTTATTGAAGATGGCCTGCTCAGGCTTCGTGTCCTCTATTAGTAAGAGTCTTTACTATGGTTACTCTTGTAGATTTCATGGAGTTTCTATTGCACTAGGTATCCGTCTTGCCCTCCCAAATGTCCCCCAATTACAGTAGTTCCTCTCAATATTTTTTTCCTTCCTCTGAGAAATGGATCTCCCTTGTTCCTAGTCTCACAGGCCCCCAGTCAACACTCAAAATCTATTTCTCCTTCCTAGGGAGACCCTTGCCTTAAGCCCTCATTGTTTCTTAGCCTTTCTTGGTCTTCAGACTGTAGCATAAATGTCTTTTGCTTTACATCTAATACTTTTTTTTATAAGTAAGCACATACAGTGTTTGTCTTTTTAGGTGTGGGTCACCTCACTCAGAATATTTTTTTCAAGTTTCTTCTACTTGCCTTCAATTCACGATGTCAATGTTTTCATCAGCCAAGTCATATTCCAGTGTATAAATGTACCACATTTCTTTAAGCATTCTTCAGTTGAGTGACATTTAGGTTGTTTCCAGTTTCTGGTCATTATCAGTAAAACTGCTATAAACATAGCTGAGCAAGTGTCCTTCTGTTAGGATGAACTACCCTTTGGGAATATGTGTTGGGGTAGTATACTTGGGTCTTGAGGTAGATTGATTTCTCTTTTCCTGAGAAACTGCTATATTTATTTCCAAAGTGGCTGAACAAGTTTGCACTCCCATCAGCAACCGAGGAATGTTCCCCTTGCCTTACAACCTACACAGCATGAGCTGTCAGTCGTGTTTTTTATCTTAGCCATTTGACATCTCATTTTGGTTTGCATTTCCCCAATGAACAAGAATATTGGACATGTCTTTATTTTTTTTATCCTGAATTCGCACCTTACTTTATTTTACGATGAAGACACTGAACTTTGATCCTGGACTTGCTTCTTTAATGGGAAACAGTGAATAAAATATATAGTTAGCTCTGATTCTTGATCATCAAGGTTGTGGGTATAAGTCGTATAGATGTGTCCTTATTTCTGATTGATTTCAAATAGAAGATAAAATGATGATAAGTGATCAGTGGTGGTTTGCACTCGGTCAGGGTATAGTTTACCTGATGGGACAATTGTGCTTATGTGAACCGTTGGTATTCTAGTACTCATGGTAAGCAGGGAGCATTAAAACAGAAAGATATAAACTATGATAATTTAGACCTTATTTTAAAACAATCATCTTAAAAATAACTGTATATGAAAATTCACACTTCTCTTGGGAGGCACCATAAGAAACCAGGACAAACTCAGAACTGCCATTATACTCAAATGTTCCATCTGAGCCTGCTGTGGAGAAGCACATGTGGAGGGATATTTGGCTATGGTTGGGTGTCTGGGACGCCTGCCTTGTTCAGATCGAACCTTAGAGAGCAGGAGTTGGCAGGTGTTGAATGAACTGTTCTCAGTACAGATGCAGTCTCCCAACTTGCAGTGTAATCTTCAGGTGATTAATCAGAAGAATGGAATCCTGGGGACCTCGTATAACTAACATCTGTTCTCAGAGACACATGCCTCCAGGCAAGGCTCAGCTTTTTCTAAGATATCTACTCCTGAGAGCTGAGATAGAGGACTCAAGAGTTAGAAAGATGTCTTAACAAGTCACCAACAAACAATCCTTTCATTGCAGCAGAGCTGCCTCTGTCGCTTAGGGCAGCTGAAATGTCCTCAGCAGCCCAGCTATTGTTTTGTCTGTCATTCTGGACATAGGAAGCTGGGATTCTTTCTAAGCATAGAAAAGTGAATTAGTGGTGATTTTTTGAGATATATATATATCTCAAAATTTTGTATATATATGTAAAATGTGTGTGTATGTGAGAGGGGGGAGGGGGAGAGGGAGGGCAAGGGGAGATAGATAGATAGATAGAGAGAGAGAGAGAGAGAGAGAGAGAGAGAGAGAGAGAGAGAGAGGGAGAGAGAGAGAGAGAATGAGAATGTGTGTGTGTAAACTATAATCCATCTCAAGAGTATGAGAGCGTGGGTTAAGAAAAGAGTTGAGACTATTTTTAAACCCCAGTTTACATTATATTTCATTACCCCAAATTGGGGATTAAAAATTACATTGGGATTGTATTTTTTTAAACCTCAGTAATATAAGTAATCTAATTAAATTTGGACACAAAAACAGAGAACAATCACTTGTAATAACACAGAGAATAAAAAATATAAAGACTTTTCTTGACAGAAGCTCTAAGGAATAGAAAAAAAAATAATTGTTGTAAAGCTATCAAACTATAAGTGATAATAGTGACAAGAAATTAATCACATTGCCAAGCTAAATAACCAAGAAAGTTAGGGCTCTTATATACATAAGGAGCTGGATCAGTCATATCTCATTGCTTATAGCAACCACAAAAGACTCGGTTGGAGCTCAGTGTTATAATGTTTGCCAGGCATACACAGATCTCAGTTTTATACTAAGCACCATGAAAACCAAACCAACTGAATAACTCAACTTAAAATATATTAATGTGCCCAGTGCCTCTATGCACACATCTCAGAAAGTTGGCAAGATGACTCCTTTACACCTGAGATGTACAGTCAATCAGACGGCTTATTTGTGTATCACATCTATAGGGTATCAGTGATATAACTGTGGAATATTCATGCTGTGCCCCTGTAGGCATTTCCAGCTTCCACATGCTTCCATTAATAATTTTTAGTCAGCAAGTTTCCTTGGTATGCCATGAAAGTCATGGATTTGTAGGTATTTTATAATGTTAGAGATTTTGAAAATTGGGGCTAAATAATTCAGTTCTTTTCAAGGTCCCAGGTTATAAACAGTTCATAATACGAGAGAGAAAGGAGTTTTTTTCTTAAATTCTTACCAATATTTATTTGTATCTTTGAAATTTTATATGTAAATGGCTTGGATGTCTGATGATGAAGGAGTCCTTTTTAGCTCCTTCTTTGAGATGGGGTCTCATTTATAACAGGCTGACCTCGAGGTCATTGCTTAGTCAGTGGTAACCTTGATAGTCTAATGGTCCTACTTCCTTTACCTCCCAAATGTAGGTATTACAAACATGGTCTACCATACTTACTTTATGTGGTATTGGGGCTTAAAGTTATGGCCTCACAAATGTTGGTGAGCTGCTCTAGAAGTGGGCTGTATCTCTAGCCTTTATGGAGTGCTTTTCTAATGGTGATAGAAAGCTTGGGTGTTCCTTGGGCCTGATGTACTTTTTCCTGGCCTTTTGTCTTCTTCATAGGGAACATTTTACATATTTTAAAGAGATGATATAGAATGCATTAGCTTTAATTTCTGTGGTAAATACCCAACAAAATAACATAAGGGAGGACAGATTAATTGGCTGAGAGCAGAGAAGGGAAGGTGGCAGGCAGTTCTTTGAGGGAGAAGTACTTGCCACATCTCAGAGAGCAGGAAAGAGAGCTACTGGTACTCAACAAGATTCTAAAGCCAAGAATCTATTTTGTGTTAGATGTAATATCTGTAAGCTTCTAAAAATTTTAAAAGTATCAAATTATATACATCAAACACATAAAGCTAGAATAACCTCACTCAGAAGGGATGAATAGGAACATAGCAAAGAAATATTCTCTAAAACAGAAACAACAACAACAACAACAACAAAACAGCATGAAAATACTAAATTCTTCATGTCTAGAATCTGAGTGCTATTTTCAAAAGTATTCTATAGTAACTTTTTTTGCGGGGCTTCAAAAGTATTGATTGTTCTTAAAGAATGATTATTTATGCTTTTGTGATTTTTTTTCCAGTTTGTGATTTTTAGGTTGATATGTATTCAGCACAACACACCCCCAGTCTGACATCAAATGCTCTGCCAATTTCTCTTTTCTGTACATCTCAACATCTCTCTCTGTGTTCTACTGTGGTCAGGCACTACTGCTGGTTGGTTCAAACATATCTTAATTCATGCTGTCTTTCAAGACATTCATTTTATCCCTATCTATGATAGTCTTTCTTTCATCTCCACTAATTATTTTGATTAATTCTCTGTTCCTATGTTCATGACTCCTCAGAGTATTTTTTTCTGAACCTTTACCCAGGCCAGGCTGCAGGGTTGGTTTTTTGGTTACGAAAGCCCATGTTTATTTCTTCCTCTCTAGGTCTCTCTGAGACATACTTGATGACATTCTCAGCTCTTCACAACACATTCTCTTTATAGCACCGTAGGCCCACCTATGATTTCTCTGTCAATTACTAATCTACAGAATGAAATCCACCTTCTTCAGGACTAAAGCACTGAAATCTAGCCAGCCCTCAGTCTTGGCCAGTTAGAAACAGGCTCTGAATATTTGTCCCTAGAATTGATTTTTCTGTCAGCTCTCTTTCATATGCCAACCGTAAAATAAAAGGGTCCTTCTCTGGAGTTCAAGAAACTTTATGTACTTTCTAAACCTTTACCGCTCAACTCATGTGAGCTATAAAACAATGACTATAGAAACAATTTCTGTGGTTTTGGACTTTTGTTCCAGCACTTCCACATATGGATAATCTTTGTTAGGAAAGTAAGAGCTTTGCTTTATTGTAAGGCCCGGGGTTGGGAGTCTCTGAGAAAGACCATGAATAATTGCATTATAACAGACTGCTCTTAAGTCATGTATAGCATATCACAACCCCTTTACTCTATATTTTAGTACCATTACAGGCTACTGGGCTTTAGGAAATCCAGGGCAAATTAAGTTGCACCATGTGGTTTCCAAATTATCTTAAGACTCATTTTTCTGGGATTCTCTCAGGCATTTGCCAGCAAATCATCAAATTTCCATGTTTGACTCCTTTGTCTTTTTTCCCCCTTTTCTCTCATCCCTCCAAATAATTGTGAAGTTATGCCTAAAAAAAATAATTTATTGTTGTTTCAGTGGAGTTTTGGAGGAGAGAAAAAGTCAAGTGATATATTTATTCAGTTTCCATCCTTGGTTAATCTCAGTGTGTTTGTGAGATTTTTGACTAGGACAATTAAACAACATTTACATTCTGTTTGCTCTCTTTCGACCACAAATTTCAAACCTGAATGGCTGAAGAATCACAAAAGAAATCTTCTCTTGAAATACTTGTTATCCTTCAAACATGTTTTGTTGCCTATACAAGTCATTAGTCATTTCAAGGTGTGTCTTCAGTTGTTAGAACTTTTCAGAGAGCTCCCCAAATCATCAATTTATAAAATGTAAAATGTTCCATCAGAACTTGCTGGCTCTACAAAGGGAGGTTTCCTCTCTCTCTAAAGAAAAACAAGTGTTACAGATCCTTCGGATCTTCAGCCATGCCAAGGACTATTCTTTAAAGAAGTGAGTACATTAACTCAGGAAGTATTTAAAGACATGCCAGATATCAGGGAGTGTAAGGCTTTTAAATATGTTAAAGCAGCATGAATTTTAATTGGATAGTTTATGTATTTATATTTCATATATTATCCCCTGTCCTGGTTCTGCCCTCTCTCATCCTTCCTCCTCCTGCTTCTATGAGGACGCTCCCACTCCCACCCACATACTCCCAACTTGACACCCTGTCATACCCCTACACTGAGGAAAGGGGCCTTCATAAAACCAAAGGATTCTTCTCCTATTTATTAAAAAAAAAATGCCATCCTCTGCTATATATGTGGCTGGAGCTTTCCTCCCTCCACCATGTGTACTCTTTGGTTGGTGGTTTAGTCCCTGGGATCTAGGGCGTCGGGGTTCTAGTTGGTTGATATTGTTGTTCTTCCTATGAGGTTGAAAACACATTCAGCTACTCAGTTCTTTCTCTAGCTCCTCTATTAGAGCCCCTGTGTTCAGTCTGATGGTTAGCTGCAAGTATCCTCAACTGTATCAGTATGGCTCTGGCAGAGCCTCTCAGGAGACATCCCTCCCAGTCTCCTGACAACGAGCACTTCTTGGCAACAGCAATAATGACTGGGTTTGGTGGCTGTATCTGGGCTGGTACGCCAGGTGTGGCAGTCTCTGGATGACCTTTCTTCAGTCTCTGCTTCACTCTTTGTCTCTGTATTTTCTCCAGTGAGTATTACTTAGCTATTAAAAACATCAATTTCATGAAATTCTTAGGCAAATGGATGGAACTAGAAAATATCATCCTGAGTGAGGTAACCCAGACATAAAAGGACACATGTGGTATGTACTCACCAATAAGTGGATATTAGCTCTAAAGCTCAGAAGACCCAAGACATAATTCACAGACCATATGAAACTCAAAAAGAAAGAATACCAAAATGTGGGTGCATCAGTCCTTCTGTGAAGGGAGAACAAAATACAAGAGAAAACTTTAGCTCTACACATTAATACTTGTGAGTTAGGAGGAATTTTCTCTCAGTTCTTAAATAATAATTCTACTGTAGCTTGGTAATTTTTTGTGGACTTAGATATATTTATTGGTGTTAGATTCACCATTATTTGAGGGCTTCATTTCTATCCTTGTCTAATGAATGTTTACTTCCTAATTGGATGGTATTTATGATGCTTATGTATGATACTTATCTTAAGATAAAACCATGAACAAGCTAACTTTTATAAAGGACAAACATCTAGTTGGGTCTAGCTTACAGTTCAGATGTTTAGTCCACTGTCCTCATATTGCAAACCACGGTGGTATGAGGGCAAGTCATGGTACAAGGTCTATACATTCTGATTTTAAGGCAGCCATAGATTGGAATTCGACACTGGGAGGAGCTTGATCATAGGAGACATCAAATCCCACCTCCACGGTGGTATACTTCCTCCTGCAAGGCTACACCTATTCTCACAATGCCACATGTCCTAAATAGTGCCATTTGCTGTGGACCAAGCATCTAAACACATGAGTCTAGACTGTGTAAACCACCAGTACAACTCAAGAAGTTTTTAAAAGGAAGAATAGAGGAAGTAAGGTGGGAAAAGGAACAGAGTGGTTATCAGATATTCTTTTCCAATCCTACTTCAGAGCCCTGACATGATGAGTAGGTTTTAAAAAGAGGGCAAGAGGATGTGCAGCTGTATAGCCTTGGACAAAGTGTGGTGCTGTCATCCTTATCCTGTTGCCATTGCTCCAGGCTCCCCTTCAAGGAGGTCTACCAAGTCATAACTGTGTCAAATCCCTTTCCCCGGGACCAACTCCCCTCTGACCAGAGCAGGACTCAGGTTTTTATTTCTCCAAATATGAGATGCCTAGAAAAATTCAAATTCCTTGGGGATCATTGTTTCAGTGGCCTGATATTCAAAGGGAGGGATACAAGTAACAATTTGAATAACTTCTTCATTCATGCCAGAATGGTTAGAAGACCTCCTCAAGATTTTCAAGGATACTTTTTCTTTTGTCTTCACTGTTTTGGCTGTTTTCTATGCTACAGTTGAAATGTGGAAAATGCATTACTTTGTTAATTACATCCGACTGATTTTACTGCTTATTATTGTTGTTGATGCTGTTGTGGAAGTAATAGTATTACTAGATAAAAATCCTGTAACAATTGCTTCCATGTTAATACCATTTCTTAAGCCAAAGTCCTCTTCAATCCAAGGGTGGAATATTGAACAAAGCAATGAGCACATAGCATAACTCCATTTCTCTGCATATCTCACATTAATATGGTTATGTATAAGGATTTGTTGGAAATGTATCATCTCTGAATGCTTCTTTTTTAAATCATAGTCCTCCCTTTAGCCACGTGCTCCCAGAAAAACATACCATCACTCTCTGCCTTTGATTCACAACTGTAGAGTGGGGGTAATATTACAAACTTCAAATGGTGTTATAATAACCAAAAGAGTGTATATGTGGAATATGAGTAGTGGCTTGGAGAGGAAAAGTCTAGGATAGATCATTCATAAAGTGCACACTGTTTGAGGACCTAAATTCAGATATCCAGTATGCACTGAGAAAGCTGATATGTTCTATGTACCAGAATCCCAGAATTGGTGATTGGGTGAGGCTTTGAGTTATGTTGTTCCTAGAAGTTTATTGGCCACCTATCTTACTAGAATTAATGAGCCCCAGGTTTAGGGAGAAACTCTAGCTCAAAAAAATGTGTAGAGATGAAGAGATGGTTAACTTATTGTTTTTCCAGAGGACTCAAGTTCAGTTTGCAACATGATCCCGAGGATATGCTGCCGTCTTCAGACTCCCTTAGTCACTTGCAGTCATAGTGTACTTTAATATTGTCTTGATTTTGATTTCTGTTGCTGCATATGAAGGCCAGGACTAAAAAGCAAAGGGATAAGAGGGCTTATTTGGCTGACACTTCTATATTGATATTCAACACTGAAGGAAATCAGGATAGGAATTCAGAGCTGGAACCTGGAGACAAGATAATGCAAAGACAATGGAGGGGTTCTGCTTACTGGCTTACTCATCATGACTTGCTCAATCTGCATTCTCATAGAACACAGAACCACTAGTCTATGGATGGCTTTATACACAAAGGACTTGGCCCTTCCCCTCAATATTAGCTATAAAAATGTCCTACAGGCTTGCTTATAGCCTGCTTTTATGGAGGCATTTTCTTAATTAAGGTTTTCTTCTTTCAAATGACTTTAGCTGTGTCAAATTGACATAAAATCATTCAGAACATCCACATACAGACATATCCATGTATATCCAAGTAAAAATAACTAAATCTTTGAAAATTGTCAAGACTGATTGTGAAAAAGACCTAACATAGATCTCTGGCATCTGCATGAAGATGTACACATGTCCAAATATACATAATACATAGATGCATATCTGTATATTCACATAAACACATGCACTACCACACATACACACACACACACACACACACACACACACACACACGAGAGAGAGAGAGAGAGAGAGAGAGAGAGAGAGAGAGAGAGAGAGAGAGAAACAGAGAGACAGAGAGAGAGACAGAGACAGAGACAGAGACAGAGACAGAAAGAGAGTCAAGATTATGTTGTTGTTACTGAATTTTAGTATCTGCCCTTCCATGGTTTCTAAGTATTTTTAAACTTTATTTTGTTGAGCATTAACTACAAAGGAAATTTGATTAATCATATCCATGATATTTTATGTGTATGCTGTACTTATAAATTAGTTGTCCTCAAATTATACTTCCTGTAAATAAATTCAAAGAGATTACATCTGATTTACATGTTGGGATTGCAGAAGATGCTACATTGTTGTTGTTTGTTATATACTGTACAGTTTCCTAGTTATTCTTAATATTTCATGCTATGTTTTGCACATAAGAATTTTAAAAGTGACCAACAACATGGCTTAGTGGTTAAAGTTGCTAAACTGGGAGTACGTTAAAGACTTCTGTCACTGAATGGAATAGAAAATGTTGCCAAAGCCTTACCAGAAATCTTATTATCTCTTTTTGTTGTTTTCTTCCTTTGATATACTTTTAATAGTACTCATTTATTTCAAACTTCTCTTTATTTGACATTTAGAAAGGGTGGTGAGAGGAATGATAATTTGTGAAAATATGGAACCTGAAAAAGAAATTACACTACCCCATCATGTGCGTTCATTTTCATCTCCATATTACTTGAACACAAACAGACATCAAACACCATGTCTGACAGAGGAAGTGACAAGAACGATAGCTTTGGAACCTGAGCACTAGGAGAAACTACTAAGGCACAATAGGAGCCTACTAAAGTTTACATAGGAAGCGAGTCTGGAAGATAATAAAAGACACCTCAATCCATTCATAGGTAGAATACATTTACATTCATGTCCTGTCAGCCTTCCTCATTATTCTTACACTCCTGTCAAGTGGATGGAGCACCTAGAGCTGTATACTCTGGTGAGCTAAGATAGAATAACAAGACCAGTGCTGAGCCTTGTCCACATGTCACCTCCTTCCTAGGAGAAGCAGATCTCATTGGCTGCTGAGGGCTGTTTTGCAAAGGAGAGCTCTGTGGCAGGTAAGGAGCCTAAATTAGAAACAGGACTCCCCACATTATTCATCACAACAGAATCAGGCCTCCCTGTTGGGAGAAGCCTTGGGGAATCTCAGCAGTGGAGGCCTCAGAATAAAGTCATAGATCAAAGGATAAACACATTCATAATCATGAATACTTTTAAGTAATCCATAAAACAGTCTTTGCAACATACGTGGTACTTTAATTTGAACATCCTGTTTTTGAAACTGTAAAAGGCTGGGGGAATAAATGCGATAAGATTGCTGGTATGTGAACTGGAAAAGAAAAATCAGAGCTGTACTGCAAAGCAACATGAAGTGGCTTAAGTATTTATCCTGAGACAGAAAGCAGAAGCTGTAAACTAATCTAGACACCGTGAATTGGAAATAATGGGAATGTAAACCATCAACAAATCTTAACTGATAATCTCCCTTTACTCTGTTTTAAAGTTTACTGTGGATTGTAACTCAGGTGGTGGAAGGGGAAGATATTCACAATGTTTACTTCACTTGTAAATTAGTTGATTTATCAACATATCTATGTAGCTTCCTGTTCTTGCAGTGACTATTCTGAGTCCTGCTCCATTGTTGGTTTTGCAAAAACACTTGCATTCTAAGAGTGCTTCTCTAAAACATGGACAATGACATAGTTCTCAGGATAGAGAAAATTCTAAAAGGGCATATATGTATGTGTATATGTATATGATATATATGTTCGTTGTTGCCTGTGCCCTAGACTACTCACCGCCCGACTTTACCTGCCCTTGTAGGTTTGAGGTGAGGAGGCATAAAGTGAATGACATAAAATCTTGGAGCAGGTGAGAAATGGTGCATCAAGCTCATCTGAGCACTACTGCAAGCTCTTTTAATACCTTCCACCATTGGTCCCAAGAAATCATCTCATCTAAACAGCAGTTCCTGATTGGCTGGCATTGTTTATACTAGCAACCCTTGATCTCTCAGGCAGTCCTCAATTTGATCTTCCTGCAAGAGATGCTTTTGGGGCTGCACAGTCCCCAGCATTTACCTAGAGGAGGCCACCTACTTCCTCCTACAGTATATGATATATATATATATATATGTATGTATATATGTATATATATGTATATATTTGTATGTATATATATATATGTGCATATGCATATATGTAGATGTATATGTAGATATAGATTTATAGATTAAATGTAGATATGGATATGATGTATATGTAGGTAATATATGTATATGTTTATGCATATATGTATATAATTTATATGTATTTGATATGATGTATACATATATAGAAGCATGCACATATATCTGTGTGTGTATGTATGTGTGTGTGTGTACATGCTTCTACAAAAGTAAATTTAGATAACATCTTAAGATGTAACTTACAAAAGTTGCATTCTATGCATCATTAGCACCTCCATCTCAAAGTGTGTAAAATACCTTGCCAGTTTAGGCAGGCTAGGAAAGAATGAATGCTGGGTATAGATATCTCTTAGATTGTCTTCCCAGAAGTTATTTGTTTGAATAATATTTGGTATTTTGCATTTAATAATATTTAGCATTTTTGTATTTTTTTCTGTCCTTTTTTCTAACATTCAGTGAAACTTCTTTCTTTCTTTCTTTCTTCCTTCCTTCCTTCCTTCCTTCCTTCCTTCCTTCCTTCCTTTCTTTCTTCCTTCCTTTCTTTCTTGCCTCATCTGAGGACAATAATCTTTTGATCCTGATTCTGATGACTTTGTCTGTAACCTTCACTATTGGTCATTTCATAGCAACAGTGGTCTAGGTCTCCATAGGAACACCAATTGAATAACACCTCTAAAGCCAGGATTGTGGCTACAGTGGTTCACTGGATTCTTTTCATTTGAAGAGTCATTTATAACTGATGTTGCCTCTCCAATTTTCTTCTTAAATTTGTGAGGTTAGGCTAGGTTACTATTTCATTTCAGAGATCAAAGAACAGACTCTCACCAAACAAGAAGTGATAATTTCAGGAGCGGAGTGAAACATTAACATTTCTTAGTGTTTATTGCAGCACACTTCTGATTCACAATGAAGTGCTAAAGAGAAGAGAATCTTAGCTTGAAAGTTCATGAGACTCTCTTTGGGTAGAAATAGATAAATTGTTTCAAAATACAAAAACTTCTGAAGAAGAATATAATGTATTTTATAGCCATATTTCATTCACATATATGGTACATTTATAAGTAAGTTTAATATATAGTGGATTAATAAAATGTGTTTATCACATATTATATACTAACTTCTTTTTATACCACATAAGTTATTCTTTACATAAACATGCTTTCTGTCTTCTTTCTGCTTATCATTCTTACTTTCCTCCACTCCTCCTCTGCTGTTTTACTCCCTCCCTCCATTTTATTTCCTCCCTTTTTTCTCTTTTGCTTGATATTTTTATATAAAGCAATGTATTGCTTTTGATTCAGTATTTTTTATAGAACTATTCTCTTTGTGGCTCAACAGTTAAGAGAACAAACATAATGCTCATTCAGAGAACCTACGCTTAATTCCAAGAACTCATGGTGGATGTCTCACAACTACCTATATTCTAGCTCTGGGGATCTGAAATGTTTATCTAGGCTCTGTAGGCCTCTAAATGCACACAAGCACACATACATAATTAAGGATAACATAAACCGTTACAAAAAGAAGCTATCACTCTTGTAAATGTAAACTTTAGACAGTGTGACATAAAATTAAGCTACTTAATAAATTAAAAACAGAACAAAGCAAAAACATATGCAACATTTATTTATCCAAAGATGCTAAACAGTTTTTACTTTTCAGTAGAACAATCAAACTTCAGGAAACTCTGGGTTTAGAAATTAATCAAGTAAGTGGCCAACAGCAGTGCAGAAGGAATCTGTACTTTTAAAGTATCAATACTTGAGTCACAAGTTTCAGTACCTTCCTATTAATTCAAGATTCTGAAAACCACATTTATCATTGGTACTAAAACACTCCAAAATATGTCTCCAACAGCTTTGTTCTAGGAGAGATCATTTAGTATCACTCATTAACTTGTCAAACAGGTACACACACACACACATATATATACTTTTAAATACATTTTTTGTTATTTAAAAAATCATGAAAAATACTGATCTGTCATATATTGTTTCTTCTGATAAGAGTCAATAATATCAAAACTAATTAAAGGGAGGAAGTGTTGTTAGAAGAAATGATCTAGTGGATAAGTTGCTTGCTGTCTTGGATAGCAAGCTTAGAAATAGTTTTAATGCTCAATCTTCAAGCTGTCTCCTATATTTTTGCTCAGTTACTCTCCTTTAGACAGTGCTTTCTTTTTATACAGTAACCTTAAGTTTTTATCTTTCACTGTAAGCCACCACAGAACATTGAAATAGAGAAGCAGAGGATGTATATACATTTACATATGTATACTAGAGACAAAATAGAGATTAATTGTTGATCACTTGATGCCTTCAAAGATTCAAAAATCATGCCTATGTTAAAGTTTAACTCATTTACATTATGAAAATTGTGAAAAGTTCAAAACTCATTTGGCATTGATTCTTTGATTTTTGTGTATTCTAATGACATTTATCTTTTAGGCAGACAATAAATGCATTTTATTGTTCAAAATACTTGTCTGTTTTCTTTCTTTCTTTCTTCCTTTCTTCCTTTCTTCCTTCCTTCCTTCCTTCCTTCCTTCCTTCCTTCCTTCCTTCCTTCCTTCCTTTCTTTCTTTCTTTCTATTGTGGGCAGCACCTTGTATGCTCCTAAAGAATTCCTCTGTCAACTTTCACTTTTCTTCCTCCATGCTTGCTGGGTTTTGTCAACTTGACACAAACCCAGATGTGTCTGGGATGAAGGAATCTTAACTGAGAAAAATGCCTTCATAAGATAGGCCAGTGTGTAGAGTATTGTATTGATTAATGACTGATGTGGAATGGCCCAACCCATTCTTGATGCTGCCGTGCAAGACAGGTTACCATAGATGATTTGAGGAATTAAGCTATGCAAACCAGGAAGAGAAAACAAATAAGTCACATGGCCCCCATGATCTTTTCTGCTTTTGTTCTAGGTTCTTGCCCTAATTTCCTGTCACAGCTTCTCTTGTTTATGGAGTATGAACTGAGAGTTGTAAGCCGAAGCAAACTCTCTTCCAAGTTGTCTTTGGCCATGGTGTTTATCACAGTAGTTGAAACCTAACCATGACATCTCCCATCTCTGCAATATCTCTGTCATTCATTCTGACTACTTGGATGCAAACCATGGCTACATAAATGTGTGCTTGCCCAAAACACAGGAAAATTCAAGCTTGCATCAATGAGAGGCTCTACTTTGATCAAACATCTCTCTGTAGAAGATTCAGAAATTGTTAGTTCTGCGGCACAAATACAAGTCTGTGAAAATGCCCGCTCAGTTAGAGGAGGAACATGATAGTTCTATTTAATGAGACCAAGATGCCCAAAATAACCTCAATGGCCTCAGAAATTAAAATAGTATTTATTATCAGGTAACTTACAATTGACATGGGGACATGGCAATAAAACTCTATGTATGTTTATTGACACATGCAATTTTCCATTCTTTTTATAATACAGAAAGACAGGTACCCTGTTAGATCTGACTTCACTGTTTTCCTAGGAAGAGCCATTCTTCCTTGGGTTAAGATATAATGTAATAACAATCCTATATAAAGTCAATTATATTTCTGAAAACAACTTCATTGTGACAAATAATAAAATGAACTATATAGATCAATTTAAAAAGCATACAGAAAAATTGAGAACAATCTTAAATAAACAAATTCAGATACTGTGTGCTTATGACATATATGTCCAAAACAACAATAAAGTAATAAAACTGAAAGTTGAGTTATATTAGGTTCTGGAGAGGAACAGAACTGATGGAATGAATACAGTAAAAGGGGATTTGTTGAGTTGGTTTACATGGTATTATAATCCAATAATGGCTGAGAACCCAGTAATGTCCATCAGGGTGAATGTCTCATCAATCCCAATCTGGAACTGAAAGCCTGGGAAATTCAAGTTCTCAGAACTCCATCTCTATTATTGATTACCATCATTATGTCAAGTTTCAAGGAGTATCCTGGAGCAGCATTAGGGCTGCCTTCATTTATCTCTAGAAGAATAGTGACCAGGTTAGGTTAGAAGTGTACCAATGTTCCTACATGTTCAGTGCCTCACCTTGCCTGTACTTAGCCCCTCAGACTCTGACTCTAACACCCATAAGAAATGGAGATTGTTTCCCACTGAATTTATGGTGAATGTTTTTATTTTTAATTGACTCTGTAGCAAACAACAAGGTTCAGTGACTTGAAACAGGACAACATCATTGTTTTATGCTTTTGCTTGACAGACATAAGTAGGGTAAGAACTGAATGAAAATTAAGCCACCAGCACATTGCTTCTCTTCTGGGGGTTCCAGTGGAATGAATTTTCTGCTCATCTAGACTGTTGATTGAATTCAGTTCCTCACAACTCTATGAGTAGCTCTCAGTGGATGTAGCATGAGACTGGGTCACAGGTCTGACAGTGGTGGATGCTTTGGCTAGTTCACCCACCTTCCCAATCTCCCTCTTCACAGATGGCCAAAATGAAGAAAGTCTTTCCAGGTCACAAAGTTTTACCCATATTTAACCCTTCTGCTTTCTTGGTTCTAGTCTTAAGGGCCCATGTGATCAGATTTGACCAATAAAAAGATAACTTCCCAGTTTAATGTTTGTAATTATATTTGCAAAAATACTTTTGTCACGGCATATTCATAAGTCAATGACACCAAAGCACAGGAAAGTTTCTTTGTGGGTGGGGAAATGAAAGTTTAGAACCTTCCTTTTGATACATCAAGATTGTTTGCATCTGTGAGCATGTTTTCTTTCCTCCCAGCAGGGAGTGCAATTCACTGCCAGGCCTGGTGATCCACTTAGCTGTGTTGGGCTTCCAGAAAAGGGGTCTTTCTTGTCTGTGTGTATACGTCATCTATGGAGATGTGCTAGTTCCGCCTCTCAGGCTCAGGTTAATTTAAAAACATGGTAGAATGCTACTCGTCGATTAAAACAATGATATGATCACTTTCTGTCACCAAGTAATGTAAATGAAAAGGATTGTGAATAAAACAGCAAAGACAAAATCCCAAACCGTTCATAAATATGTAGTTCTCTTTATGTGATAGTCAGTGAATTATAAAACCATAAGAGCAGAGGTTGTATCATTGGATTCCAGACATTGTGGATGTATGAGGGTAGCAGACTTCTAAGTGTATTTGGAGAACATTTTTTCTTTTTTTTTTTAACAACTTTATTTTACAAAACAAAGATAAATGTTCAGATTTTAAGCATTGCTTGCATAAAATTATACAATACATTTTTGTCAGTACTTTTTTTTCAGATTTTAAAATAATTTTTACATAAAACTGTATGAATATATTTTTTAGTCAGTACTTGATATTTTTAAAGGTTTGATAGTATGCATTGAAAACTTAATAGTTACAATGAGCATAAAGTTCATGTAAAACAAAATGTAACATGGAAATAGTCAAAGTTTTCTTGTTGTATAAAGATTTTTTTTGTTTTGTTTTGTTTTCTTTATTTCTTGGACTTCATACAGTCTGTGAGTTGTTTCTGGGGGAGTGCAAGCCTCTGGGGTTAGCATCCCACTATCAGTGACTGCATATTATGTCTGTTCTTTTGTGACTGGGTTATCTCACTCAGGATGATCTTCTCTAGATGCAGCCATTTTCTTAAGAATTTGGTCAAGTCATTGTTTCTGGTGGCTGAGTAGTATTCCATTGTGTAAATGTATTACAATTTTAAGGTGATGAAAAACCCTGAATCCTGATCATGGTAGTGATTTGACTAAGTGTATGAATCTTTTCAAAATTTATGGAATTCTATACTTAAAGGCTAAATTTTATTGTGTATAAAGCACCCTTCAACAAATATGACAAAACAAAAATTATAAAATTACTTTCATATTTACTTTCTCTTCCCTCTAGGCAAGACAGTTTTATTTATTTTATGTTAGATGTCTAATTTGTATGTAAAACATTTGTTGCTGAACTTGGTGTATAGTTTCTTTTATGCTCTGCCATCCTTCCAAGGGGTCAGCAAAGAGACTGATTTTCAGTATAAACTTTCCCACCTATAGATAAGAGTCTTTGATCAAGAGTCTATGGAGGACCAATGGCTTTTTACTGAATGCCTTGAACTGAAGTTAATTACAATTGTTTCCTTTTATTTTCTTAAAATGTCTATCAGGAGCTGGATAGATTTTTCAGTAGTTAGGAACACTGAATGCTCTTGCAGAGGGCCTTGGTTTGAATTCCATCACCCACATAGTAGCTCATTATTGTCTGTAGTGACAATTCTGGGACATCTGGCATTTTCTTCTAACTTCTGTGGACACAATGCACGTGTGAGTTCTACACACATGTATGCAGGCAAAAGGCTCATACACATTAAAAGTATGTGTAGCAAAATCTGATGTTGCAGGTCACATCTGGAATTTCAGGATTCAGGAGGCAGTCAAGAGTTAAGAGGTGTATATGTGCTACATAGTTAGATCTGATCTCACAAGATGTAAAGAGAGAAGGAAAGAAGGTGAAGGTGACAGGGGAGATACTCTATACTTTTCCAGGATGATTAGCTGCCTAGTGTATTAAGATGGTGCCATCATAAAGCCCACTGCCTTATCTACATGCCCTTCATAAAAAGCCTTAGGAAACACAATTACTATGAATTTATATGTTAATCCTCACACCAACTAGATGTCTTTTGCCATTGGACTACTCAGTGATTTTTCAAACTCCAAAAATCCCTTATTGACAGTCTACAGAATAGCAAAGTGGGTTACTTTTGGCAACACTTGGGATAGCATTAGGTTTCCCAGAAATCCAATTCGGAGTTGAAAGTTAATGTGTGAGATGCACACATATGTGTTTGGGAAGATGCCCTGTGGGGGAGAAAAGACAGAGACTTGAAGCAGTGAAAAGGGCCTTTCTATATGAAGACAGATTACCATTTTCTTTGCTGCACACATCTGGATTCTTAACTCTGCAGCCCTATCTTACAATGCCCTCTGAAAAGCATTTGAAATCTGTCTCAGGGGAATAATAGGGCACCATATCTCTATCAGCTATTGACTTTCATGGCATGAACTCTTGCTTTGGAATTTATTCTGCTCTATTTCTGGGACCACACATATAGACACTGAACACGCTGTTTGTTACACTACTCTGGAGTATCTGAAGACAAAGACTAAAAGCGATGGCACTGGTCAATGGAAATTCACTGCTGCTACCATGAAGCTGGCAGGAATTTGGGCCGATCTGCATGCTATAGCTGTGGTATCATCCTGGACAGGGATGAATAAAAAAATAAAAAATTGGGATTGAGGAATGTGCAGTACATTAAATGGCAGAACTCTTGTAAGGCGTCCATAAGTTACTATGTGAATAGTGTGTGGCACTTGCTGGACAGACCACTATATTATTTCTTTAATAAACTGTAGCAGACAAAATCAAGACGTCGAATTTCATTGGTTCCCTTTGATATGTCTTCCAGTCATGGATGCTGAGTGACTTTGTACACTTTTGAATTCGTCTGGATAACTATAAAGAATATGGCTCGTGTGGAACACAACAGTGTGGAGGCCGAAGGTCTGAGCTCTCTGTTAGGACACACAGCTCTGGAAATGTCATCTTTTGGGGGTACAGCCTGTCAATTTATTGTCATTATTCACGTGGTAGAAAACAGTCATGCAAACTTGCTGATGTTTCTTGTGATAAGAGAGCCTACCGGTTTTTAAGTACCCTGTCTTCATTACCTGAATACCCTCCTTTTAAGAAACCACTGCCTAATGCCTCCATATTGAAGACTAGAATTTGATCACAGGCACTGGGACAGTAATGTAAACATTCTTATGGAAGAGTTTCCTCATGCGTGCTCACCTGTGCAAAGTGTGACAAATACATTTCCTTTTTGGAAATTACCTAGGTTTAACACTTTCTGTGCTACTAGCAACTAGACTGGCAGTTACGGTTCTTGGTGTGAGTAAACTCGTAAAATCTCTTGAACAGATTAATTCCGAGGGTATTTTTCAAATATTTATTTCCAATGAGCTTACTGATACATCTTTATTGTACAACATTATTGAAAAATAAAACGGAAGACTTTACACCAAATACAACACTACGTGGGAGATTCGGGCTGCTTTATTAGATGAAATAGGGGGTTGATTTATTGAAAACCAAAAGGTTCCCGTCCTTGTGACGGTAGCAGAAATGACTGAGATTATGTGTGAAGCACATGCCAATACTAATTTAGACCCCACCTTAGTCATAAATAGACCTCATTTATGGGCCTCCTCCTGCTCTTTATGGTTAGTAACTTTCTGATGCATTGGTGCTTACATTAAATAGGTTATTAAATGTTTAACATTCAGCCTTGTGAGTAGCTCTATATTACGATTGCCATCCACAGAGAGAAAAACCATGGGCTTATATCAGGGTACGTAACTTGACACCGGCTGGGCTACCTAGCTGTTAAGTGGTAAGATAGGGCAATAACTTCCTGTTTTCCTCTCGGAAGGTTTCACTGGGTCCCATGGCTTCTGATCTAAACATCTTCTGCTACTGTGCAGGTGGCTGGAGCACAACAGCATCATTCTGTGGGGTTTCCATGCATAAGGGTGAGAATTAGGCTCATAAAAACTCAGTGGAAGTGTTTTAGCCCCAAGAAAGCAATGTGCCCCCACCTCCTTTGTGGAGTTTATGTGTTGACAGTGTAAAGAACTGGTACAAAGAAAGTTGTCTTGTTTCCGACTTTATAGTCTCCATCTGGTCAGGAAAGGAGTAAATTGGCCACATCTGCTGCAAATCTGTGGCTGTGCTTTTAAGCAATAGAGCTTTGTTACTAACTCTCACAGTACCTGCAATGCCCACACTCAGGCATTACAACCTGTATGATGTTTACTTCTTTCACAGCTTTTGTTGTCTCTAGTAGAATTCTCCAAACACCTATTGTCTTGAATATCCTGCAGGAACCAAGTTGCTTACTAAACATTTAAGTTATAGATAGTATGTTATATTTGGGGGCCCATAAAGTGAAGATTACACATAAGATTTAAGCTACAGAATAAGAAAAATCAGGTTTCTGCAAAAAAAATTGTTATAAAGTCAGAATATAACACCAGTAATAACTAAGAGAAAATGACTTTGTAATATAATTAATATAATTAGTAATAAGTCTACTAATAAGAATAATAGGATTGCTTTGACAGAGTTTAACATTTCCTCAGTATAAGATTCAATTGAACATATTCTCTTATAAGTTCATGGCAAGTGTTCATTTACAAGAGTTATAGGATTTTAGTCTTTGTCAGTCAATGAGTAGGGTGTTGTTTATATGAACATGTATGAATAATGTCATTCGGAGACAGATGACAGCATTGGGTCCCTTGGGTCTGGTGTTACAGGAGACTGAGGGTAATTTAAAATAATTGTTGGGAATTGAATTTAGGTTTTCTACAAGAGCAACAAGTACTATCAGTCCCTGGACCATCTCTCTGGCCTCTTGAAAAGCTATTCTTAATGTACAAACTGTATTAAGAAAAATTGTAATTTACCTTTGGACCATAGAACATAGTTTCCAACTCATGAGTGAGAGAACCCTAGGACTTACTTTATTTGGAAGTCTATTGAGGGAGAAACAGAATACTCATATTGTATAAGGAGATCAGAAGATATTCATGGTAAGTTTCAATGAAATTATTTACCACGGTATCTTCTTGGGTAAAAGCAGAGAGATGCATTCATCTTTTTAGGACTCAATAATTTCTGCATTTGGAGCCTTTGGAGCCTTCAGCTCTATTCCAACCTCTTTGAGGAAGAGAAAATGGTTTGAAAGTTGAACTGATTATCAGTAGTCATTGATTTCATCACTAACGTATATGTAATAATGTTTCTATAGAACATGAAAAGTGATGCTTCACGGGGCTGGAGACATGACTCCATGGCTAAGAGTTCTAGTAGTTCCTCCAGTAGGCCTAAGTTTGGTTTCCAGTATATCCACACCATGTAGCTTCTCACCATGTGTAACTTCAGCATCAGGCTATATTGAGGCCTCTACAGGCACCAGCACATGAAAGGCAAACACACACACACACACACACACACACACACACACACACACACACACACACTAAAGCTTTCTTTTAAACATTAATATTCAAGAAGCTTCGGGCTGTACACATTTACCTTAAGGTACTGGGAAATTATGGACATTCTTCATCAGTCTCCCTGGTACTGTACCTTGTACATGTCTTCCAGTGGGCGGGTCTTGAGTTTTATTATCCATTACAATTAACCAGTAGTCATAACGTGTTTTTCTGAGATCTGATCTATTTCCACACATTATCAGAATCTTATAGATTGTCAGGAATCGACACCCCAATACATAATGCATTGGACGGAGGATAATATTATTCAAAATGACACAAAAATGGTTTGTGGAACTTAGCCTTTAACTAGTGGGGTTCAAGCTATCCCTGCATAATTAGTAACCATAACCGAAATATGTAAGACATTTACTTAGTATCTAGGAATTTGGAGAACTTGTTGACACAGGGAAATAAACTAAGGCGAAGCTTCAATTACTTGTGCATATGATCTTAGAAATACAGACTTTCATCTATAAAACTATCATGATGCTGTTAAACTGGACTAGCTTCCAAGCTTTATGAGGACACAGAAACACACAAGTTAATTGCTCTGGGTCAAAATATTAACTAATTTTTAAAGTTGAGGGTTTATATGCTATAGACTTGGCTGCCTGCATATAGATTATGCAGGCCCCAGACTGGCCATAAGCTTTTTACAATGCCTGCCTTAACTTTTGCCATGTTCAGCACCTTCCTTATATTGTAAAGTGAAAGGGCTACAAACCCCAGAGTATTCAGTGGTCAATTGAAGCAGGAAGAAGCACAGGAGCATCATTTTTAACTGCAGGGAAAGTTTGTCCCACCGAGACTTTGATCATACACTTGTCTCTGGAACTATGAAGAAATACTTGCTATTATTTTGTTCTCCAAAGCTTTGCTATAGTAGCTCTAGGAAAGAGAGAGAGTGGGTAGATATATCTCAAAAGTGTTGAGTGTGTTGAACTCTTCGTAGTTCTTGTTTTTTCTAGTTCTGGCTCTACTACATGCTAGGCTATCTTTTAAATACTGGATAACCATCTAGACCTACAAGGAAATTAGTTAGAAATTTTGGCATTTCTGTGTCAATTCATTAGTGCTATTACTTGGAACCCAGAGTGCCAAGACCCAAGGTCATGGTTTTCTGAAAGGAGTTATTAGAGGAAAGCTGTAAACTGAGACTTGACCTCCATGTAGAACATTCACTCTTCCACAGCCAGATTTACCTACAGAGATGCTTGGCCCAAGGTTGTCCCACCTATGACAAGTGTAGATTGTAAAAACCCACAAAAAATGAAGCTTTGGGATTCCTTGGGCATTGGTAATGATAATGGGAAAAAGGTAATGATCCACAGTATCAAATAAATTACAACACTCATGAGGACATATGAATGATCAGTTTATAAAGCAGAAAATTGAAGACCTAGCAAACACTAGCATGGTAATAGCCACTGGAGTGGAAAATGGGAATATCACTGCGAGCTCATAAAACCTACACTCCACCAACCCTTTTGAATAAATGTACTAGGGCAGGGACAGGAAGTACCCAAAACCTTGGAATTACCATTCAATGAAGTTTCTAAGGTGAAGTAGCTGCCAGGGTCTCTAGAATGCCATAACAGACCTTCTTACTTAACAGAAATACACTGCAGCCAAATGAAAAATAAAGGAGCTGGAAAAAGGCTCATTTCATAAACAGGACCAGGGCTCAGTCCTGTGCCTGTTTCCTTAATGTCTGAATGTGTACCTGTTTATGTTTGCCAGTTGATATGCTATATTATTATCAAGTCTATGAATCTGGAGTAAGAGACATTATAAAAAGGCATAGTTAATGAAACATCTAAGGTTTTTGTCAATCTCTCAGTAAAACTCACATAGCTACACACATGAATAAATAAACTGAAGGCATGTATTTGGTAGGGAGGATTGGGAATGACTTGGTCATTTCTTTCATGAACTGCGGACCGGTACACCTTGGTGAATGTATACTGTATATGTTATGCAATGCCAATAACTGGAAGAATGTTCAGTGTGTTCCTTAATGAGAAGAACAATAAATGAAATACAAATGAACCACATAAATTACAGATTAAAACTATATGAATACTAAAGCTATACGTCCCATAGAAATATACAGCAAAGATAAACTGTTAAATATATTCTTATTTGAAGAGGAAAGTCGGGGTGATAAATGGGGATAAAAGACAATTCTAAATAAACAAGCAAAAGAGCAAGAAAATGTATTTAATACAAAAACAAGAATAGATTTTTTTTTCTGAACCAAAGACAATAGCATACTATCAGATAGAAAAAAAAAAAATGGAGTATTCAATTATTTTACCCAAGATTCATTATAACAATTCCTAAAAACATGTATAGCAGGACCGTGCTGTGCACAATGGGAAAACAAATCTGGAATTTGCCAATTGGACAACTAGTATGCGTTGTCTGGGGGCCAGTATCCCTTTTCCATAGAGATATATTTCTAAGAACACTTGGCAATCATACTGTAATTGAATTTCCCACATCCTTTCTGAGTCTTCATTGCATCTGGAGAGAGATGACCTTTCCAAGATGTGGGATGTGAGTCCTAAGAAAGTCCTTAATGTCTTCAAATTCTGAGGAGTTGGGTGCATTTGTAGAAGAAACATCCGGTCTTCTCCTCCTAGTACATTTCAAACAGTTGTTCCTTAACGCTCAGGGGAGTACAATCGGAAGACAACTGGTTCTAGGAGCCCCTAAATCACTTTCTTCTTTATTTCTCTTTGAACAGCATTCCCTGTGCATAATAATTCTGAGCCAGAGCTAGGGGAGAGTGGGAGATGAATCTGGAGTGTATAGTACTCTTTGGTAGTCTTAACATCTGCTTATATGGCTGAACCCAGAGGGAAGGAGATATTTGTAAGAGGAGCCAGAGTAATTATATTGCTCCATAGAGGGACAGGGCCATTTTCCCAAAGCCAGAGTGTTGAAACAGAATGAAGTGTGACACTCTAACACGAGAGATGCTGAATCCCTGAAGCTCTGCATTTATGGGGAGATTTCTTTTAACCTGGTTGACAGAACATATGGGGAAAGTACAGGCCAAATTTATACGAGGGAAACAATGAGGTTTCTAACAGAGCAAGCTGGACCATGAGAAAAAGAACAGGAAGTAAGCAATTCCACACTGCAAGTTGTTTCATTTTATCCCACTAGTTAAGCTGAGCATCCTAATAGGAAAAGGATCCACTTTTCATCACCCCCACTTTTGGTCCCACTGAAAGGATCTTAACTCATTTTAGAGTTCAAATGAATTTATTACTGTTTATCATTGAGCAACAAAAATGTGGTTACTGTGATCAGAAAAGGAATTTTAATCCTATTTTACTTTGAGTAACACTTATTTAAATGAAAGTGGAACAGGAAAAATGCCTATACATTTTACTAGAACATTGCAGTAATGTTCTCTAAAACTCACACTGATTGAATACAAAATTAGAATATTGTGTAGGTTCAGAAAAATCACATATTAAAATAATTTTTATCTTTATCTTTTTAATTAATGTTATAATGTATGGTGCTAGCTCCATTTCTGTTGGAAGATAGTGAATAACCCGATCAAGAGGATAGACACATTATCTAATACCAGGATTATTAGATATTTGTGTCTAAATGCAGATTCATAAAACCAAAATAAAACATTTCATTCCTCAGCATTAGCCATTCCCAGAACTCGACATACTTAGCTAGCAGCAACCCTACGACTTAAATTTTAACCTGATCATAAATTATTGCACTTTCTTGGCTACCTGTCCAGCCCCTTCTACCTTCAATAACTAGCTACAGAAAGTTTATTGGCAAATACAGTGAAAAAAATATCCTTGGCCTTGCCAACACCAAGGTGAACACTCTCTTTCAGCATCTGTCTTCTGTCCATGTGGTATGGGGCAGATGCCTCAGCCTGTCCACAAGCATGGACCCAAATATGCTTTTACTTCATCCATGTAGATACAAGTTTGATTTTTATCCTCAAGGTCGGTCTTATATTTCTATGTACCAAGGAATCTTTTCAGTTTATTCCCATGTAGAAGCATTATAATCTTCACAGACATAATAACCTTTCCTTCCATGCACAATGATGCCTAAGAAGTCCAATTTAAACTTTCCGGGAGATAGGGAAGAGCGGTCTATATCTGGTCCTATAGGTTCCTGACTTTTTGCAAGATTGTATACTTGTTAGTTTATAAAAATCTTTCTTTTATGTTATCAGATACAAGAGACTAGTATTTTAAATTAAAAGTAACTAACTATTTTTCAATTTATAAAATGTCTTACCTTTGTTTTTGACTTTTACTTGCTTGGAACTTAATAGGTAAACCAGATCAATCTCAAATTGAGAGAACTACCTGCCTCTGCTGAATGCTGGGATTGACCACACCCACAGGCAATTAATAATTTTGTTTAGTTATATTTGAAGAAACTAGGGTAGACAGCTTAGAAGCAGGCATTATTGTTTGTGTGTGTGTGTGTGTGTGTGTGTGTGTGTGTGTGTGTGTGTGTGTGCTGAGAAAACCTCAAAGCAAATATTTTTCTTTTTCTTATGGTTTCTGTTTTACTAAAGGCTATGTGTACACAAGTAAGAATTCAATACATTATCTATTGCTTTTCTCAAAACACAAAACAACAACAGCAACAAGCAACAACACCCCTTATATGTAGTGAAGAGGAATAATAAAGATGGATGCTTAGCCCAGGAACTACCTTTGAGATAACCTGTTGTTGTTTATTTCCAACAAAATAAAATATAAGAAGATAAAACAAAAAACATCACATAGATGTCAGACAAGGCAAAACTACAGAAGAAAAGGGATCTCAAAGGAAGGTCCAGGAATCAGAGAGCCACTTGTTCACACACACAGGAGTCCAAAAAATAAAGATACTAAGCTGAAATCTATAATATGTTTGTAGAGGAACTGCTGAAGAACCATGCACTTGCTATTTCGGTTCACTTGAGGATTGCTCAGTTAATTTAGAGGGCCTCAATCTCCTGGTGTTCTCTATCACCTCTGGATCCTACACTATGCTACCCCAAGTTCTGCAGGGTTCTCAGAGGTTTGAGAAAGATCTGGTAGAGAGTTGTGCACCAGAGTTCCAAGGACTCTTTCTTCTAGTGTAATGTCTGACTGTGGGCATCTGTATTTGTCTTCATCTAGTGCAGAAGAAAGCCTCTCTAATGATGGCTGCCTATGGCATCAATCTATAAATATAGTGAAATATCCTTAGAAATAATAATAATAATAATAATGATAATAATAATAATAATAATAATAATGGTAGTTGTAGTAGTAGTAGTAGTAGCAGTAGCAGCACGAGTAGTAGTAGTAGTAATAGTAGTAAAAACATCACTCTTTGCAGATGACATGATAGTGTACGTAAGTGACCCCAAAAATTCCACCAGAGAACTTCTACAGCTGATAAACAAGTTCAGCAAAGTGGCTGGATATAAAATTAACTCAAACAAATCAGTCGCCTTCCTCTACTCAAAGGACAAACATGTAGAGAAAGAAATTAGGGAAAAGATACCCTTCACAATAGTCACAAACAATATGAAATACCTTGGTGTGATTCTAACTAAGCAAGTGAAGAACCTGTATGACAAGAACTTCAAACCTCTAAACAAGGAAATCGAGGAAGGTCTCAAAAAATGGAAAGATCTCCCATGCTCATGAATTAGAAGGATCAACATTGTAAAAATGGTCATCTTACCAAAACCAATCTACAGATTCAATGCAATTCCCATCAAAATTCCAACCCAATTCTTCATAGAGTTGGAAAGAGCAATGTACAATTTCATCTAGAATACTAAAAGTCCTAGAATAGCAAAATCCATCCTCAATAACAAGAAAACATCTGTGGGAATCACTATCTCTTACCTCAAGCTATATTACAGGGCAATTGTGCTAAAAACTGCATGGTTCTGGTTCAGAGATAGGTATGTGGATCAATGGAATAGAATAGAAAATCCATAAATGAGCCCTCACATATATATGGTCACTTGATTTTTGACAAAGGAGCAGTAAACATTCAATGGAAAAAGGACAGCCTCTTCAACAAATAGTGTTGGTCCAACTGGCACTCATCATGCAGAAGAATGAAAATAGACCCTTTCTGATCTCTTTGTACAAAGCTCAAGTGCAAGTGGATCAAAGATCTCCACATTAAACCAAGCACACTGAAATTATTAGAAGAGAAAGTAGGGAAAACCTTAGAATACATAGGCACAGGGGAAAATTTCCTGAAAAGAACACCAATGGCTCTTGCTCTAAGGTCAAATATCAACAAATGGAACTTAATGAGATTGCAAAGGTTTTGTAAGGCTAAAGACACTGTCAAGAAAACAAAACAGCAGCCAACAGATTGGGAAAAGATCTTTACCAACCCCACATCAGATAGAGGTCTAATATCCAAGGTATACAAAGAACTCAAGAAGCTAGACACCAGAGAATCAAACAACCCTATTAAAATGGGGTACAGAGCTAAACCAAAAGTTCTTAATTGCGAAAAATCGAATGGATGAGAAGCATTTAAGGAGGTGCTCGATATCATTAATTATCAGTGAAATGTAAATCAAAACAACCCTGAGATTCCACCTCACACCAGTCAGATTGGCCAAGATCAAAAATTCAGATGACAGCAGATGCTGGCGAGGATGAGGAGAAAGAGGAACACTCCTCTACTGTTGGTGGAGTTGTAAACTGGTGCAACCACTCTGGAAATCAGTCTGGCGATTCCTCAGAAAATTGGACATAGTACTGCCTGAAGATCCAATTATTCCACTTCTGGGCATATACCCTAGAGAACCTCCAACATACAACAAAGACACATGCACCACAATGTTCATAGCAGCCCTATTTATAATAGCCAGAAGCTGGAAAGAACCCAGATGTCCTTCAGTAGATGAATGGATACAAAAATTGTTGTACATTTACACAATGGAGTACTACTCAGCTATCAGAAACAATGACTTTATGAAATTCCTAAGAAAATGGATGAATCTAGAGAATATCATCCTGAGTGAGATAACCCAGTCACAAAAGAACAGATATAATATGCCGTCACTGATAAGTGGATACTAACCCCAGAAACCTCTGAACACCCTAGAAACAACTCACAGACTATATGAAGTTCAGGGAAAAAAAAAGAAAATGAAAAACCATTATGCTTAATCTTTACACAACAAGAAAACTTTGACTAATTCCAGGTTACATCTTGTTTTACATGTACTTTATGCTCATTGTAACTAGTAAGATATTAATGCACACTATTCAACCTTTAAAAGAACCAAGTACTGACAAAAATGTATTTGTATACATTTATGCAAAAATGCTTAAAATCTGTACATTTATCTTTGTTTTTTAAAATCAAGTTTCTCAATTAAAAAAATAACATTATTATTATTATTATCATCATTATTATTATATTTAGGTCAGTATTATTATTTGGTTTCACTCCAGGTCTCTCGGCTATCTAGTATTTGAGTTTGGGTCATCCAAGCATTGTTAGGTACGGGTTGCATCTTGTGGAGTGGGTCTTAAATCAAACTTATATCAGATATTGATTGGTTAGTTACAGTCACAGCTTTGTGCCACTATTTCTTCAGCATATTGTGCTTATTAAAGAAATACCCAAACTTTTTAGTTATTTCAGAAATGCAAATCAAAATGGCCCCCACGATTCTATAGTGATCCTATATGAGCGCACTGTAGCTGTTTTCAGGCAGATCAGATGAGGACATCTGATTCCATTACAGATGGTTGTGAGCCACCATATGGTTGCTGGGAATTGAATTCAGGACCTGTGGGAAAGCAGTCAGTGCTCTTAACCACTGAGCCATGACTCTGAGATTCTGAATTAGACCAATCAAAATTGCTAAGATCAAAAATTCAAGTGAAGGCACATGCTGGTGAGGATGTGGAAAAGAAGAATATTCCTTCATTGCTGGATTGCAAAGTGGTACAATCACTCTGGAAATCAATCTGGCAGTTCATCACAAAATTGAAAATAACTCCATCTGAAGGCCCAGCTATACCATTCTTGGGCATATATTCAAAAGATGCCCCATCATACCACAAGAACACATGATATTCTATGTTCATAGCAGCTACTTATAATAGCCAGAAGCTGAAAACAACCCAGATGTCTTTCAAATCAACAATGGATATAGAAAATCTGGTTCATTTATACGATGGAATGCCGTTAAGCTATTAAAATGAGGACATTATGAATTTTGCAGGCAAATGGATAGAAGTAGAAAATATTATCCTGAGTGAGGTAACTCAGATTTTAAAAGGACATGCATGCTACATACTCAGTGTTACGTGGATATTAGCTAAAACATATGGAATACCTAGGATACAACCTACAGACTGTAAGAGATATAACAAGTACAAATGCCAATGTGAGGAGGCTTCAATCCCACTTAGAAGGGGGAAGCAAATAATCATGGGAGGCAGAGAAATAATGGGACTCGGGTGGAGAGAGGAAAGGGAGGGGAAAGGATCAAATATGGAGGGGCACAGGAGAGAAGCCCCAGAGGGTCAGAAGAATGAATGGAAATATGCAGCCCTTGGACTGGGACCCTCTAGAAAATACCAGAGGCCAAGAAGTTAAGAGACTCTCAGGACTTTAGCCAAAATGCCCAACAATAGAGAGAAGGAAGTTTTAGAGTCCAACATTTGCAGTAGACAGGCAGGGCCTCAACAAGAGGGACAGGGTTAGCAACCCACAGTTAAAATTTCTGACCCAAAATTGTTCCTATCTAAAAGAAATGCAGAGATGAAAAGGGAGAAGAGGCTGAAGTTAAGGCAGTCCAATGACCAGCCAAACTTGGGAACCACCTCACTGAGGGTGGGGACACCAAGTCCTGGCACTTTTACTGGTGCTACGATGTGCTTACAGACACCAGCCTAGCATAGCTGTCCTCTGACAAGCCATACCAGCAGCTGACTGAGACAGACACAGATACTTACATCCAACCATTGGACCGAAGACATGGTATGCACCCCTATGGTTGAATTCGGAGAAGGATTGAAGAAGCTAAAAGGGAGAGCAACCCCAAGGGAAGACCAGCAGTCTCAACTAACTCAGACCACAGGGAGCTCCCAGAGACTAAACCACCAACCAGGTAGCACATATGGGCTGGTCTGAGACTTTAGGCACACTTACAGCAGAGGACTGTCTTGTCTGGCCTTAGTGGGAAGATGTACCTAATCCTTTCGAGACTTAAGGCTACAGGGAAGGGTAAGGCCTAGTTGGGGAAGCAAACTCTGAGAGGCAAGGGGGAGAGGGAATGGGTTGAGGAATTGTGTAGGGGTGACTGGGAGGGGGCAATGGCTGGAATATAAATAAATAAAATAATCTTAAAAAGATTGTAGATCAAAGGTTTTGTGGCTGAGTCATTTTATGTTTACTTTTTGGTAGTCTCCAGAGTACTTTCCCATTACCAAAGACATCAGAAGATGGGGCTGAAGAAGGTTTTAAGTAAATATGACCTCAAATTTTCCGTGTTCAATGAGGTCTGTGAGTGATTTCCAGAAGGATATTTGTTTTTTAGGATTTTGTATTTATTATAATTTCCAGTTAATGCAATTTTATATAGTAACATTACTAGAATTTAAGATAAATGTAAATAATAACATATCTGCAAATAAATGCAGAGTCTTGAGGCATGGGGGCACACAGCTGTAGTCTTAGCAATTAGAAGGAGGTAAGAGAATTAGGAGTTCAGTGTTAGCCTAGTAAACTTGGCTCTACCGTGGGTTCAGTGCCTCCCTTTTCTAAATAAGACACTGTCATTAAAACCAACCAACCAACCAAAACAAAACAAAACAAAAAGAAAATAAATTTTCATTGTGCAGTAGCTTCTTACATGAGAATTACTGATATTTTGAGCTAGACCCTGTCATTGGGGTTGTAGAATTTCATGCTCTGTACTGAGTATATGTCATTTTACAGCTTTCTAGCCTTTTATGTGTGAAAATCAAAGTTTTCTGAGTCACTGGTGGGTGTGTCCTCGATGTACCACTGCTCTTCAGAGACAAAGTCATGATGTAGCAGCTTTCACACAAATATCAAGAGTGCACAAAGGGAGCATTGGGCAGGACATAGTTTCTGTGAATATAATTAAGAGAGATTACATTGAGAAGAACAGTGGAACACTTCACACTGAAGAAATTTACATTAGAAATTTTTCAAAGTGGTCTTGCCAATGCCAAAGGAAGAACCTCCTCATATCCCAACAACCTTTTCCTATCATTTCTCCTTGTCATATAGTTCCCAGAGTAGATGTAGATAAAAATGTAGGTGAATGCAGACCTTGTAATATCCTGCTAACAAGCTTCATTGGGTGCCTAAAAATGCTAAAAATAATTTTTTAATTATATCTTTGTATTGTTTGCTAACTTTGCTTCAATACTGGTATATTTCCTTCTACTTGAATTGTCATATTGAAGGCAGCTCCAATGATGTCCTTTATGCTCAGGAGCCTTTTCTTTGTATTAGATAGGCAAGAGCCTGTTTCCCAATTTTAAATTAGGTTATGATAAAGGCAGTAGGTACTGCCATTTGTGAAATATGAATATAAAAAATAGAGAGGGTAATTTACAATAGTTCTCAACTATCCTCAAAACAATATCATAAGGCACTGCTTATCATATTTAATTTATTTTGTGTTCATATATATACATATATATATACATACATACATATACATATACATAAATATGGTGTATTCCAAATATTGTAGTGCATTGTTGCAATATGTTCATTTAACTTTTTCATGTATTGTATGTTGTATGTATGTGTATGTGTATATGTATACGTGTTGGTGTGCTTGCCTGTGTGAGCACATGTGAAACCAGAGGTTTTTGTGGAAATATTTTTCACAATCACTCTCTACAGTGTTTGTAATGATAGACTATTTCCCTGAACTCAAGCCTCACTATTATGGAAAGACTAGTTAGCCAGCAAGACCCTGGCACCCAGTTGCCTCTCAACCCCAGGGTTGCAGATATATGGTGTGGCTGTAACCTGGCATTTACATAGGTCCTGGAAATCCAAATGCAAGTCCTCTTTCTTCCTAGAAGGTACTTTACTCACTGAGAAATATCCAAGTATCCAATATTTTATATTAGTATTTTTCACTCGATATGCCATTTAAAAATCAATAATGTTTAAAAATTTAGATGCTATGGTTTTCTCCTTCTTTCCCAGAGTAGGAAACTGAGATACATAGAAGATATACAGGTAAACAAGAGTATGTCATTTTATGGTTAGAAAACTTTATTTCTCAAACAGTGTGTTTTGCTAATGGATAGGCACTACAATATAATCATAGATAGAGACCTGTTCTGAGAACCCTGGGTCAAGTTTGTGGTTAGGAGCCATGACTTTGTCCATGTGGACTTCTTGCCCAAGACACTTTGTTTGAAATAATTAATAATAATAATAATAATAATAATAATAATAAAAAAAAAATAATAAAAAATAATAAAAATAAATAATAATACAGAGTTTAAAAAAATTAGATCGGATCTATCATCTCAATGAAACCACAAACTTAGCAAGTAGAGGAAGCTAGATTTTTTCTGTTTCCTTAGTGCACAAGCTCACGTTGGATGCTGGATAGATAGTCATTAAGTGAATTAATGGCTAGCCACAAAGAAGATTGTGGCTTCTGCCATTGCCTATGGCATACTGTCACAGTAAATCTGTCCTCCTTTTCATGCTCTGCTTGGAACAGCGGAGAAGGACAGAAGAAAGTATTTTCTTAAGGATGAAACTACTTGCCGTTCTGTTTCAAATGTTCTGAGAAGAGAAGAGGCAGGAAATGATGGAAGACAGAGTTTTCTCATACCCTGCCCACTTTCTCACAGGGCCAACAGACTGCTGATCCTTTCTGGGACACCGCCATATGAAGAACAGCTGCAGATTAAATGTGGGAAAGCTACGTTCAGTCTCACTAGAAAAGAGTAAACATCCAACAGAATTATCATTAAAACCTGGGGAGGAAACAATGGCCACTTACTCAAATGGGTCAAGGAAGCTCTTTCATGCTTTCGTTGGCATTCTATTATTGCTGATGGCTGAATGTTGTGATTCTCAGCTCTATCTCATTTTATCTTGAAACAACCAAGTCTCAGAGGTTGAGGGCAGGAAACAAAAATTAAAAATACAAGAGGGTCAGTGAACTACGTTTGAACCATCTGCTATTTTCATTACAAAGCAACAAGGCACTAGGGAGGTAGCAGTTGCTATGAATTATCCACGTTTTGGAACAAACCCTTATTGAAACAATGAGGTACTATTCCATTGTGCAAAGTACATGAAGCTATTTGTAGACCCCGTCCCCAAGTATAGACTTCCTTTGCTAATTCACTTAAAAGAGAGTTCAAGCACTAAATATAGGCTAGCAAGTTAAAGACTCCCTGTCTTGATATTGAAGTAAAATATTTAAAAATAGTTATTTTTTTAAGTTGTGTTTTCACTATTGGCTACCTTCGCATTCATGAATGGCACTTTAGCCTTCAAAAACTAGACGATGCAAGTCATGTAAAATCATTTCTTGAACAGATTAATATTTGCTCTTACTCATTAATATGGACAAGGGTGCAGGGGCTGCATTTCCACTACAGTTTATCTTCTCTGCCATTGTAAATAAGGATGTGACTGCACCATTCCAGTAAATAACATGAAAGCAGAACTTTAGAGATGGGTTGGTATCTTGTTTTGGTAACAGAAAATCGGATGCAAGGCTTCAAGCCAACTGGAACTCATGACTCTTTATGCACCATGTATGTACATAAAAAAGCAGTTCAATCTCTTAGAGCTTCAGAAAAAGCGTGCCAGCCACAGAAGTTCCAGCTATAGTGCCTGGCCTGCCCTTGAAAAGGAAAACCTATGGAGCATTGGTCAGCTGCTTTAAGCAACTATCACCATCCGTAGTGCATCCTTAAGAAAAGTGCAGCCACAGGGAAAGAGGAAGGGAGGGAAGGAAGATGAAATAGGAGGGAGAGAGACAGAGAGACAGAGAGAGAGAGAGTGAGAGAGAGAGTGAGAGAGACAGACAGAGAGAGAGGGAGGGAGGGAGAGAGACAGGGATACAGAGAGAGACAGAGAGACACAGAGAGAGACAAAGAACTCACAGTGGGTAGGATCAACTTGATTATGGGCTTGTAGCTCCAAAACTGTGAGATTATAAACTTTGGTTGTTTAAACTAATGGTGTATGATATTAAATTGTCACAGTCTAGAAAATGAATGTAACCTTTCTTATTCATAAACTGAGGAGATAACCTATGGATGGAATGGCCAACTAATGACTGTTCCAACTATAGACCCATCCCATGGGTAAGAACCAGTCCCTGACACTATTAACGACACGTTGTTGCGCATGCAGACAAGAGCCTAGCATAACTGTCCTCTGAGAAACCATGCTCAGCAGCCAGTGGAAACAGATGCAGAGACCCTCAGCCAAACATTAGATGGAGCTCAGGGAGTCTTGCGCAACAGTTGGGTGAAGGATCAACAAACACAGCAGGGAAAACTAACAGTTAACTAACCTGGATCCACAGGGGCTCATGGCAACTAAAATGTCAAGCAAAGAACATACGTGGATTTGACCTAGGCCAGTTACACATTTGTAGCAGATGCAAAGGTTGGTCTTCATGCGGGTCTTTCAATGGCTGGAGGGACGGCTGTTTCTGAATTTGTTGCCTGTCTGTGGATCCTGTTCCCTCAAGTAAGAAACCTTGTCTGGCCTCACTGGGAGAGATAATGTGTCTTGTTCTGCAGTGATTTGATGTGCCAGGGTAGGGTGGTACCCAGGGAGCTTCCCCTTCTCAGAGAAGGGGAGAGGAAATGAGAGAGGAGTTGTCTGTGTCAGAGTGGGACAAGGAGAAGGAGTTAGCTGTGATCAGGATGTAAAGTGAATAAATGAATAAGCTAATGAAAAAAATGAACATAACATAAAAAATTAAAATTATTTAGATCATGGAAGGTAGTGCAGAGTATGGTGTTGTTGGTTCTCATCCAGCTGTTTCCTTATGAAGAAGACATGTTTTGGTAGACAAAGTATTCAGAGGTATTTTTGGACATATGTGGAATACATTATTTTCTCATGTTAGTTTTCTGTAATAACTGAAAATAGGCATTTATTAAAATGTCCTAAGTGTCCTTTCCTTCTTCTGGAATGGAAAAGAATAACCTTTCTTTGTTTCATGATGATCACATGACTTAAGGACTTAAGTGAGCAATGGCATCTACTATGTCAGTTGTTAGAGCAATGGTTCTCAACCTTCCTAATTCTGTGAATTAAAAAATAATTATTGGATATGCACTGTATTTATATTTCAGATGTTATCCCCTCTCCCCAAAATCACATTCCTCTCTCCTTCTCCCATTACCTCCATGAAGGTGCTCCCTCTCCTAACCACCCTCTTCCCTCAGCTCCTTGACATTCTCCTACTATAGGAAAACATGCCTTTGCTGGATCAAAGGCCTCTCCTCCCACTGATGCCAGACAGTGCTATCCTCTGCTGCATATGTACCTGGAGCCATAGGTCTTTCCATGTGTGCTCATTGGTTGGTGTTTTAGTCCCTGGGAACTGTGGTGACTTTGGTTAGTTAATAATTTTGTTCTTCCCATGGGGTTGCAGAGCCTCTTAGCTCCTCCAGTTCTTTCTCTAGCTCCTTCATTGGCATCCTTGCATTCTGTCTGATGGTTAGCTGCACACATACTCTGCTGTATCAGTATGGCTCTGGGAGAACCTGAGAAAGCATCCCTATCAGGTTTCTGTCAGTAAGCACTTCTTGGCATCAACAATAGTGCTTGGGTTTGGTGGCTGCATGTGGAGTGGATCCCCAGGTGAGGCAGTCTCTGGATGACCTTTTTTCAATCCCTGCTCTTCTATTTGTCCATTTATTTCCTTACATGAGTGTTTTGTTCTTTCTTCTAAAGACTGAGGCATCCACATTCTGGCCTTTCTTCTCTTTGGGCTTCATAAGTTGTATAAATTGTTTCTTGGGTATTCTGAGCATTTTTTTTTTTGGGCTAGTATCTGATTATCAGTGAGTGCATTCCATGTGTGTTCTTTTGTGACTGGGTTACCTCACTCAGGATGACATCTTCTAGTTCCATCCATTTGCCTAGGAATTTCATGAAGGCATTGTTTTTAATAGCTGAGTAGTACTCCATTGTGTAAATGTACCACAATTTCTGTGTCCATTCCTCTATTGAACGACCTCTGGGTTCTTTCCAGGTTCTGATTATTATAAATAAGGCTGCTAAATACGATGTATTAGTTGGGGTTTCTATTGCTGCAATGAAACACCATGTTCAAATGCAAGTTGGAGAGGAAAGTGTTTATTTGGTTCACAGGTTCAGTGTCTACCACTGGACCAAGTCAGGACAAGAACTCAAACAGGGCTGGAACCTGGAGGCAGGAGCTGATGAAGAGGCCATAAAAGAGTGCCGCTTACTGGCTTGCTTGCATCCTTGCTTGCTTCTGGCATGCTCAAACCTGCTTTCTTATAGAACAAGGAACTACCAGCCTAGGGATGGTTCCAACCACAATGGGCTGGGCCAGGGATGGCTCCACCCACAATGGGCTGGGCCCTTCCCTGTTGATCATAATTGAGCCTCACAGCTGGATCTCATGGAGGCATTTCTTCAACTGAGGGTTCTTTCTTTCTAATGTCTGTAGCTTGTGTCAAGCTGACACACAAAACTAGTAAGCACATACCATTTCTCATGTTGTGGTAATTCCTAACCATAAAGGTATTTCATTGCTACTTCATGACTGTACTTTGCTACTGTAATGAATTATAATGTAAATATCAGATCTGCAGGATATCTGATTTGTGACCCACAAAAAGTGTCATGACCCACAGGTTGAGAACTGCTGTGTGAGAGTTTCAGGACCAGAGTATGAATCGGTGTGTTTCTTCCTCTTTACAGCAGAGAAGAGAAACCCGTATTTGTCTGTGGACAGCTTATGGAGAATTCTCAGTGGAGAGATAAGACTTCTTTATTTTAACTTCATTAACTTTGTTTCTTGAAGTTTCAAGGTTTACACTCTAGCCACCTGATAAGCACATAAACACTTCATTTATTCATTTCATTTAGACATTCCATTACTCAGTTGCTTATTTTCTCTGACATTGGGTTGCAAGTGGTCAAGGGAGAATATTGAGTGTTGTTCCACGTACAACAACTGTGCTCTCTGTTCTGGTGTACAATGTATGGAGGTTTTCCATAGATATATATTGCTAAATTATATCTAGTAGGAAAAATAACAAGTAACTATAATTTGATTAAATATGACCCCATTACATTTCTCTTTACTTTGAAACCAAGTCACACAGTATCCTAAATTTTCTTTATTTGTCTTAGAGTTCAGCGACTTCCTCAGAAATTGCTCCAGGTGTATTTATTTATATATTTGCACAGGGATAAAAAGCCTTTTTTAAAAAGGGTGGATCCAGCTGCTGGATACACCAGAAATCCATTGACAGAGGATGTGAACTGGATCCTACCTTAAGAATAACTAATATAAAACAGCCTTTGAGACATATGAATGTGAAGATGAAAGGGAACACGGTGAAAATGGAGGAGAAATTTTGAAATGGATGATTGACAAAAGGAAATCTATTGGAAACAGAGGCCTTTCTTTATCCTGGGCACAGCCAAAGAGAAGTTCATCATAAAAATGGGGAAGAGAATCTTAAATGTCAGCATAAAGGATGGACTGGTGCAGCAGGTGTAGCATTTGGAAGCAAGGCTTACCATGCCGGATGGTGCTCAGACGGGAGTTCGGGCGGTGAGTTCTAGCAGCTGGAGCACATATTGTGCTCTCTGACTTAGGAGAAAGTGAGCAACATGAAGCAATCAGCTTTGCAACTATCTGGAAACCTTTAGTTACTCAAATTTGGCAACTTTTTTTTTTTTTTTTTGTATATGTCTCATACATTTTAGTTTGTGTGTGTGCGTAAAGCTTTAAAATACTCCCTGTTTTTTATAATCTAAAAAGAGTAGTCTAAACTCTTTCCTTCAAATTATGATGGAAGATGATAATTACCTAATCACTATCCGGCTTAGCTTTCCAATATTTTTTAAGAGTATTCTGTAGTGATACATGAACTGATGACTAGACCTTCGTGTGTGAAAAGCATGCCTCTTTTAGGACACCACTCACGAATTAACAAACATGCAAACTACTGGAACAGTGGAATGGCCCTTTCACTGGGGTTGCCTAAGGTGGTTACAAAACACAGATATTTGCATATCAGTATACCAATAACAGTAGCAAAATTGTAGCATAAAGTAGCAAAAAAAATAATTTGGTGGTTGGAGGTCATCAAAACACAAAGAACTGTATTAAAGTGTTGCAGCATTAGGAAGGTAGGGAACCAATGAACTAGAAATTGGATAACAGAGACGATTATAAGAGCTCAGAGTAAGGCTGGATTTCTAGGAAGATCACCTGTCCACAAATATCTGAATTTTGATTTAGCATTGTCAACTTGACACAATCCGTAATTACTTGGAAAGAGAGTCTGGATACAGAAAATGTGCTTTATTTACACGATGGAGTACTATTTAGCCCTTAGAAAGAATGACTTCATGAAATTCACAAGCAAATGGATGGAACTAGAAAATATCATCCTGAGTGAGGAAACCCAGTCACAAAAGAGCACACATGTTATAAACTCAATGATAACTGGATATTAGGAAAATAGCTGGAATAGCCATGATACATTTCACAGACCATATGAAGCTCAAGAAGAAGGAAGACCAAAGTGTGGATGCTTCTGTTCTACTTAGAAAGGAAACAAAATATTCATGGGAGGTAGAAGGTAGGAGGGATTTGGGGGTGAGAGGGGGGGGTAAAGGGGGAAGGATCAGGTATGGGAGGAGACAGGGGAGATGGGTCAGGAAATTGAACAGGAGCTTTTAGCAGTAGATGGGGAATGGGGGATAGTAGCCACCAGAAATTCCTAGATGCTAGGAAAGCAAGAGGCTCTCAGGACCCAACAGGGATGATATTATCTAAAAATACCCAACAAAATGTGAAAGAACCTGTATAGACCATATCCAGAGGTTAGACAGGGTCCCTGGTTGAGGGATGGGACCACCTACCATTCTCCAAATTATTAATCCAGAATTGGTTCTGTTTAAAGGAAATGCAAGTACAAAGAGTGGATTAGAGACTGAAGAAAAGGCCATCCAGAGACTGCCCCACCTAGGAATCCATTCCATATGCAGCCAGAAACACAGACCCCATTGCTGATGCCAAGAAGTGCTTGCTGACAGGAGCTTGGTATAGCTGTCCCCTGAGACGCTTTGCCAGAGCCAGACCAGTATAGGTACAGATGCATGCAGCTAACCATTGCACTGACCATGAGGACCCCAATAGAGGATTTAGGGAAAGGGCTGAAAGAACTGAAGGGATTTGCAACCTCATAGGAAGAACAACAATATCAACCCTTAGAACTCCCAGGGACTAAACCATTAACCAAAGAGTACAGAAGGAGAGGCCCCATGGCTCCAGCTCCATATGTAGCAGAGGATGGCCTTATCTGGCATCAATGGTAGGGGAGGGCTTTGGTCTTGTGGAGGCTCAATGATCCAGCATAGGAGAATGCTAAGGCAGTGAGAGGGGAAGTGGGTGGGCTGGTGGGGGACACCCTCACAGAAGGAGGGGGAATGGGATATGGGGTTTTCAGAGGGAAAACTGGGAACGGGGGTAACATTTAAAATGCAAACATACTAAATAACCAATAAAAGCATTTAATAAGGTAAGAAGTGAAACACTGACTCCTTTGGTCTGGCCTGTGGATGTGTCTGAGTTACTGCCCTGAGTTCTTTGCTTGATGAGAGACATGGAACAGTAAATTTGGATGCTGCCTTTGGGAAGTAGCATGGATAGAAAGACGAAAGGTTCCTTCTCCCCTCTTTTCATGGATATCATCATCACTGGCAACTTCTCATACCCCATTGCTGGTGCCTTCACTGGCAACAGAGCCAACACTATTGGGTTTCCTGTGTGAACCATTTCTGGAGACCAATATCTTTCTAAATATCCTCCAGGTCTTCAACACCATACTGGGACTGCTAAGGCACCCAACCTAATGACTGTTTTCTTGTCAGCTGTGACATGAGACACCCAATGTTGTTCAGTTCCAAGTGTATTCTGAAAGCCAATCTATTAATAAAACTACATAAATATGGCAAAGTACCATGACTATTACAAGGCACATTTTGGGAGAAGGAGAAAAAATTAACAAGAAAATTGTTAATCTATATGAGAAGTGATTTGGGTGTTTGTATGTTTGTTTTATTAGTACATTTGATGCTTTTTGGGAAGCCTCTGGTGAGGCAGCAAAGCATAACATGTTGAATTAATTTACATGGCATAACTAAAACCTGATTTCAAATCCATCAGACCATTATGACCTTATAATTCATATAATTTTTTAAAGATAATTCTATTGTGGCCACTTCTTGTCCTGCTAAATGCAAATTTTAGAGGGCAGTTAGATTGGAAATTACTAATATCCTGACCTCTCTCATACACGAGGGAATGACTCTACCAAATCTTACCTCAGGGATATATTTGTGCAAAAGTTGAGGGAAGATTAGAAAAACCAGGATACATCTACGCAATGCAGGGAGATTTAGACAGCTTGCATCAAACAATGTGAAGTAACTGGAAAACTAACTCTGGAATAGAGAATCATCACATTGCACAGCAAAATTGTGAGCCCTGTCGCAAAGACAGGTTTAAACTAAGCAAAGCCTTGGGCTAGAATACTTTGTGGAAAAGGTTGTGAGTCTGGAGTGAGAATGTTTTCTTTGCTTTCTAATGTATTTCAAGGTTTGAAACTCTCAAACCTTCAACTGCTGTAGAAATACGGAACCACCTCTTTAGCCTGCTTTGCTTCCCATTAGAAAACAGGCATTGACAGATAGACAGACAACCTCAGCTTTCTCTCCTTCAGCTCCCAACCACCTCTCCGTCTGCATTTCCCAACTGACCACAAACACCAAAATTTCCACCAAGTGACAGGTTAAAATGCTGATTACCAGGGAGAAGCTTCAGATATGACTTTCACTAACAGATGACAGAAATATATCATGATTTCAACCATGTCACAGCAGTTAAAATACGTTCTATTAATCGTGCTATTTGTGACATGTGTGGTTACCTCTACCAAAACAGTCTAGAATCAATGTTTCAAAAAAAATTAGATAACAAGAAAATAGAAACAACTTTTCTCTGAAACACTGTGATTTCAGAGTACTGTGTTATTTTAGCCAAACGATAAAAATCACCTGATGATTATAGAAATCCACATTCAAGAAAAGATTAAGATGATGCTAATTTTTTTGGCCTCTTTGTTTCATCCCAAATGCTGTCCCTTCTCCCAGTCCCCCTCTCAAAGAGTCTTTCCCCTCATCTGCCTGCTCTTCTCCTCTGAGAGGGTGGGACTCCCTGAGTATCCTCCTACCCTGTGGTATCAAGTTTTTAAGTGCATCCTCTCTCACCAAGACCAGACAAGGCTTCCCTGTAAAGAAATGGATTCCACAGTCCTACTACAGCTTCGGGGACAGCACCCACCCCAGTTACTAGGGGACCCACATGACAACTGAGCTGAATTTCTGCTATACAATGTGCCAGGGACCTCAGTCTAGCATGTGTATGCTCTTTGCTTGGCTCAGTCTCTGAGAGCTCCCAGGGGTCCAGGTTAAGTTCTGTCTACCTTCTGTGGAGTTTCTATCCTTCTCAGAGCCTTCTTCCTATTCTTCTTCCAACTCTTTCATAAGACTCCTGACCTCCATCCAATGTTTGGATGTCATATGTCTCAGTCAATTGCTTGGTAGAGACTCTCAGAGGAAATTTATGCTCCACTAGTATCTACAAGCATCACATAGTAGTATTAATATGTCAGGGATTAATAACGCCCATGGGATGGGTCTCAAGTTGGGCTGATTGTTAGTTGTTCCATTCCTTCAGTGTCTGCTCCATCTTTGTCCAGGTATTTCTTTTAGATGGGATAGATCTGAGGTTGAAAGTTTTGTAGGTGAGTTCATGTCCTTATCCCTCCACTGTGGGGAGGTCCTACCTGGCTGCAGGAAGTAGCCTCTTCAGATTTCATGTTTCCACTCGTTGGCATATTGACTCCTAAGAGCCTTCCTCATCCAAGATCTATGGGACTTCCTAGAGACTTCCCCCACTTCCCCACCCCTGTCAGCTGCAGATTTCCATTTGTCCTTCTGGCCCCCTAGCTCTCTCTCCTGTCTTTCCACATGCCTGATCCTGATCCCTGAATTTTCTTTCCTATCTCCACTGCCATCTAATTCTCTTCTTCCCTCTGCCTTCTTTGATTGTTTTATTCTGCTTTCTAAGTGAGATTCAAGAAACCTCACTTGAACGTTTCTTCTTGTTTAACATCTTTGGGTTGGAGGTGTCTTTCGTGGCTATCCTGTAATTTGTGGCTAATACCCACTTATCTGTGAGTACATACTATGCATATCCTTTTGGGTTGGGTCACCTCGCTCAGGTTGATATTTGTGGCAAAGACCTTCCCCAAATACATAAGGATTTCAGGGGACCAGTTGCTGGGTGAGGAGTAGGCTGGACTTCCAGATTTGGGGAGGGGGTTTGAGGAAAAGAGGAGAAAAAGGACTTGGGGCTTTTGGATGGAGGGAGAGCTTGAGGTGCAAGATGTTACAAACTAGAAGCCTCCAGTGAGATGGCAGTCTCCAGGAGACAGAAGATGGAGGAAGAGGAGGATGACTCAGATCTGTGTGGCTTTAAATAACCACAGGTAGTTATGAATATCTTCTAAAGGATGGATTATTACAGGACAGGCTGCTTTATCTCGGTAGGCAGTTTATATCGATATCAATTGGCTGAATTTATTGTGTCGAAGTTTGGTGGGGTGAGAATTTACTGACATAAATCTGATGAATAAATTACAAGCCTCTGGAGTTTTGATTTGCCTGGATTGCAGAGATTTGTGACAGCTGTGAGATGGGTGGTTGCTTCATGACGCTATCCATGGAGGCAGCAAGACTGCTGGGGTTAGAAAGTCGCTGGTGTAGTGTGGCCTGGTGTCTTTTTCTCTTTTAAAAATTATATAATACAACAGATATTCTCTAGGTCTATCCATTTGCCTAAATTTCAAACCATCCTCTACCTATTCCAAAGTATAAACAGCAAAGGATAGTATAAGATTGACAATCCTTTTGCAACTCCATAGCTGCTGAGCCATTTCTTTTCATGTGTAGCAACAATATGGTCAAAGCCATCTTAGTAATGAATGTAAGCAATGTGATGGAAACCTTGTTAGTTAGTTAGCTGAGATCTTGAAGCAACAGAGAGGCACATGTAGATGGGTTTCCGAAGATATTTCTACGGAGAATCAGTGGAGGGAAGAAGACACATTCACAGTGAGCAAAAGCATCCAGTAGGCTACTCCTATGTAGGAATGAGCCAAGAAATGTCAATGTTGTCTCTTTGATCAGTATTGCCTCCACCTAGTGAGTGTCTCTCTTTTTCTACTGCTGTTGTTGCTACCATAGTCCTTTGCTGCAGAATCTGGCTTCTTTAGCCTTCCAGAGTCAATTGAAGTCCAGGGATACTCCAAGAATTGTGCAACTCTTCAGTGCATGACCATGTACATGTACATGACCATTATTGAACTACCTAGTTCTAGGGTGTAAGCTGTTCTAATGAGTTCTTCTTTATAAAATACACACACACACACACACACACACACACACACACAGAGAGAGAGAGAGAGAGAGAGAGAGAGAGAGAGAGACAGAGAGAGACAGAGAGAGAGACAGAGAGAGACAGAGAGAGAGAGACAGAGAGAGAGACAGAGAGACAGAGAGAGAGACAGACAGACAGACACAGAGACAGAGATAGAGAGAGACAGAGAGAGAGAGAGACAGACAGACAGACACAGAGACAGAGACAGAGAGAAACAGACACACAGACAGAGAGAAAGAGAGAGAGAGAGAGAGAGAGAGAGAGAGAGAGAGAGAGAGAGAGAGAGAGAGAGAGAGAGAGAGAGTAGGGGAAGGGAGAAAGGGAGGGAGGGAGACAGACAGACAGACAGACAGACACACAGAGTGAATGTAATCTGTATAATGGAATTCAGAATTTCACAATTGTTTCAGTAAAAATAAAAAAGTGATAACCCCTTTATTCCGTGTTAGTGCCAGCAACTGTAGGACCACATGGCACTGTGTGGATTTTATCTTAGCCACTGCACACTGCCTCTCAGTACTCACAGACCCCGGCTGGGTAGTTTTGACTCAGGCACAGACTACTCCACCTGCCCTGGCTGCTTCTTTTCCAGGTGGTTTCTACCTCCGTGCTTTGTAGAGCTTGTTCTTGTTGAGAAAGCCATTACTTTTTTGTCTGTTACTGATAGGCTTATTATACATCAATTCTTGACTTCCTAGTTCATTCACAGATAAACTGAACTGCTTTTCTTTCTTCTAATTTATGACTTTGACACTCCCTCCACTCTTCCCTGGTCTGTGACATCATATCTTTGTTTGACATACACAGCACAGGACTCAAATGTGATTATGCATTTGATTCTCTCTCTCTCTGCTCATTGACTGATTTCTCAGAGGGTACATTCTCTTTGGTCTTTCCTATCACTGTCATTCCAGAACAGACCATAATGAACAGCACTGAGTAGTAAAAGGTATTTTGTAGCAATAAACCAAAAAAAAAAAAAAAAAAAAAAAAAAAAAAAAAAAAAAAAACCAAAGTGGAAATGATAATACATTAATGTGTATTTAATATGTGTTGACACTGGAAATGAGAAACTTTTATCTACATTTTAAAGTTGGAAATTGGAACTTGAATAACCAACATTCTCAAGATTATACCGTTCATCAATGGCATCAGTTAAAACGCACCGAAGTCTGCGTCTTTCCTTAGTGTGCATCCCTGTGTCTCACTCTGCAGATGTAAATTGGCACTGAAAGAAATATATATGGGGTATTATGCAAATATCACAGGAGAAATGATTTTCCCATGTTCGTCACGTACCTCAGCTGAAGCCATAAGACATATGCTGCCTAGAACTCTTCCGTGTCTTGTATATTTCTGTACTCAGATTGAAGTGTCAAACTTTTATACTAAATGGGATATTAAGGTTGTATAGATATCAACATGGAAACTAACTTTTAATAATCTTAAAAAATAGTGTTTAAAATTCGCAAAAAATAAGATTTGCAGCAACACTGGGCAAATTCATCTAAATATTGTGTGTTTCCATGTGCATTGCTGTTGTTTTGAAAGTCAGAGTTGAACACATTATCTTACCTTATTGTAAGCAGTTTGCCTGTGAGAAGGAAAATATATAGAAGGAACCAGATTCCCTCGACTCTTTGTGTGGTCTGCGACTGTCTGCATCAGGACACACCAGGACGTTAGCAGAAAAGTAAACTTTCTGATGTCCCTATCTCAGACCCTCTCATTTGTATAAGCCCAGAGTCTGTCAAGTCTGAATTTTAACTGCTGGTAGAAGTCACAGGTCTGAGCTGGAGAGATGACTCAGAATTAATAGCACTTACCGCACTTATGGCATTTAGTTCCTAATATCTACTCTGAATGTAACTACAACTCCAGGTGATCTCACCACCCTTTTTTGTCTTCTGTAAGCATTGTGCACACATGGAAACACAAATTTAAAACAAAAGTAACTCTTAACAAAGAAGCAACATATTGTGGTATACATAGGTTGCCATGGAAACCCAGACTGGGATGGAGGCTTGAGTTTATACCCAGAGAAAGCTTCCCAAAGAATCTGAAATGTGACTGGGAAATTATACATCGGTAGTACTTTCCCACACAGGATTTGGGAGGAAAGTGTGTTGTAGAAGAAGAGGAGAGGGAAGTAGGCAAAAGGTTGGATGCATGTGGGTTTCTGAGGGTTTTAAAATAGTTTAACATGTTTGACAGCATAACAGAGTGACTGTCAGGACTGGAGAAGTAAAGCAGTGACAGTGTGTAAAAGCCTTGACTTCTACGACAAGGCATTTGTCATATTTAAGCAGCATATGAGCAGGGAAAAAGTTGGTTCTTATTATTTTATAAAGATATCTCTGCTCACCACATGGCTGCTTAATTGGAGTAGTTTTAGTAACACAACAAATAAAGGATGGTTATGAAATATTCATGTAGCATAAGGCTAGTGAGAGTAGTTATAGTAATATATGACAGAAACAGAATTAAGAACAAGTTCATCATATTTGGATATTGATCACCAAATTGGTTACAATTTATGGAAAAAGTATATTGATTTTTGCATTTGTATGTTTATGTATGATTTGTGTGTGTGTGTGTGTGTGTGTGTGTGTTACAGTTAGATCAGGAAATGCATGATGAATATTGACAAGACAATACAAATTTTTAAAAGAAAGGGGAGGGGGCTGGAGAGATGGTTTGGAGATTTATAATACTTCCTGTTCTGTCAGAGGACCTGGGTTCAGTTCTCACAACTAGCAACCATACATAACTCTAATTTCTGGACATCTGATGTTTTCTGCTCTCCATGGGCACCACACATATATAACACGCAGGCAAAATATTAACAATATTCATACATATATATAACATATATAAAATAAAAGCATCTAACTTTTTAAGAGAGCAAAACACAGTTACAGGAGTATTTGCACAAGTCTTATCTGTGTTGTGAGGACATCACAAGCAACATTTCTGCCCATGTAAAGTAACTACCAGTATTCTTGCCTTTCTCATGTCCTATTCCATGACTGTTCAAAACACAAATCTGTCTCCCCATTTCTACACTTGCTCCTCAGAGAACTGTAATATATGGAATTCTGTCCATGTTTTCAAAATGCATTTCAACCATAACCTTAGTCTTTTTCAACTGTAGGGAGAGAAGATGTGTTCTTTCAACTAGGTTCTAACATGATACCTGATTTTAAGTATCAAAAAAGATGAGCAGATGGCTGGATGGATAGATGGATGAATAGATGGATGGATGGATGGATGGATGGATGGATGGATGGATGGATGGATGAGAAAATGGGGGGAGTTAAACTGAACAGTGCTGTGAAAGGCCTGAGGAAAACATAGACATTCCACATCAGGCAATGGGATGGCAGCTGCAGCATGTCTTGAAAAATAAATATACATTTCTTTTACTTACTGCTCAGAAAAGTGAATGGTCCATTAGTAATGCTTTTATCCTGCCCACAACCTTCACATCGTATGCACAGACATTAAGACTTTCTCTCTTGAGTTTCTTTGCAGCCTTCTCTCAATTCTCTGCTGCCCCTCTTGTCTGCAGTCTGTTGTGGGACCCTTTTCACAGTCCCACCGTCTGTGAGGGTTCTGTGATGTTCCCTGGGGATTGTTCTCTGAGAACAGTCACTGAAGTCAGGCCCTTGGCATCCTCACAGCTGGGCATCAGATGTTAGTGCTGCAGGATGGAGAAACAGGTCTTTTCCCTGTGTGTTTAGGTTAGAAAGCAGACATAGACATATCTCTGATTCTAAATTGAGAACACACGATGAAAGCTCTGTCAGTAGTCAGCACTGGAGTTGTTGACTGATTTTCCTCACCAAGGCAGTCATTCCTAGATCCAACCACCACGACTAAAGGTGCGTAATAGCTAGTCTGATCTTTGCTGGGTAAAAGAAAACAAAACCAATCATCTGAAAGCTCACCTAGTTTCATGCAAAATCACAGAAACCAAGGGTGTCTGTTTGTAATGAAGAGTCACTGAATTAATTTTGGTGCTTTCTCATTCTGTCTTCATTTTTGTTAACCACCCTTATTCTCTCAACTTTTTGTTCTGTACCCTTTCCCTGCTTCAGACGTTTCACCTCTTATAGAGATATTTTCTCATAAAGATTTACTGCTGGTCTATTCAGAAGAGCTAGAGAATAGAATAGGCAGAGAAGCCAGACCCTCAACTGATGAGTGCATAATAAAAAATATGCCATATTTGTACAGTGAAATTTTATTCAGCTATAAAAAATTGCAAATATGAAATTAGTAGCTAAGTGGGTGAAATTGGAAAATTTATCAGGTGAGTAATCCAAACAAAGAAAAAAATGCTCCATGTCTCCCCATCATTAGAGCTTGGAGTCTCTAATTTTGTGTTTGATGTCCGACTTTTCAATCATTAAATTGTGCTGCACCTATTTTGACTCTGTAATAAATCTCTGAGAGAAACAGGTGAAAAGAAAAGATTTAGCTCACAGTTTTAAACTTCAGTTCATGGTCAGTTGTCTCTGACACTTGTGGTTTGTAGCAGAACATGGGAGACATGTAGTAGAACATAACTACTCTCCTTGTCTCGAGGAAGCACAGAAAGACAAGGACGGACTGGAAACAAGATAACATATACCCTTCAGGTTTGCCCTCCAACCACTCTCTTCCTTCAAATGGCGCTTATTTTCCTATATCTATCATCTCTCCGTTATATCTTCATATTATGGATCCATGAAAGGATTGGGTTATTAATGAATTCTCATGATCCAATAACTTCCCAAGGCCCCATGGGCTGGAATGCAAGTCTTTTACATGTGATCCTCGAGAGAATGTTTTGAATTGGAATGCTAACACTGGCAATTAAGCCTTTTGCACATGAGTCTTCAGGTGATATTTTAGAATTTAACCAAGTTCAATTAAATTTTGTTGGAAATAATTGATTAGTAATACTTTCTATGAGTTTAATGTATTTTACAAAAGCCACTTACCCCCATCAGTTAATACTTTATAATGTGGAAAAGATGCGCCTTCCTCAAATGATCAAGTTATCAAGAAATCTTCTAGACTACTTTCATTGTTTATTTTCTTTTCCTTAACTAGAGATATGAATCAAATTATTGGAAATAACCAAAGGGCAGGACATTGTTGGTGAGAATTTGGGTCTTTCCAGTATTACACAGAGGGACATAAGACTATTGGAAGGGACATCTGACCATTGGAAGAAACATCTGGTCATTGATTTTACTTTTTCATTCTGTTCTTTGAGAGCTGTAAAATGTTATCTACAGCAGCAGAAGTAATCACCATCTTGGAAAACTTAAGTATGTGGTTGTGCACGTTTGGCCAATACATCTGAAAAGCTAAGAATTAAGCTGCCACAAAGGATAAAGCCACCCCCCTGTTTAGTGTTGTGACCCCAACAGCCCGGCGGACAGCTAATAATGTTGACATTCTCAGGAAAAAATGTAGAAAATCAGAAAACTTAAATATCTGAAATGAGTATGGAGTTGTTAGGTGTATATGAAACCATTAAAGAGTTTTCTTTCTCCCTCTGTCTCTCTGTCTTGCCTCTGTCTCCCTCCCTCCCTCCTTCCTTACTCCCTTCCTCCTTACCTTCCTCCTTCCTTACTCCTTCCTTCCCTCCTCACCTCCCCACCTTCCCAGACATTTTGTGTGTGTGTGTGTGTGTGTGTGTGTGTGTTTTATCTCAGCCAGTGATTCTTTCTGAATGGCGTGCACTGCATAGCAATGTTTCAACCCAGGTTGCTGATTTTCATCTCTTAACCATGGACTAATGCATTAGAGAAAAACAAGCACATGGTAAGTGGGAGCTCTCCAAATCTTAGTAAACAATAAAGCTCCTGCTTTTCTACGTAGATGAAGTTTCTACTATGGAATTAGCAAGATAATTTAGAAGACCTTCTTAGAATCCCAAGTGCCCATGATATCTGTGTACTTATACTTACCCCAGAATGCTGCTAAAATAATCAGGAGTTGTACAATTAGAAGACTTGTTTATATCTACATCAACAGAAGTTTGCATGCCCTGTGACTTTGGTAAGTTCCTTAAGCCATCTGTATGACAGATTTTTTTTTAATTCATAAATTGGATATCAGGCTACTTACTTCTGAAGGTTTAATGAAGATTGAATGAATTAATAAATGAGTGAATAAATGAAAATAAAGGCTTACAAAATAGTAAGTAAATTGCAAAAATGTCCAGGTAGGTAACTGAATGTTCAAAAATACACGGTTTTTCTTGTCCAGACTTTTCAGTCAGTGGTCACTAGGCTATTCTATGTGAAGAGAATACTGAATGCACAGGTTTAAACTACAATGATTATCTTATCATGGTTCTGGGCATGATGGTTCAGAAATCTGTCGTCAGAGAATAGTGGGGAAGAAAGCTGAGATGCCAGTTGCACAGTGTTGCAACTAAAGAGCATCCATCAGGTGGTTTGGGATCAATTATGAAGAGGCTTTTAGTCTCTGTCCAGTAATTTGATTTTAATACAGAGAAGTCGAAAAGCCAGAAATACTTAAGCCAATTGGTCATGTGATTATATTTATGTTTTTAAGTTATGATGAGAAGGCTTGTGTAAAGACTGCGTTGTGAGGACTTTATCGCGGAATGGTTAGCTTTGACAGAAAATGCAGTGCTCATAGAAAAGAGACAGCTATAGGACATGCTTGTGTAAAAGCAACCCATTGTATAAATGGACTTGTGGATCAAAGGAAATTGTCAAAGTTGTTTACAATGTTAGATGTGTGAAGTGATTAAATAGTCAAATCAAGAGGGGAAAATGTGCACTTGAGAAGAGTTGATGTCTTCCACATTTATAGAAATATATTTTAGTAAGAAAGCGAAAAAACCAGAGCTTGCAACTTTTGGGTTTTCCCATACTTGCTAGAAGACTGAGCATCAGCACCAAGAAAGTAGTCAGAGATTAGGGAGCTATCAGAAAACAGTAGCAAATTGGAAAGCTAGAGACATGAACGTCCACAAAGAAACACGTTCCCACTTAGGAAGAGTCAATAATCTCTTTCAAAGATCCATAAAACATTTGTTAATGATGAAAGGAACCCAGTCTCCCAACTTTTGAATATCATTATCTGTGTCTAAAGTCCCCACAACTTTATAGACACCTTTGCTTCCCCAGTTTTCCTCCATGTGTCCTCCTCTGTGAGAATTACAGGAAGGATCCTGACATAATACCTTTGTATATGTGAGTCTAGTAACTTCTCCCAACAATGGTTTGGAGGGAACAGCCTTGCTATAGCCTTTAAAATTTCTGGTCAAAATTTGAAAATGACATATTACAGATTAAAATGTTTTGGGTGTCTTTATGATACTTATTTTTAAGGTATTTGGATAAGTGAATACATTGTTGTCTGCTAGTAGGAGATACACAAATGCAATTATGGGGAAGTATTCTTAAAGAGCCAAAAGAAACCAAAATTTCACAGTTATCTTTTCTTTGTAATTTTTATTTTTTACTTATTTACTTTTACATCCCACTCACTGGTCCCTTCATGGTCACCCCCTCCCACAATCCTTCCCCAATTGACCCTCCACAAAATTAAGTTTTATAAAGTATGGAGAGCTGTATGCCATAAGCTATAATTAGATTGTCCTATGGACATCTCTTGGGACAAAATGACCAGCCTCCCTTTGATGGAAGCTTGGCTGGTATAGTTCTAAGATTTGACTACTTGGAAGATCCATGTTGGCCACAGCTCTCCATATCCAAATTCTGCTCAGAAAGAACTTGTCTCCTAGAAGTGCTGACACACCTAAGATCACAGGCTCACAAACAACTCCAGTCAATGATAGCAAGACAAGCTAATACCAGAGAAAATCAGATGGGGAGAGGCAAGCACAAGAACCTAAGCAGTAGAAATCAAGGCTACTTGAAATAATTCCGTGCATCCTATCAGATCACCACAAAAACAGTCTGGTCTTCAATGACAACAAAAACAACAGAAAAATACACATGGGAGCTGAATGATGCTCTTCTCAATGAGAAGTTGGTCAAGAAATAAATTAAGAAAAAATTAAAGACATTTTAGAATTTAATGAAAATGAAAGTATAACATACCCAAAATTATGAGACACAATTAAAGCAGTGCTGAGGAAATCTCATAGCTCTGAGTGCCTCCAAAAAGAAACTGGAGAGAGTAGCAGCTTGACAGCACACATGAAAGCTCTAGAACAAAAAGAAGCAGATACACCCAAAAGGAGTAGGCAGCAGAAAATAATCAAACTCAGAGCTGAAATCAACTGAGTAGAAACAACAACAACAACAACAAAAACTATAAAAAGAATCAAGAAAATTAGGAGCTGGTTCTTTGAGAAAAATCAACGAGATATATAAAACCTTAGACAGAGTAACCAGAGGGCACAGAGAGAGTAACCAAATTAACAAAATCAGAAATGAAAAAGGAGACATACCAACAAGAACAACTGGGTCTGCACACTGGCTCAAGTTTGGAAATTGGTTGACCGGCAGAGATTGCCTTTTGCCGCCATCCAATGTAGCTTTTCTTTCATTTGTTTGATAATTTTTTTTTTTATTTTTTGCTTATACAGATCAAACAGATATGCAGTAGGCTTCCTATCTGTTTGATGCCTGGAAACACTGTGACTGACTAACCAGTACCAAAGGTCTGAATGAGTCGTGCCATTATAAATTTCACCTCTCCTGTGCTGGCCATTACGGGCTATGTCATCATAAACACCGTTTTGTCTATGCTGTCCATTATACTAACTACAGTCACTTTGTCTCTGGTGATTCATTGTTGCCACCTGGCCCTTGTTACTTTGGGACACAATTAAACCCATTGCATTTAATTCCTCGAGTTGAGCAGCAGCATCTCCAACCCTAAGGTCATCTCCAACCCTAAGGTCATCTCCAACCCTAAGGTCATCTCCAACCCTAAGGTCATCTCCAACCCTAAGGTCATCTCCAACCCTAAGGTCATCTCCAACCCTAAGGTCATCTCCAACCCTAAGGTCATCTCCAACCCTAAGGTCATCTCCAACCCTAAGGTCATCTCCAACCCTAAGGTCATCTCCAACCCTAAGGTCATCTCCAACCCTAAGGTCAGGTCATCTCCAACCCTAAGGTCATCTCCAACCCTAAGGTCATCTCCAACCCTAAGGTCATCTCCAACCCTAAGGTCATCTCCAACCCTAAGGTCATCTCCAACCCTAAGGTCATCTCCAACCCTAAGGTCATCTCCAACCCTAAGGTCATCTCCAACCCTAAGGTCATCTCCAACCCTAAGGTCATCTCCAACCCTAAGGTCATCTCCAACCCTAAGGTCATCTCCAACCCTAAGGTCATCTCCAACCCTAAGGTCATCTCCAACCCTAAGGTCATCTCCAACCCTAAGGTCATCTCCAACCCTAAGGTCTGGCACAAAGAAAAGGGCATCAACGAAACCTTTCAAATGTGCTTGGCCCCCTCTCACCAGTTTGAGCCTCATAGGATTCATGAAGGGCATATCTTCTGGGTCTTCCCATTGTGGAGGATTAGATACACAACATATCCACGCTAGCACTGCAATTCCCGTGAGCCCTAAAATCCCTTTGTCAACACTGAGCCAAGGGACATCAGGCATCTCCAACTCCTTTGCAGTAGGCCATCTTTTGATAAAAGCTTCAGCCAATCATTCATACAAATTTTGTTTTTAACTGTTTGAGCTTCCATATTCAACCTAAAATCTCCACTCAGAGGGCTCATGTCAATCAAGTCAGCCTGATCTAGTTTTATGTTCCTTTTACCATTATCCCATAGCATTAAAATCCATTCCCACACATATTCCCCAGACTTCTGCTTGAATGAATTAGCAAACTCTTTAAGCTTCTTCATACTGTAGAGCATTTCCTCATGGACTTTACTTTATACCTCCCACCTAGGGGCCGGCTTTGCTTTGAGTCTGGTTATGGGTCTAGAAGAAACTATTGGTGGGCCTTGAGAAACATTAATATTGTCTTCTCCGGCATTTTCATTAGAAAAAGTCACTTCTGGTTTATCAGACTCTGAGGAATCAATTTCCTCATGTGAAAGAAGCATTAATTCAAGGGTGGCGCTGAGGGTACTACTTCCTCAGGTGGTGCAAACCCTTGGGAATCTGAAGACTCGAAATTCTCAGCTTCAGCAGTGTCCTCTCACGCATTCCCATCCCAAGTTATAGGATCCCATTCTTTGCCAATTAATGCCCTTGCTTTAACTGCTGACACCCTCTGAAGCTGAGACTTGAATTTTTGCTGGTTTTCTTCAACTTGAGCTCTAATGGCTGCTGGAGAGAGGATTCTCTTTAAGGACACATCTAGCAACCTTTTGTTATATATAAGTACACTGTAGCTGTCTTCAGACACACCCGAAGAGGGCATCGGATCCCATTACAGATGGTTGTGAACCACCATGTGGGTGCTGGGATTTGAACTCAGGATCTTTGAAAGAGCAGTCAGTGCTCTTAACCACTGAGCCATCTCTCCAGCCCTTCTAGCAGCCTTTTGATGGTTTACATGTATCTGGAGCCCTTCGATTTTACCATTCAGTTCATTCTTTTCCTTCATCATTTTTTCCAGAGATGCCAGCAAAATCATTTTCCAAGTTCTTCCCATCTTTTAGAAAGTTTTGTACACCAAATCACCTAATTTATCAAGATAATCAAAGGCTTTAGCTTCTATAAGTTTGAAATATAGTTTCAACCACAGAACTTCAATATTCTCTGAGCTCAAGGAGAGAGAGAATCTGGAGAGGTTTCAGTAGTTGGAGGTGCTGGTGAATTATTAAACCAATTCGAGATTCTTAAAAGATTTATTCTTATACTTCTGCTCCTCTAGAAACACTCCTGGCACCAACTTCTGTATTAGTCAGGGTTCTCTAGAGTCATGGAACTTATGGGTGGTCTGTGTATAGTGAGGGGATTTGTTGGTGACTTATAGTCTGAAGTGCAACTCCCAACAATGGTTGGGAGAAGCTGTGAGCAGAAGTCCAAGGATCTAGCAGAGATCAGTCCCACAACACAAGCAGGGTAATATAGAGAGCCTGTCTTCTTCCAATGTCCTCATTTAGGTCTCCAACAGAAGGTGTGTCCCAGATTAAAGGTGTGTACCACCACACCTGGATTTGTGACTTTCTTTGTCCCAGATGACCCTGAGCTCAGAGATCTCCTTGCTTTAGTGTCCTAAGATTCATAGTCTCTATGGCTCAAGATCAGGATCAAAGGTGATCCTCCCAATTCTGGATTGTGGTTTATTCCAGATATAGTCAAGTTGACAACCAGGAGTAGCCACTACATGGGGATAATATAAAGAGGGTCAGGAAACTAAACAGAGATGAGTAGCAATGGGGGATAGGGAGCTAGGGGTTGATACTAGAAGTTACCAGATGCCAGTGAAGCACGAGGCTCCCAGGACTCAACCATAATGGGATCATCTGAAATGCCCAACAAAAGAAGGGAGAACATTAGGAGGCCATATTCAGAGGTTACGCAAGGCCCCTGGTTGAGGGCTGGGTCTACCCACTCATCTCCAATGTTTTAACCCAGAATTTCTTCTGTCTAAAAAAAATATGGGGACAAAGTAAGGAGCAGAGGCTGAAGAAAAGGACATCCAGAGACTGTCCTACCTGGGGATGCATTCCATATACAGACCCCAAACCCAGACAGTATTGCAGATGCCAAGAGTGAATTTTTCTTTTTCCAATGCCCTTATTTAGGTCTCCAACAGAAGGTGTGTCCCAGGTGTGTTGCATGTTGACAGAAGCCCAATATGGCTGTCTCTTGAGAGGATCTGTCAAAGCCTGACAAATCTAAATGTTGATTCTAGCAGCCAACCATTGCACTGAACACTGGTACCCCAATGGAGGAGTTAGGGGAAGGATTGAAAGAGCTGAAGTGATGTGCAACCCCATAGGAAGAACAACTATATCAACCAAACAGACCTCCCAGAGTTTCCAGGGACTAACCACCTACCAAAGAATACAGATGTATGAACCTATGGCTCCAGATGCATGTATAGCAGAGGGTGGCCTTATCTTGAATCAATGGGAGGGGAGGCCTTTGGTGCAGTGAAGGCTCGATGCCCCTGTGTAGGTGAATACTAGGGCACTGAGATGAGAGTGGGTGGGAGGATGGTGGAGAACACTCATAAACCGGGGGAGGGGGAGATGTTATAGGTGGTTTGTGGAGTCAGAACCAGGCAAGGGAATAACATTTGAAATGTTAAAAAGTAAAATTTCCAATTAAAAAAAAGATAAAGAAAGGCCTCCTGCTATGCGGAACATATTGTAAGTAGTTCCTTAAGAGAAAATATCGACCGTAATAACCTTAAAGTTGCAATCAGAAAATCCTGATGGAAGGAAACCCACAGAGCTCCACAGGAGTTAGGTGAATCAGATGGACAGCAAATTGTAGGTCTGACAGGAAAGGTCTCCAGTGCTACGGGAAGTTTTCCAGGTCCACATCAATCTGGCTGGTTAGTCAGGAATCTATAGCTGTGGCATTGAAGATGTAACCCAGAATCAAACTAAAAGCTGATCATAATCATCCTCTTTGTTTTGCAAAGTATTTAGGATTTTGCCAGGAATAATTAGAAAGATAGAAGTTAAAACTGAAATCACTTTGGGATATAAAATGCACTCATAAGGGCCTCCTAACTTTATAAACTCATAAATTATTTACATTACTAAAGTTCTGAAAAAATCCATGTGACCTGCCTAATATTTGGACATATCTATGAACACATAGATGCCCATATCTGAATATATAGAGCCTGTAAATATATTATATTAAATGGAAAAGAGCATTGATTCTTATTCCTTACACTAGGAAGAGTATTCTGCAGCATTCAATGTGACGGTCATAAGAGTCTTAGCTGTGGCAGAAAAAGAGAGAAACATTTGGGGGAGGGGTGCTGTGTGAGGAAATCTCATGAGCACATTGCTGGCCTTGGAGTTGGATGGAGACATGAACCAAGGAGTTGGGAGAGCATGGTGTCTATAAATAACAAGGCACAAGATGGTAGATTTTCCTCTAAAGACAACAAAACGTTCATCAGCTTTGCCAATACAGTGAGACTCGCTTGTGCCTGCTGAGTATAAGAGTGGTGTGTGTGTGTGTGTGTGTGTGTGTGTGTGTGATGTATGTTTGTGTGTGTGATGTATGTGTGCATGTCTGTGTTTGTGTATTTGTGTGTGTGAGTGTGTGATGTATGTCTATGAGTGTGTGTATGAGTGCGTGTGCGAGTGTGTATGTGAGTGTTTGCGTGAATGTTAGTGTGTGTGAGTGTGTATGTGTGTCTGTGTGTGTGCGAGTGTTTGTGACTATGTATATTTGTGTCTGTGTGTATGTCTGCGTGTGTATGTGAGTGAGTGTGTGAATGTGTGTGTGTGTAAATGTGTGTGTGTGAGTATGAGTGTATGAGTGTGTGTGAGTGTATATGTGTGTGCCTGTGTGTGTCTGTGTGTGTCTGTGTGTATGAGAGTGTGTGTGAATGTGTGTAAGTATGTGTGTGTATGTGTATGAGTGTGTGTTTGAATGTGTGTGTGTCTGTGTGTTGTATATGTGAGTTTGTGAGTGTGTGTATATGTGAGTGTGTGTGTATGAGAGTGTGTGTAAGAGTGTGTGTGTGTGTGTGTGTGTGTGTGTGTGTTTGTGTGTGTGATGTATGTTGGGGGAGCACAACTGTCATGGTGTAACTGTGGAAGTCAGGGGACAACTTTCTTTAGCCAATTCTGTCCTCCAGCTTTCTATAGATTCTGTAGATGAAATTCATTCTGCCAGATTTGTGTGATGTTTGCTTTTACCCAGCAAGCCATTCTTACCAGCTCTGAATTTGTTTTGAGTTACAAAGTTTGTATCAACGACCCACTTCTCAGTTTGGCTGAGATGCATGAATTAAGGGATCATCTAGTCAGTGCCAATTATATGGGAAGGACAATTCTCCAAGTAGAAAATACCATGTAGTTTACAACTTGTTGAGCTTGACTTGACTTAAAAAGTAAGCCTCTCCAGAATTCCAGCAAATAGATTGGACTGTTTGCTTTAACACACAAGGTTCTCCAGAGAAAAGTGGTCTCTTCCAAAAGTCAATTTCATTATGTTGCAGTTTTCAAAACAGTTTTCTGAGCCAAAGCCATGACAGAGCAGAAATGAGAACGGCCACTATTACATTGTTTGGGAAACAGCGTCACTCCTCTTTATGAGGTTGGCTGATTTCTGCTTATTTATAAATGAGAACACAAATACACTGAGTACTAAGAAATCAAGACAAGTAATCTACTGGGTTATCCCTTAGCAAAAGAACATTCCATTAATTTACAAGTCATCTGTGTATTCTTTTTTCATGATTGAAGGAACCTAAAAACATTTGCTCACAACAGAAAGCCTGAAATAAATGGTAATTTGGTTGGATAAAGGTAATTCTAGCTTCCATACCATGCCTTTTTGAGGATGGAATTGCTACCAAGAGAATCAATGAGTGATGTTTCTTACATTGTATTCCTGAAAAGTATGATATGAGGCAAACACTCTTTACTCGTGTTCACATGCTGAAGCTGACGGAGAATCTCCCTGATTTTGCCACATGTGCACAGATACTAAACTTCCTACTTGGGAAACATCCGTCCACATGGTTAACAGAGTTTCACTGTCTCCATGGAAAACTTACCAAATTAAAGTAGAGGGTTTCTATCATTTTCTGTTTGCTCACAATCTCCATGGCCCATTGCAGTAAGGGTTGGATCAACCTGATAAATCTCTCTTGGCTTAGTCCTGCTTCTCATTTAAACACATCATAGGATCAAAACATTTAATTATGTAATATGTTTCCTAGAAACTTTGAATTTTTAGATGTAAATATTCTCTTTGTGAGTTTTTTAGAGTGGAGAAAAGTTCTTCAACCGTTGAGTTGGTGTGTAAAGTTCGTACACAAATTTAGTGGCATAACACACACAGAGTGAAGGACCATTCTTTGCTGATGTAAGAGAATCCTGGTAGATAGGGGTTTTTAACAACCCATGTGTTCTTGTATTTTTCTTCATTTCCTAACAGAAGGGAAAGAGGATGGGGAATGTGATATTCACTTGATACTCTGAGTTGAGCAATGTCTTATCCCTTTATATCTAGACCATTAGCAAGAACTAGTCACAGCATAACACTTCTTTGCCAGGCCAGAGAACCCACCTCCTAAATTTGCACACAGTGTCCAGCATAAACTTCATTAGAAGAGAAGCATAGGTTTTGATGATTAATCACAGCTTTCACTATGGAATGCAACTTACACTTGATATAATTTGGTATATATACATGCACATAAACACACATAACATAAAATCTTTTATATCTTTTGTCAGGTTTGCATCTCTATGAAAAAGTGTAATATGTTTTATTTTATAAGCAATATATGAAACCTCAAAACTCATCCAAATATATAACTATCTGATAAACCATTTTTCTCAATTTACAATACAAGATATGCTCACATCCATTGTAAATACAATCATTGGCTTTGATTCTTTATGTTTTTCTTCTATGGAAAGAGCCTTTCCAAGCCTTTTACTTTGACTACAACAATGTAACTTCTCTGGCCAATAGATGTCAGAAAACATGGAAATAAAGGCTTAAACTATGTCCATGCATTTAGTACTTTTATCAGGAAATTCTACCTTCAGTATTCTAACAACATGTTGCAACTCTATTATCATTAAAGGACTAAAGATGGAAAAGATGAAGTGGCTAAAATTACCCACCATCCCTCAGCAAGTAGTGTGGATTGGCTGCTGTGACAACTGATCAGCGAAATCTACACATCTCATAATCAGCCTGACTGTGTGCTGCTGAAAGTTGATGGGGATGTCATGTGTTACACAGCACCACTTCGTCAACAGTTAACTGATAAAACTTTTCTTTTTTAGTTTTAGACTTTTCAACTCCAGAGCCAAGACAACCATGGTATCACAGAATTTTTCATTTTCCCACTACCTGGTAGGCATTCTCTACATTACATTTTTCAAGAAACCTGTGACTTATAAAGTTTAAATAGTGACTAATCAATTTTTCTTCAAATGAAAAGAAAGTAACCAGACGAGTGGATTGCTATCACTAGCTGTTGCTATTGAAGAGCGTTTGGTATAGAAACACTAATTTTTACACTAGTCATAAGATTCTGAGTTCTTAGAACCTGATAGTATTTTATTTGTATTTAGTTTTATATACAATATCCCATATCAGTTTAGTTACAACCTTCATTTTTTATGTTAGAATGGCTTTTCCCCAAACTGAAGGGCTTGTGTTTGAGAGTAAATCAACATCTAGGAATCTGGGAGGAATCTAGGAGCTCCACTTAGGCCTTTCTGGCCATACAACTATTGCAGACTCCAAAAGGTCATATCATACAGGTGAAGGTCAAGGAGAACACTGATGCTTACTTGAGTTAGTTCTCATCTCTCTACAGTTCCCTTTAGTCTTTATGCATTTTTTTCTGCATAATGTCCCAACCAAGTTTTGGAATTCATGTTTTCTCTCTCATAAGAGTTTTGTTATGCATTTACCAAAGTGGGTTAGTATTTCTACGATTATCTGAGTGATTTGCCCAGACGAGAACACATATCCATATCGATATAGTATCGATAACTATGAGCAGAGAATTAGCTGCTGGCATTTATAACATCATTTCTCCTATTCCCTACAGTATCTACATTATATATGAGATTATTGTTTTGTACTTGGATTGCTGTGTCATGTATGTGTACCTATAGAGGACTGTGGAGTGTTTCTCCATTACTCCCCACTTATTTTTGTTGAGAAAGTCTCTTAATTGGACCGGGGACTTGCCCACAGAGTTAAATCTACTTAACAACCTCCTCTGCGGATTCCTGGGCTCTAGCTCCTGAACCATGCATGCTTTTGTTAGCATGAAGGACCCAGATTATTGCTCTGCCATTTGTTCCCCAAGTACTTGATTCACTAAGCCATCTCTCTAGCACCTGCAAAATTATTTTGAGTTAATTCATTAAAGGGAAGATACGTTTTCCAGAATGGCAGGGCTTTAGGTATTATTTATTTCAGAAACTGTCAGCTGGTGCCAGTTTTCTGGTGAGGCTCTTGTAAACAGATACCACTAAGCTCATAAAAAGACTTTGGGTAGGCTATATCTTCACAGTTTAAAAACCCCACCATGTGTATTTGTTATATAAAAGTGTTTCACTAAGCAGCATCTACTTCCCTTTATCTGCCTGTAGATAATGTCATTTTACTTAAGAACCTTTATCACAGATCTGTACATTGATTTCACAGATTGGGAATGTGAGATCCAATTTGAAATTATGGTTCATTTGTTACTGGGGAGTACAAGAAGTGATATATTGGGATTAAGGACTGAAACACAGTGGGAAAAAAATGAATTAACGAGAGAAGAACCAGGAAACAATTATTTTCGTTTCAAAGTGAAAATCCATAGATTTAGGTGTCAAAGAGGCTGGAGAACAACGGATGGAAAACTAGCCACAAAGTAGGAGACTGGGTCAGCAAGAAAGATGAACAGGACTTGTCTTCTTTCTCCAGGACTGAACAGCTTCTGGGAGATGCTAACACTCTTCCTTTCTTCTAGCTAACTAGGAATTAACTAAAAGTGCCAAAAATAAAGATGAAAGAAAAAATATGTAGACATTAAAACTGATTATCGCTCTCCAAATAAAACAGATGTCTGGAATAATGTTAAAGAAGCTGACCGGAAGACAGACTGGGTGGTCCCAGGGGAGCCTGTGAGTCGTCATGTTGACTAGTTCAAGCCTTTGAAAGAAACTATTAAAATGAAGTAATTCAGATTGCTAGTCTCAGTGACACGCTATCTGACAGTCTCAATGAGAAGGACCTAGGGTGGAAAATGAGTAAGGGAAATGGGAACAAAAAAAAAAAAAAAAAAAAAAAAAAAAAAACCCAGACCATCTTGTCTTAATGATTTCTATGTGATAATAAAATAGAAGTACTATGAATGACGGTCCACAAGCAGGAAACAGGATGCAAGAAGTATACAGTGTTCTATTCTTACAGAGGACCAGTAACATGCATTTGGACATCGCAAGAGAGGGTGGGATAGGTACAGTCACTGATATGAGAATTCAGATTTGGTGAAGGCCAAACTGCGAAGAGCATCAGTGAGTAGAAGTATTGGAGGCTTTCTGTTGTAGGAAGCACTATAATTTCCAATTGAAAGGAACATTAGAAAAATAATATCTAGACAAGGGTGGCTGAATACTGGAGAAGTCAAGACTAATTACCAGTGCCACGAGAAAGATATTTTCTGAGTGTTCATTAAAATTAATAAATAAAAGGAGGTTTCCAATTCTATCTAATCTAATAACACAGCTTTTCGGAAGGGACAAGGGTAGAAAACATAGGATTAAAACATCACTGCAAAGGTGTGGTTCTAGAAAAAAAATCAGGTTCATAGATATATTTTATTATTATCTAGAATATAAAAATAAGAGTTCTTAGCAAATATTTTACTGGTTACAATAATACATTTTAAAAAGCTGTTCTGTGAATTGGGAAAAAAAATGTTTCTCATTGTTCCAAAGCAAATTTCCCAAACATTTTTCAGTTATAAATTTTAAGGATTAAAAAAAATCTAAATGCCTTGACAGTATTTTAGTTGTACACATAAAAATACTGAACAACTATATTTTTATTGAAAAATGAAATCATCATGTTGAAGAATTGGAATAATCAGTATAAAAACTGTATCCCTATTTTCCTCTCTCAGACTCATGATAGATGAAAAATATGAGAAAAACTGTCCTCAAAAAACTGAAAGATCTTTAACTGATGAGAAGAGTCTGAAGAGAAAGTGTGACCCAGATAAATAAAAGCAATATTAACTTCATAAATGTTCACACCTATAATTACAGTCAGAGAAAATGACCACAAAAAAAAGCAGACCTACTAAGTATGCTCCTAACTTCATTATGTTCTATGAAAGAGCAAACATGAAACTGCTGGGAAGAAAAAAAAAAAAAAAAAAAAAAAACCTGTTCCATGACAACTAGGTCCTCCTACAAGCAGGAGTAAACCAGCCATAAGTCAGGTCTCAGAATTTATGGAAGAGAGCCTGTGGAGAAGCCAGGTGTTCCTGGAGAAGATGCTTCATCTCCACTCTTGGACCTTCATCCCCATCCCCATCTGACAACAACAGCTTCTGACTCTGAAAACCGAGAGCTGGTTTTTCTGTGCATCTGTGCTGATGGTTGACCTTAGCTAATCCCATCTTTCATTTACATGATCTTTTTATGGTATTCATTTATAACCTTATGCATTATTAGGTATTTCGAGTGTGGTCTTTATTCCATCATACAACATGTGAGTGAAGGAAAATGATTTGAGCTCCATCCTCTGACTGCTGATAGGACCGGGAAGCAGGTAGTAGAGCCTGCAGTCTCTAACTGCTGATCCCCCCAGTAGCTGGGTAGAAGAGAGGATAGGGAGCCTAGGGGATGGAGGGAAAGGGAGAAGGAAGAGATAGATATTCCAGGAGGAACAAAGAGAAAAACGCTCTTAGAGTTCAGCAGAACCATGGAAGGCCTTAGTACAAGTATCATTGGGATCATAGCTTAGAGGTAGCCAGGCTATGGTAGGTACTAATACTGCCCGGGTACTGATGGGAAGCATGGGAACAAGTCTTGGTCTTTCTGTGTCGTTATTGGAAACTAGCTAAGATAAGAACTACAGCAAGTGTATTGATTTACTACTCATATTTATATTAGATATATTTTATTTTACACATTTATATCACCCCCGCTAGAAAAGGCAGATGCCTGAAGGTTCCTCACGACTGCCAGTCCACTTCGCTGCTTTCCATAGCCTCGTTCCTTCCTGCATCCCAGTGGTATCCATGATTGTATTATCCCTTCATAGTCTGTATTCAAACAATTTTTATTAAATATATAAATAACATTTAGACAAAATGACTGAAAAAATATCTGTTTATGAAAAATACCAAAATCACATGATATCAGCAGTTAAGTAAGCATTATTTGCTGTACAATCTTCTTTGGATACAAAGAAAATTGACCAAACCTGTCTGTGACACTACTATTGTTCATACCATATAAATATTGATCTATATCATTTGATTATTTTGTTATATATGTTTCCTATAGAATAAACTAAACTGATGACGCACACATATTTCTCCAAAATCATCTATGTTCAAAAAGAAGCAATAGAAAATTTTATGTATGAGATACAAAGCCTTCATGAAAGTGTCCCCAACATATTCTCTTGTCACATGTACATTGTGAAGGCACACAAGAGCAAGGGTATCTATCCTCTCTTGTGTTGTTCAAGGCAGATACAATCACAGCAGGGCCTACATGTTTAACATGCCTACTTACCCCACATTACTGCTTTGAAAACTGTATAACTAGAAAAATTTTTGACAGTGTTACAGATTATACAAATGCAAAATATAATTACAATGTTTTCTGATAATATTTTTATATCTTTAAGATGTTAAAGTTGACTTTGTCTGAAGCTATAGGAGTTGGACTTCTGATGATGGGTCCAGAAAGAGGATAGATTCAATTACATTCTGACTTTAGCCAGGACATGGGGAATTGACAATCATGGCACAGAATGGAACTCAGGGATGAAGAATTAATTAAGAAGAAATATTAGATATTAGGGGTCCCTGGTTAAATGGACTTTGTAAGACTATTGCCAAAGCCATATGTGGGTGATGATATGTAGCTGCATGTGTAGTGGGGACTCAAGGAAATAAAATGGAGACTATCAGAGAAATATACCTGAGATTCTCCTATGATATGTTCTAGCATGTCCACAGGCATATACACACTTGCATACATCATACACATAAATCACACACACACACACACACACACACACACACACACACACACACACACATACACACACAAGTTAAAACAAAGTAAAATAAATCTAATAACATGTTTATTTAGTCACCTGTGCCCAAAATATTGATATAAAGCAAACTATATAATCAATAAACTGAATAAACTGATGACATATTCTGCTTTTTCTCTTGTTGTAGCAAGTTTTTGAAACCCATTGTGTCTGTTATACCAATAGTAAGTTTCTGTTCAGACTGGCTGCATGTCAAGTTCCTCAGAGTTTAACACTGCTGTCATTGTAACCAATAAAGGTGTTGTTGGTAGCATAACATTAGTATGTTTATTCTAGTAAACGTGAGAATAATAGTTAGGCCTACCAATTTACACATGATATGCACAATTCATTTTAATTACTCCAATGTAAGAAAGTATAAACATTGAACACTATTTATTGATAATACATTTCCAAACAAATTCTGAACTGTGCTATAAAACAATCTTCATTATATATATATATATATATATATATATATATATATATATATACACAATATTTATCACAACCATATTATTTTCAGGTTAAATTATTTAAAGTAGAATTTCCAAACCAGGAAATACTAAAAGCCACTTTAACAAAGACATTACAAATTATCCACGATAAAGGAATACCTATTTTATTGTCCATTCCATGTAGTGTTAGTGATGATTCCATTCTTAAATCTCAGTACCATTTCTTTGAAGGTGGAGAACAGGGAGTGATTCAGTCACTTTGATCTATCTATAAGGCAAGTTTTAGATCATTCTGGGATGTGTGAGGCTCTGACTCAGAAAATACTTGTATGGATATTTAAAGGCTTGAAACAATTTTGCATTCCATAAATGATATCTTTATTATTTTTACTTATTTATTTTTTGGCATGTGTGTGTGTGTGTGTGTGTGTGTGTGTGTGTGTGTGTGTGTGTGTGTGTGTGTGTTTTAGTATATCCTTGTGAATAAGATTCCTGGGTAACCCAAAAGATTCTAGACTGGAATTATAGGCAATTGTGAGCCACCCAATATGGGTGCTAGGAACCAAACTCAGTCCTTTACAACAGCAGTAGATCCTCTTAATTATAAATATCTCTCAAGACTCTTTTCTGCTATTTTAAATATTTGACATTTTCATGTTAATAATAAACATACAAAATTTAAGTTTATTTTTAATGAAAATTCTGTTGTAATATAAAGATTATCAAGGCATCCATAAATATTTCTAGTGTAGTGAGAGTTTTATCTTCAATGACAGATTATTAATGGCAGATTTATTACATGTGCCAGAAGTTGTCATTCATGCCAAGGCATATAATTTAGTATTTTAATTTATTAATTCACAGAGTCATGTTCCTCACAACTGAATTTCCAAAGGCTTTCTTAAATGTGCTAGTGTCAGCAAATTCTAACAATCACTATCTGTTTTCTCTTCCACTCATTATGACCGATTCTTTTGTTTTCTATTTCTGTAAAGTATTTGATGCTGAACACTTGGAACACAATGAATATAGCATGACTAATTCCTTATACCTGCTATATATTTTCAATTAGTACAGCATTTATTACTATTTCATTAGTCTTTATTTGAAATGACAGAACATTTTCTTTTTGATTATTCTTGATAAGGTTTTTCTCTGGAGCCCAGGTGGGCCTCAAACATACTGAATTCCCAAGCTGAACTTCAATCACAACAATTTTTCTGTCTTTCAGCTTCCCAAGACTTGGAATTACAGACAAGAGCCAATATGCCAAGCCCTATTATATTTTTGTGTATGGTCATGTGGTATTTTGTTTATATATTCATCATCTAATAAACATTTTCTTTGTATTGCAATTTCTTTTTATATTAATAATGTATCTATGAATGTTTAAACAGATTGTGCATGCATAAAGTTTCACATATGTTTTTAAGTATTTTGTATATATACACACCAGAGTAGAATTATTTAGCAAAATGCTGAATCCAGCCAACATTTTAAAGAAGGACAAAATTGTTTTCCATCATGCCTAAATAAAATTCACCCAGGAATATATGAAAGTTCTGATTTCCCCACATATTTCCCAGAGGGCATTTTTTGGTCTCTGTGATTGCAGCCCTTCTACCACTAAAGGGCTAACTCGCGGCTTTGATTTGCATTTTCCTAATGGTTTTTGATGTTGTGTATTTCTTTGTAGTCTTACTGGTCCTTTGTGCCTCTACTCTGCAAAGCATCTATTCAAATATAAGGACTGCCTTTAAATTGAGTTGTTTGTCCTGTGAGCAAAGTTTAGGAATGCTTCAAAACGTCTAGATTGAATCCTCACTTTCTTAAGCCTATTGTAATAAAATCTAGGAATCTCTCTGCTTTTACAGTTTAACCCATAACCCAAGTCTGATAACTGTGATTGCACAGGGACATCCATTTTTGTAACAAATGTGTGACCTCTGTAGCAGTGCCTGCATATTTGATATAAAGAATTTGTTGAACTTTATTTCAACATAATTCAGCTCACATCTACACACTCTTGGGAGAACTCTAAGTACTCTACATATTCAGACAATGTCAAACAACTTTCATATAATACTAATTACTCACTTTTAAAATAGGTGATTTTATATTTCGTGTTAAGTGTCTTGTAAGGGGTAGGCAAAGTTTTCTGTTAAATACAAATCAAAACATCAATTAGTGTTTGTCAGCTATGCATTCTGTATTTTAACTATTTAGGTTTTTTCTTTGGAGTGTGAATTAGAAACAAGCAATAATTGCTAAACATGAGTGTGATTCAATAAAAGTTTATTTATATAACCAAGGAGTCAGGCTTTTATCTCTCATAGGTCCAGGACAATACTATAATCATTCCTGTTTATTGAATATAGCAACATAATAACAATAACATTAATTATAATAATTGGCATTAGAGACTCAACAGGGGCCATTTTACATAAACAATTTAAGGTATTTTTGCGAGGATATAGATTATTTCAATGTATTTTGTGCAAGACAAGTAATTTGATTTATAATTACATTTTGGTTACAATAGGGATCATTACTAATGAATATTTCCAACTGAAGAAAAAATATTTTAGATTGTATTTATTGTATTGTTTCATGTGTATTTTTATTTTTTCTGTATGTAAGGATGTGAGCATAAACATGGGATGCTCCCAGAAGTCAGAAGACAGTGTCTGATTACCTAAAGGTTCTGAGACACTAAATGGGTACTGGGAGTTGAGTCTGGGTACGCTGTAGCAGCAAAGAATGCTTTTAACAGTACAACCCGGTTATTAATTTTTAATTTCTTCATTCTTAAAATACTTCATGAAGCGTCGTGATTTTTTTTATCTTTCTTTGTACTGACTGGTTCTGTGTCAACTTGACACAAGCTGGAGTTATCACATAGAAAGGAGCCTCAGTTGAGGAAATGCCTCCATGAGATCCAGCTGTAAGGCATTTTCTCAACTAGTGATCAAGGGGGGAGGGCCCAGACCATTGTGGGTGGAGCCATCCCTGGCCCAGACCATTGTGGGTGGTGCCATCCTTGGGCTGGTAGATCTGGGTTCTATAAGAAAGCAGGCTGAGCAAGCCAGGGGGAGCAAGCCTGTAAGTAACATCCCTACATGGCCTCTGCATCAGCTCCTGCTTCCTGATCCACTTGAGTTCCAGTTCTGACTTCCTTTGGTGATGACCAACCATGTGGAACTATAAGTAGAATAAACCCTTTCCTCCCCACTTACTTCTTGGTCATGATGCATGTGCAGGAATAGAAACCCTAAGCCACTCTTTCATCTCTCCCACACCCACCTCCTCTTTTTTTATTAATCTCTTTTCTATATTCACATCTTTTTGTGTTATTTGTCTCTCTGGGTTTGGCCAGGGCTACCTATATAACCTCAGGATTGAAATTATCAACTGGAGTTTGGTAAAGTCCCCAGAGATTACATACCTGAGGATAATGAATACTTCTCCAGGTACAGCCAATAGTTCATCAGTAAGACCTAGGTTCTATGAGCCCGTTTCCCATCCATGACTATTGAAAAGGCGTATCTTGTCCAGTTCCAACACAAGTAATTGTGAGGCCCCTGAGTCCATAGTTACATAGATTATGACCAAAGCATAAAGATTTGTGGCCTTCTCCTTGTCTTTAGGCTCATACATCTTGGCCATAATTCAATGTGGTGTAGACAGGGAGGTGTACATGTTTTATTTAATACTGAGAAATCATTCATCACTTATTTTCAGCATCTTGCTCATCTGTAAATTCCTGCGTTCATTTCCACTCACTATGAAAGCAAGCTTCTCTGGTCAGGGTTTGGAATAGCTCTTACCTAAGACTATGGACAAAGGCAGTTAGAAGGCAATTTGAGTAATATTTAAACATAAGCACTTATGGGGACATTTTATATTTAAACTGTGTCTGGTATAGTAGTTTATGCCTCTGACACAGAAGAAAAGGATATCACTTTCTACACAATAGAGCCAACTTTTTTTTTTTATTTGTCATTTTTATCATGGTGTTCATTCTGACTGGAGCAAAAAGAACTTGTGTTGACTGGTTTACTGTGTCAACTTGATTCAAGTTAGAGTCATTAGAAAGGAAGGAGCCTCAGTTGATAAAATGACCCCTTGAGATCCAGCTGTAAGGCATTTCCTCAATTAATGATCAATGAGGGAGAGCCCAGCTCATGTTGGGTGGTACCATCCGTGGGCTGGTGGTTTTAAGTTCTATAAGAAAGTATGCTAAGCAAGCCATGGAAAGCAAGCCAGTAGGGAGTACCCCTCCATAATTTCTGTATCAGCTCCTGTCTTCAGGATCCTGGTCTGTTTGATTTGTAGTCCTGTCTTCCTTCAATGATGCACAGGCTATGGAAATGTAAAAGCCAAATAAACTCCTCCTCCCCTAACTTGTTTGGTCATGATGTTTCGTCACAGCAATAGAAACCTTAACTAGGATCAATCTTAAGGTAGTTTAAACTGCATTTCCATAGTGGCTACTTTATAAATGTTCAAATTCCATTTGTATTTCTTCTTAAACAAACAAACAAACAAACAAACAATCACCCTAAACTGTGTAAAGTTCCAAAGCACATTTAAAACTTTTTAATTGGTTTGTTTGTTTACTTGATGTTTAGATTTTCACAACTTTGTATATTCTAAACACCAAACTTCTTTTAGAAGAATGACTGGCCTATACATTTTTTTCACCAACACTTTGTGGGCTAACTTTCTACCTGACTTACAGTTGGCTGTACAGAGGCAGTTTAGTTTTATGAGATGCTGTTTATTGATTGTGGGTTTATTTCATTTCTTCATTTTTAGTTTCTGTGCTGCCAGAGTCTGGGTGAGAATGTCCTTCTCTGTTACCATAAACTGAATTATGTTTCCTACCTTTCCCTTTATTAGTTTCTGTGTATCAGGTCTGTAGATGATGTCTTTGGTTCATTTGAGTTCAGTTTGGTGCAGGGTAAAAGACGAGGATAGCTTTTCATTTTTCTCTTTATGGATATTCAGTTTCCCGAGTACCAGTTGTTGAGGATGCTATCATGTCTCCTGTTTATAACCTGGAGATCTTTGTTAAAAAGTAATTAGGCAGTTGCAGACACAGCAAGGTCCCCTCTTCTATGCCATTGATCCGCATGTGTATAGATGCTATGTGCATACATGTCTATGTTCTGTCTTCTATTCCACCGATCTACATGTCTACTTAGGTCTTCTCTATTTCATTGTCCTACAGTTTTCAAAGAAAGAAGACAAAAACTGATTGACTAAAGTGGGGGTGGTGGTGTCTAAGGGTCCCTGCTTATAGGCAAGTTGGTCATTTCTTAGTAGTAATCTTCAGTGACGTTCAGTAAGCTTTTCACTGGTTAAATTCAACTTTCTTCCTAGTCCGTGATCATGCATGTTGAGGGCCTTAACTTTTATCCAGGAAGGCAAATTGACCTCTAACTGTAAGATGAAGAGATTTTGAGAGAAGATTCCTGGGGCAGGCTCAGTGTCCCTTTGTAAGTTTTAGAGTTGGGAATGCTACTGCATAGCCTGCAACTCTCTTGAAACTTGAAATTAGAAACTGTCTTTAGAAGAGCTACAAACTACATATCACGTGACTCTTATAAGTTATTCACTGTACAGACAAAGATAAAAAAAACAGCAGTTTCTGCTAGCTTCAAAATATACCCAGGTATCGAGGCAGTAGTGAGACCTTTATAGTCAATTAAAAAGAGTGATCATTCATTCAGTCCTGAGATGGCAAAGTCACAACATGTAAGCAGGGACTGGGCACCCAGAGGTGCCTGGTCATGTAAAATCTTTTAAGAATTGCTAGAAACACAGATGACATGTACTTTCTTCAAAATTGAGAACAGGACATATTATTGTCAGTGGAAGGTGGAAAACAAACTGTCTCTTATATTCAGCCCCCAAATTCCTGTTGCAGTATTTGGAACTTATGGGTAATTGGCAATAAAGAATATGCTGATTCTTGGTTGAGATAAATGAAGCCCTGGGGACCTAAGGGACAGTAGGAAGCTTCCTGGTCTCACACAGCTCTATCCCCCAACATCCCTCTGTGGAGTGGCATAGGTCATGTGCCAAGTCCCTCTGAAGGAGAGGATGTGACCACAGAAATAGGACCACACCTCAAATATGTAGATGAGGTATTCCTAAGCCCTCAGGCCAAGCCAATAGGAAGTACCTGTTGTCAGACTCTGACCCATCCCGAAACTGTATATATGTATGTATATAATGTATATAAGGCCTATCTAAAATTAAAGTGTGTATAGAAATTACTCCATCTTCTGAGAGCTTCTGTCGTAAGAAACATCTCCATTTGGGAAGAAGAGATCCGCTCTCCTGAAATCACCTGAACCTCTCCTGAACCTCTAGCCAGTTCCCTGCTGGCTTAGTCCAGCAGGACATGTCACAGGAGTGGCAGAGATGGAGACAGGGTAGCACCAGCAGTAGATGTAGGAAGCTTACTGTCCTCCCCACTCCCCACCTGCACTAGAGTCACTCTCCTCCTCCCCTGAACCCAGGCACCAGCAGCAGAGGCAACAGAAGCCCTTCCCCCCCCCAGAGATCTCCATGTGGGGTCTCCAGCACACAGCCCCACAGGAACCCACTCAGGTCTCTTATAGGAGGTTAGATTTTGAACTTGTACTACTATAACTGCATTAATCCATAGACAAAAAAAATCTTTTTTTCTTTTCTGGATATAGTTTGGGAAAGAAGAAAATCGGGATGGAATATATCAAGAAACAAAGAAATGTAACGGTAGAGTTGGAACTAGAGCCTAGTCCATTGCTCTTCTTCCTGCTGTCAAAATGACCTCTCTGCCAAGAAGTAACCACAGCAAATGAGATGAAATCCCCACAAGAACTCAGTTACTAGAGAAGTTAAGAATGCTTTTAAAGGTTGTGAAACATAGGGAATAAATGGTTGTTTTGTGCTGTGTTTGATATCTAATGTCCCTAGATACAGGACTTAGTTTGAGAATTTGAAGAAATAGATTGGTGACTTGGTATGAAATCGCCTGTAAAACAGCATCTTTCAACTCATTATATTCAACTTGGTTTTAATCTATCAGCCAAATATGTTAGCTGAATAGGAAGCAGTAATCATTGGCTTCAGAGGAAATTGGCTCTTCCTCCTTCAGTTTACCTAAAAGGCTAGGGGGCAGGGCGAGGTGTTTTCCAGTGTTTATATACACACACGAGGCAGTATGTGTATTTACACAGCACACACATGTCTGCAAAGCAACATGTGCTTGCCCAAGCATCTGGCTTCCTGTGATATGCTGACCTCTGCTCTTGGACAGCTGGATTGGCTCAGCGTCACAGAGACTTAACCAGACTCTCAGACAAACACCGTCTTAAAGCAACTCACTGTTTCTTTCTCCAGCATCCCCCAGGAATTCTGTGGAAGATTACCACCTAGGATATTGTTTTGGCACCTCTGCCTCCCCAAAGAATCTTTCCTGGTTGAGACAATTGTACATTAAAGACAGAGTTTCTGTGAAAAGGACATATTCTGAAGCCCTCCTTCCCATCCCCCCTTCCTAGCTTACACCTTCCAAGGCTCTCACTAGGGATCTGGGGCAAAATGTGAAGCTTAAGGCAAGACAGTTCCCCACAGGGGCACAGACTAAAACAGCCCTGAGAATAACCTTCACCTTGAACAGTGTGAAACTGAAAGCAGGCATCCACTGAGCTGAAACCACCTGGGGCTCTGCTGTTGGCCAGATGTGCACCAAAGGAAACACAAATCACCACCACGAGGCAATGGTGTCTCCTCTCCACTCAGAATGACAGGCTCATGTATGTGTTCATTTGTACCAAGAAGACAGGAAAATTATACCCTAGAACATTTTAATTTTCTGGTCATTTAAATAATAGTCACTGCAATTTACAAGCAAGCTTTTCACCATTTCTCTTCTCAAACCATCAACAACTCCCTAGCCTGGGAATATATTGATTCCTAAGGTCTAAGGTTTCTCTCCAGTTTGCATTCTCTTTTGCCAACCACTGACCTAAAATTTTTCATTAGTGGAAAGCGATCAGGTTAGCCAGAGAGATGAGGGATTTATGATTTGGTTTAGTTTTTTTCCTTTCTAGGAATTCAAATGCAGAATGAGGTCTTTTAGCTTCCTGGGCTGACATTTGTCTCTCTCTATAGCCTCTTGATTTCCCTTCCTTCATAATCTCCTATCTTGTTTCCCTCTGCTTCTCCTGTTTGTCCATCCTTCCTTAGTTCCCAGAATTGAGCTTCCCTTTTTTCATTCCCTTTTCCTTTTAGTCACTGTATGGATTTCGTTGTTTCTCAGCTCTGTATGTCCCTGTGCCCCTATGAATCATTCAACGTATCTACTTCTCATTTAACGTCTTAAGAAGTTATTTCTGTTGACTCCCTAGCTCCCACGGCACGTCAGAGCCAAGAATCTCCTCTTACTCTGCTTAGAAAATTTATGGAAGTTTTTGGAACCAAGTCCCCCAACATCCCTCTCTAATCCTCTAGACTCCTAGATGGATCACACCCACCCTTCCTTTTCTCTCTGAAACTACAAAAGCATTGAAACCTGTTTCTGCCTTGCATAACGAGTCGTCATTCCCCTGTGATCCCCTCCAACCCACCTGGAGACATTTTCAGATACCTCTAAACACACACTATTCCCTTTCTAACTTGCTCTTTCTTCCTAACTTTCCCTTTCTTCCTGTCTTTCTCCATCATCATTCTTTATTTTATTTTAAAATGTCATGTGTGTATACAGGATTTATGTCATTTGCATCATCCTTTCCTTCTCAGACTTTTTCCATGCTCTTTCCTTCTTTGATTCATGGTCCCTTATTTAATTATTCTCAGTTTCCAACCCCCTCTGTGTGTGCATGTGTCTTGTGCATTCATGGGTATAAATATGACCTGCTGAGTTCATCTAGTGCTCATATATGCAACTGTGTTTAGGTTTGACCTCTTCAGATTGGATAGCCTATCAGGCATTCATCCCCGGAGGAGACAGCTTCTCCCTCTCGTAGCTCCCATCAATTGCACATAGTGTTTCATCCTGGTGGCTCACTGTGATGTTTTCACCATCCACTCAAGTTGGATGCCCATTGGTGTTGTTATTGTTCATGTCTGACTCTATTAATGGTGTCCTACAGGAGCCTAGCATGACTGTTCTCTGGGGTTTCACCCAGCAGCCAATGGAGACAGGTGCAGAGACCCACAGCCAAACAATAGGCAGAGCTCAGGGAGTCTTGTCAGGATGGAGAGGAAGGCTTGAAGGAACCAGAGATGTCAAGGACACCACTAGAAAACTTACAGACTCAATTAACATGGGCACATAGGAGCTCACAGAGTCTGAACTACACACCAGAGAGCACGCATGGAATGGGACTGGGCCCTCTACACATATCCAAGAGATGTATAGCCTGGTCTCTGGTCTCTGTGTGAGTTCCCTAACCAACACAAAGATTGGTTTTTTATATACATATATGTATGTATGTATGTATACATATATATATGTGAATGCATATGTGTGTCTGTTCTATATATGTGTATGTACTTTTACTGTGACTGGAGGTACCCACTGAAGCCAGAAGCATCATGGGTGCTCATGTTACCAGCAGCCCTAAAGAGCCTGATGTAGGTGCGAGAAATTGAACTCAGGTCTTCTGTAAAAGCAGTCTTAAGCAGTGAGCCTTCTCCCCAGTAGCATGAGTCACTTGATTTTCATGTTATAGCTACTGGGAAGTTGCCTCTGCTCCAGGAACAGCCTCACAGCCATACACATGCACACAAGCACATTTCAATGCAGTGGAGGGGAAAAAGACAAAAAAAAAAGTATGAAGGAAACATTTGAAAATAGGAGGGTCAGAAGGAATGGAAGGGCATGAGAGAATCATGAGGGGGCAGTCAGCATGCAGATAAATGCAAATAGATCTATTTTTATCACCTTGTACAAAGCTCAAGTCTAAGTGGATCAAAGACCTCCACAAATAACAGGTACACTGAAACTAATAGAACAAAATTCCTTTCTTTTACTCACCTCCAATATCTATTTTATTTTATCCAGTACTTTATGGTTAATGTCCTCTTATAAGTGGGTACATCCAATGAATGTCTCTTGGGGTCTGAGTTACCTCACTCAGGATAATATTCTCTAGTTCCATCCATTTGCCTGCAAAATTCACGATGTCCTTGTTTTTAATAGCTAGGTAGGATTCCATTGTTTATATGAACCACATTTTGTTTATCCATTCTTTAGTCTAGGAACATGTATGTTTTACCCACACAACCCAGGATTCAGTCATTCTCAGCATGTGTAATTGAAACCCAACAATGATAAGAAATGAGCAGTAATTAAAAAGACCACAGATAACCTTAGGACACTTTTCTCTTTCTCTCTTCTGCACCAATCCAAATCATCACGTTCTCTTCTATCTGTCCTGACTACTTTACATCCACAGCTGCAATCGTAACTCACGATGCAATCTCGTCATCTCCCAACTATAATTCATTCTAATCCACCCTCTGAAAATAGTTTCTCTAAAATGAAAATCTGCTCATATCAAAATTTCTTTCAGTGATTTCTCCCCTGAGAGAATGTAGCTCCAAATACCACATGCATTCTCTCCTGAGTCCTCTACCTTGTTTGCTAGTGTTTCTCTACACCACACCATTTCAGCAACAGGGCTCTGCTCTTGAGATCTGCAGGGAAGCTGTGCTAATTTTCATTAGGTGAACTGCACACATGTCACTCTTTTTCTCTAGGTGGCCTTTGTGTTCTCTTCTCTCTTGTAATGCCCAACCCTTGATCTCTGTATCTGCCTTTTTCTGTCTGCTTGTTTGTCTGTCCTCTCATTCTGTCTGTCTGTCTCTCTCTGTCTTTCTGTCTCTCTGCCTCTCCCCCATTTCAATTAAGTTATCTTTTTTGTATCACTTCTTCCTGTCCAGACTTGCTTTGTGTGCTTATAGATATGTTTGTGTGCCTATAGATATATTTGACATATGTTTTTATTATACTATACATTATTCAGCTCTACTAAAAGTGAGAAATTATTTTTCAGACCTCCAGGCTGAGAGATCTTTGAAACTACAATGCAGAGTCTGTTTCTGTCCTTGAAATCATATTTATTATTTTTTGACTACTGTAACTTAAGAAATACAGGGACAGAGTTTTTTGTTTAGTGTGTTTTCTGTTTGTTTTTAGTGAACAATGCATCATACAATGGACCTATAAAGAAAACCCAGTAAAGAGATAAATGGAAGGGAAGAGGGTTAAAAGGTAAAAGAAGAAAGAAAAGAGGAAGGTAAGGAGGGAGAGATAGGAGGAAGGCAAGGAAGCTAAAAAGCATCAGGGAGGTTTTATGATGATACTAATCATGGGACAAAAATCTGCTTCCATGGTGTCAGTTTTTTTCTTCCTTGGGTATTTCAGGCTTTCCTCACTTTGAGCCTGATGAGGGTTTGCATTTGAATATTAAGAAAACTATAGACCTTTTGTTTCTGTGGTCATGTTTTCAAGATTCTTTTGCAGTTCTGGAAAGGGAACCATGGACCTTGCACACAGTAGGCACTCTGCCACTCTGGAAAGTGAACCATGGACTTTTCACACAGTAGGTACTCTGCCACTCTGGAAAGTGAATTATGGACCTTGCACACAGTAGGCACTCTGCCACTCTGGAAAGTGAACCATGGACTTTTCACACAGTAGGCACTCTGCCACTGTGTTATGCCCTCAGTCATGGTTTTTATCTTTTTTTTAAACACACAGACAAGTAACTTCTGCTGTCTGCTGTCTGTGGTGTCAGCGTTACTCTTTGAAATTCCTGATGTGGTGACATTTAGATGCCACAGTGACAATTTGAGACAACAGAGAGTTGTTCACTGAACTGGATGTTCTAGTTGGCAAGTTGAGCACATACTCTGTCACCACAAAATGAGTGGCTTTATTATCACATCATGCCACAGCAATGCCATTACCATGGAAGGACTGTTTCATGGCCAGAAACTGTGCAACTTCAATGCTACCCCAGTTTTGAGTAGGCTAGCTTCTCTTTCTTTCAGGCTCAAGAAAAGTGTACATAGATAGGCTGATATTTTGAGAAATTCATTTTACTTGAGTTTTTTATCTAGGTTTTATATAAGTAGTTTGCCCATTCCCTATACGAATAAGCATCCATTCACCAAATTCATTTTACTCTTGAAAATCTATTAGGTTTAAAGTAATCTTATCACTTTTTTTGATGTAGAATAAAACAATTTTATTTAGAGATAACAAGAAGGAAGAATTGGGGGCATTAGAGTAGTCTTCTTTCTCAACGTTTTCTTTCATGTACTCAACTTAATTCTAAGCTAAAAGCTCTGGATGGAATCAGTATGGGAGGGTAGGGTTGTCAGTATCCTAAAACTTCATTCTTAACTATTGGCAGCAAAATACTATTAGTTGGTTGTCACCTATATCTACTTTGTGCCCAGTTGTAAGTCCTTTTGGCTCTAAACCATGGCCACACAGATGAGCAAGGTTCAGAAACTGTAAGACACAGAAGAAAGCAAAAGTTTATGATTATGGGGAAGAGATCTATAGAAGGGTGCTGTCAAGGATGGTGGTGAAAAAAAATAGGAAGCCATCAGAATGCCTTATGTACATGCATGAAGGTGTCAAAGAAAAAATGTATTAATTAAATTGTTAATACAATTACATATAATAAAATGAATCTTTTAGGAATTGCATGTACATTGAAAAAGAAAATGTTATAGAATTCTGATTGCATATGAACACTTGTGTCATCCTCTTACAGTGGCCCTCATGGGATGTACCATTTCTTCATCATATCTGCCTTGTATATGTGACCTATAAGCTTTTCAGATCAATCATGATGACCTCATAGAGCCTTTGTATTCAAAGAACTCAAGAAGTTAGACTCCAGAGTATCTAATAACCCTGTTACAAATAGAGGACAGAGCTAAATAAAGAGTTCTCAATTGAGGAATACTGAACATCTGAGAAGCATCTGAGGAAGTGCTCGACATCCCTAGTCATCAGGGAAATGCAAATCAAAACAACCCTAAGATTCCATCTCACACCAGTAAGAATGGCTAAGATCAAAAACTCAGGTGACAGCAGATGCTGGAGAAGATATGGAGAAAAAGAAACACTCCTCCACTGTTGGTGGGATTGCAAGATGGTACAACCACTCTGAAAATCAGTCTGAAGGTTCCTCAGAAAATTGGACATAGTACTACCTGAAGACCCAGTTATTCCACTTCTGGGCATATACCCAAAAGACACCCCAACATATCACAAGGACACATGCTCCACCATGTTCATAACAGTCTTTTATAATAGCCAGAAGCTGGAAAGAACCCAGATGTCCTTCAACAGAGGAGTGGATACAGAAAGTGTGGTACATTTACTACTCAGCTATTAGAAACAATGACTTCATGACAGTCTTAGGCAAATGGATAGAACTAGAAAATATCATCTTGAGTGAAGTAACCCATTCACAACAAAAGACATGTTACGCACTTACTGATAAGTGGATATTAGCCCACGATACAATTCACAGACCACATGAAGTTCAACAAGAAGGAAGACCAAAGTGCAGTTCCTTCAGTTCTTCTTAGAAGTGGGAACAAAAATATTCACAGCAGAAAATATGGAGACAGAGTTTGGAGCAGAGACTGAAGGAAAGGTCATCCAGACACTACCCCACCTGGAGATCCAGCCCATATAGAGCCACCAAATCCAGACAATATTGCTCATGCCAAGCAGTGCATGCTGACAGGAGCCTGATATAGCTGTCTCCTAAGAGGCTCTGCCAGAGCCTGATAAATACAGAGGTGGATGCTTGCAGCCAAACACTGAACTGAGAACAGGGTCCCCAATGGAAGATTTAGAGAAAGGATTGAAGGAGCTGAAGGGGTTTGCAACCCCTTAAGAACAACAATACCAACCAACCAGAGCTTCCCAAGGTTAAACCACTATCCAAATGGACCCATTGCTCCAGCTGCACATGTAGCAGAGGATGGCCTTTTTGGGCATCAGTGGGAGGAGAAGCCCTTGGTCCTGCCAAGGCTTGATGCTGCTGTGTCTGGGAATGTCAGGGCGAGGGGGTGAGAGGGAGTGGGTGGGTTGGGGAGCACATGCTCACTGAAACAGGAGAGGAGGATGGGATAAGGGGTTTATGGAGAGAAAACCGAGAGAGGGGATGACATTTGAAATTCAAATAAAATATATCCAAGGTGTGGGGGGGATAGTTCCAAGGTACAATAGTTGTTGTTCCAGATCCTCAGATAGCATTTCCCATCTTTCTGTAAAGGGTGATTTCAGTTTAGTAAAGTATGTCCATAAAGTTTCAACTGTGTGCCTAGCATGACTGCCCAAATATCAGCTGAGCAGCGATGACAGAAATAGACATGCCAAATCTGATAAGGAAAAGCCCACGGGGCCTCAATTTTACACAACGAACTGTATGCAACTGAGGAAATCTGGGAGTAGGAGAGGTGGTCTTTCCCCGGGGACTAATAAACCAATTGCCCAGTGCAAAAGGGTCTGCCAGGAAAACATATATAATATCATATGGGATAAACCCACCTACACATATATGTATCATAACAATTACTGAAAAAAGAAGCCATAAATTTGAAGACCAGCAGGCAGGGATAGATGGGTGGGTTTGGAGTGAGTAAAGGAAAGAGAAATGTAATTATTTTATAATCTCAGAAAAAAAAAAATGTGTTCTGAAAGAGGTCACATACACAAAAGTTATCGATATCCTCATTTTGTTCTATTTTATTATTCATTACTGTTGTTCTTTAACTTTGGCTTATTCATGAATTAATATTTTATAGACACTTGTGTATAGTGACAAATGCATTGAATTATGGCTTGGTATACTCTATAGTTTCAGGTATATCTTATGATGTTTAACTCTGGAACCCATCTTTCTCCAGTAAGAGGGTGATGCTGTACTTAAGTAAAACCACCCCCTGTGCTGTTGTCATTGTGGTGCATAAGTGTCATATCTGGGTAGGGCTATTGGTTACTTCCCTTTCTTGAAAGCTTGTGTAGCACCTTCTGCTACTATGAAAGCTACTTCTCCAGAAGAGGGCTTTTTAATCAGATCCAGCTTAGGTTTCTTAAAACTTGGGTCTTACTTTCAAAACAGGAATTTCTGCCTCTGGGAGGCAAGCAAGAGGCTTTAAAGACTGTAAGAGTTACTCTGACTAGGAACTCAAAAGGAAAGGTCATTTCTGGTATTAGGACTTTTCATTACACAATCTATACATGTTGGATGGAGCATGGTCAGTGGTCCTGAATGTGGGTCCTGAATAGAAGATGGTGGATAAAAAGTCACGGGGAGATTCAGGGGACTAGATCTCAGGGAAAGATGTGAAATATCTCGCTGTCTGCTGAGGTTAAGCGCTTTGCAGAAGGAACCTGTGTGTGGTGAGAAATAGGGGTAAGTTTTTAAACAGTGTGATAGAACTTTGCTGTAATTCCGTCTGTTCATCTGGGCCTGGGCTTCGGTTTTTGTTCATAGGATTTCATTTGTGTTCAAATCTTCTGATGTGTTATGGGTCCTTTTAAGTTGTTGATCTCTTCTCGGTTTACCTTTGGTGGTTTGGATGAATTAGAATTTTGTCTTTTTCTTTTAGATTTTCAAAAAAAAATGGAGTACAGATTTTTAAAGTATCCCCTTAGAACATTTTGAATTTCTTTGCTGTCACTTATAATGTTTTGTAGTTCATTTGCAGTGCTGTTAACTTGAGCCCTCTCTTTCATTCTTCTGGTTAGTTGAGCCAAGAGTCTCATGGTATTGTTCATCTTCCCAAAAGAAGAAAAAGAAACTGTTCTTAAATTCACTGATTATTGTATTGTTTTTATTTTATTACTTTGTGTTCAGATTTTATTATTTCTTGCCTTCTACTGGATGTGAGGTTTGTTTGTTCTGGTTGTTTTTCAAATTTTTAAGTTGCATAATATATTAATCTGGATTTTCTAAAAGGACAGAGCTGACAGAATGGATATCTACAGAAAGGAGACTTGTTAGAGAAGCCAGTAAGTTGTAGTCCAACTAGTCAAACAATGGCGGTCTACCAACAGAAAGTTCAAGAATCTAGGAGTTGTTTGATCCATGAAGCTGTAGTCTTAGCTGGTCTTCAGAATGTTCTGGAATCCTGAAGTAGAAATGACCTTGTCAATAAGAGCAAAGATAAGTAGGGAAAGAACAAAAGCTTTCTTCTTCTAATGTCCTTTTATATACAGGTTGTCACCAGAAGCTGTGGCCTGAATTAAAGGTGAGTTTTCTATCTCAAAGGATCTGAATTATAGGTGGGTCTTCCAACTTTAAATAATTTCCTTAAGAAAGATCTTCCCAGGTGTACCCTGCCACTTGAGTTTTTGCTAATTCCAGATGTAGACAAGCTAATAGCCAAGAATAGTGATCACAAAAGATAATTATTTGTGCTTTTGTGGATTTTTTAAATGGATGTAGAGATAAAATTTCCCTCATGAGACTGTTATTAATGTATTTGGATAGTCCACTTGTGTAGTTTTTATTGTTAAGTACAATGAAAGTTTTTAATTTTTTCTTTATTTCTTCTTTTGTTCCCAATTCATCATTAAGTGGTGATTTGTCTAATCTCAGTTGATTTGTGTAGTTAATCGACATTGGTTTGGTGCTGATTTTAAGTTTTTTTGAACAATGGAAAGATAGGATACGTGAAATTATTTTCATTTTCTGAATTTGCTAACATTTAGTTTGTGTCCCAGGATGTTGTTCAATTTGGAGAAGCTTCTATAGAATTCTGAGTAAAATGTATATCCTTTAGGTTTTGAGAGGAACAGTCTGTAGAGTATTATCTTTGATGTCAATTTGATCCAGCATTTTGTTTTTGTTTTATGATGTTGTTGTTTTGTTTAGTTTCTGTCCAAATTCTGTCTTATGAAATAAGTGGGGTACTTAAATTATCTATTATCATTGGGTTGAAGTTAATTTGTGTAACCTGTATCTTCAATTCCAGTAGTACATTTTCATGAAACTGTTTGGTGTATATATGTTTAGAATAGTAATGTTGGATGCTCTCAACCAAACATTGGACTGAGAATGGGGTCCCCAATGAAGGACTAAGAAAAAGGACTGAAGGAGCTGAAGGAGTTTGTAACCTCACAGGAAGAACAACAATATCAACCAACCATGCCCTGCAGAGCTCCTAGAAACTAAACCACCAACCAAAGAGTACATACACATGGAGAGACCCATATTTCCATCTGTCGCAGAGGATGGCCTAATCATGCATTGAGGAGAGGAGAGGTCCTTGCCCATTGAATGCCAGTGCGGGGAGATGGCAGAGAGTAGGTGTGTGGGAGAACACTCTTCTAGAGGCAGATGAAATAAGGGAATTCCAGAGAGGAAACTGGGAAAGGAGATAACATTTGAAATGCGAGTAAAGAAAATATCCAATTAAAAAGGAATGTCTTCTTGATTAATTGTTCCTTGATCCTAAGTATCCTTCTTTATCTTCCCTAGTTAGTTTAGTTTATATTTTGTCAGATGTTGGAGTAGTGATATAAACTTGGTTCTTGGTGCCATTTGATTAGAGTCCTATTTCCAGTTATTCACTTAAAAGCTATGATGAGTTCATGTAGACAATGCAAGGGTATTTTTTTTTGTTTCTTAATTCACTAAAGCAGCAGCCAGTATGTTTTGATTAGAAAATTGGGGCTATTATCTTTAATATTAAAGCTGTCATTGAATTGTGTGTCTTGGTAGCATTCATTACTTTATGATCTGTGCTTTGTATTTAAATAATTATAGTTTTAATAATTTGTTACTTTTCTTGTTTATGGTTATTCCCATAAATTTGAGTGTTGCTTGCAGTGTTTTCTTTAGAGGTGCTTTTTGAAAATAAGTAATTTTAGTCTGTATCATGGAAAGATTTACTTTCTTCTTTACTTAGGATGCATCTTTATTTCATTCATTCTCTTTAAGTTCATGGGGCAATTTTATTTATTTGTTTATTTATTCTATCTATCTATTTATCTATCATCTACCTATCTCGTGTGCGTGTGTGTGTGTGTGTGTGTGTATGTGTGTGTTTTGTAGGACCTCTTTAAACTCTTGAATAAAATCTATGATTTATAAATTTTCCATTTAAATTTTGTGTTCTGGAGTCTGTCTAGGTAAGTTTCAATGTTGAACATTATTAGATTTGTGGTGGAGGAAGGGAATTTTGTTCTTTCATGTTGTTTGTATGATAACATGTGGACTTTTTGTATTAGTTGTGTGTTTCTAATGTTGACACAGTCCACTGGGCTGGAATTGACAGATGTCGGGTCTAAGCAATCTTGGGACAAAACAGGATATATCAGATTGGCTGTGCTTGTGGATAGCCCCGGCACAAATGGGTCAGGAGGATCATGAGAGTAGTAAACATCCTTGAGTAGAAGAGGTTGGCCCAAGCTGTGCTGGGAAATTTAGGTAACTTCTCTATTAGCTATAAAATGTACTATTCTCAATCTATTCCATATTGTCATTTAGAATTTCAATACATTGACCCAAATACAGTATTTCTGTGTTGATTTATTTGGGAGCTAGTGTCTTAAAATTTATGGCCTCAAAACTACTTTAATAAATAACTGACTACTTAGAATTATTCTATTCTTTTATGTCAATGGCTATTTTGTTAGTTAATTTTGTTTATAAAACATTTTCTAGAGTAATGGAACTTAGAATAATCACATGATTTGTATTTTTCATGGAAGATAAAATGCTTCCAGATGGTGTTAGATGTTTGAATAAAGATGTGTTAATCTAGAATTTTTTTGAATAGCCAATGGCAGGGCAGTTTTTCAAAGATTGTTATTTGTTCTAAGATTAAGAACAGACTTACAGGGTACAGAGTATGCAAGTATTTGTGACCATCTATGGCTAACTGAACCCAAGTAAATACACTGGTTATGTAGGATTCAATGTGAACCACTGTAAGAACTGATTACTGAGTCATCCATTGGTTGCCGAGAGATCTGTGAAACTCATGTGCTGAAGGGTCATCATTCCCTTTGTAAAGACATATTCTTCCATCAGATAAATGGAAAGACCTCTCTTCTATCAAGCTATAGTCCTCCAGAATAAAAATGAGGATGATCTTAGAGCAGTTTCACTAAAATTGAAGGATTCTCTCTGAAGGTAGGTAGGACCATCTTATGGGCTGTAGTCCTGGACTGATGAGTAAATAGAACACAGCATTGGTCTCCATCTTGTTTCACAGTGTGCAAAGGCGATGTGAGCGTCTGCTTCATTCTGCTGCCACTGTGCCTTCCTCTCCACGGTTGGCCGGATTCCCTTGACTACAAATCAGAACTTTCTTTGAAGATGCTGCTTCTTGGGTTTTGTTCATAGCATTCTTAATTTATGGGCAGCTCTCCCTGGTTTTGTATTAGGCACATCAGGATAGCCTATGGTTATATCTGAGACATCAGCTGAAATGATTCAGATGACCTGGTGTGATTGTGTATGCAAACCCAAATCAATTTTTTAAATTATTGTTTGATTGGATATTCTCTGTATTTACAATTCAGATGGTATCCACTTTCCACCAATCACATCCCCACTCCTCCACCCACTGCCTCAAGGAAGGTGCTCCCTTTCCCAACCTCCCTCTCCTACCCCAGCATTCCTCTACACTGCAAAAACGACCCTTGCTGGACCAAAGTCCTCTCCTCCCATTGATGCCAGAGAATGTTATCCTCTGCTGCATATGCACCTAGAGCCATGGGTCTCTCCATAACAACTATCGATTGTATTTTAGTCCCTGGGAGCTGTGGTGGGTTTGATTAGTTGATAACTTTGTTCTTCCCATTGGGGTTGCAGGCCCTTTCAGCTCCTTCAGTTCTTTCTCTAGCTCATTTTATGCTTTCTGCTCAGCCCTTGGAATGAATGCAGGAGAAAAGACATTGATGAGTGCTTTGTCATCTCTACCATGACATGAAGTATAGAGGTTCTTGTCACATGGAGAGGCAGGGTTCCCAGTGAGTGCTCCAGTGACTAGGAAGGTTGTGTCTTTCTAATACCTCATCTTGGAAGTTATGTAACAATACCCCGTCATGTGGTATTGGTAGCTCTAGTTGTAAGTACACTCAGACTGCAAGAAGAGAGAGAACAGAATGTGTTTACCAAGGAGAGGAATAGAGAAGCTGGGCAGTTATTCTTTGAAACTTTTACAACTGGAGTGCTGGCAAGGTTACAAAGAGATGATAAAAAAAGAATTTAATTAATTATATTGGCATAATGTTGACTATATTTAATTATGTATTTGTGTTTATGCAATGTGTATGTAAATGCGTATACCTTCTTCTATCTGTATCTGTATGTATTTAATGTCATCCTACTCTGCTTTTATCTTATGTTTTCTACTCTGATCTTCACAGTGTGTCCATTGGTTCATTGAGCTCTTGATTCAACTGCTTCCATTTTCCATAGGATTACAGGTATGTTCCACTACTGTGAGACTAAAACATACATTATTAAAATTACAAATTTATGTGATAAAATGTTTTTTCTTATGATATATTCCAAAGAGTAGGTTATAAAACACCCGAAACTATGAATAAATATACGATATATAATATATGTATGTGTGTGTATGTATGTATGTGTACACATATATGTGACTATGATTAAAAGTGTAGTTAAAAAGTAAAAGTAGAAATTAAGAAATTAATTGAGTGAGATATTGGCAGAAGCCAAAGCACAAATTGCCAAGCATCTTCCCTTCATCAGTTGTCTCCGGTGGGGAACTTTGCTTCCTGTGTGTCCTACTTACTTTGCTTCTGCTTAACCATATAGAGACCCCATACATTGGCAGAAAACACTGCGGTGTATTCTGTACAGGATGGGGCAGTCTTCAATTCTTTGGTTAAGGTCAGCCAAGGTACCTTAAAAATAATGAAAGGAATTAAAAGATGCTATACTTTAACAACTGCTTTATAACACTGATGCAGACTGCTTCTTGGCTTGCATTTGTAGACTGAGTATCTCCCAGTTTCTATGTAAGTCATTTGGGGGGAAGAGATTTCCCAGGTCTACTTTTGTCTGGCTTCTTCACTGTCACCTGTGTCCTGGTATTGTTATCTACTCAATGACTGGCCTTGCAAAGCCATTTGGAAAGCATTCAGGCTTTGATTGTGAGTTGATACTTTAACTATTTGCTGTCTTTAATGATCTGCTGGAAATAAAAATGCAGGGTTGGATGCACTGATGTCCTTAAAACAGGTTAAGGATGAAGAGTTAGAATAGCATTCCATACCCAACTTATGCTATACGTGTATGAGCAAGACAATCCCTTTGTAGTGGAGCTTCCTTGGCACCTCTTTGCACTAAAGTACAGTGAAAGTACTAAAGTAGGTTCATGAAAAGAACACAATGCAGTTGGAGTCTGATCTCCACCATGTTCTGTCTAGTGCCGAGCCATGTCTGTTAAGATAAACTTCCCACTTGAGTTTATCAGTTGGAGGGTGTACTTCCATGTATCAGGATCACAAGGGATCATGCATTAAGCCCAGGGACTCCCATAAATTCTTCTCTTCCTTTCTTTAGGTTTGGAAACGGCAGAGGACTTTATTGTTTATTTTGATCTCTTACAATTGGCTATATTTTTAATCATGCACTTTCTTCTTTCTTTCTTGAGGAAATTTTACCTCAAATACACATCAGACCATATCATAGAAGAAACAGTAACATTCTAGAACATTATACATATAATAGATAATTTCTTGTGCTCTGCTATGACCAGGTTCTTCAGTGAAATATGAAATGTTGCCACTTTTGCTAGGGGAATGGTAATGTCACGTTACTTTGATTTTAATGAGAACTGTTCCAAAGGTGGAACCCTTTGAGAGCTCCTTTATTAAACACCAACCCTGACTGTTTTATGCTCTGCAGGTGCTATGTAAATGTCAAATATTAATGTTTTACTATCTAGTAAAAGAGATGAAATAAGATTTTTGTTACTGCTTATTTCAAAGGCTCCAAGAAAGCATGTGTCATTGTCCTTTTGATTATTCAGCTGCAGAGTCACTTGACCTCAAAATATGGCAATGAAAATGGACACCAGAGATTCTGTCATGTTCATAATAAAAGTTAACATGGTTAACACTTTGAGGGCACTTTTTAAACTTCAGCACTTGCAATGAGCTCTCTTTATGTGTTATCTCCTCCAAGCCTAACCAATTACCATGAGATGAATGAGACTATTAGATTTCAGTGGCAGAGAAATTGGCAGCTTGAGATTCTGACTCAGGACAGACACTAATTGAGAGACCAAAGATTAGTGACCTCCAAGAATGTGGAGTATTGAGAACCGTCACACAGTTAGTGAGGATATAAATAAAGAGAATATGGGAAATATGTGGATTATTTTTCATTGTAAACACTGAATAGAACAGTCCCATGTTGAGAGTGTATCTGTACTCTCCAAAATCAAAGCAAGTAGACTGTATTATTCACCACAGGATTATGTCCTCGGAGCCTGAGTGGACACATATGGATGAGTAAATAGAGAAGTATACTCTCCTAAGAATATAATAATACCATTCAGTTATAAAACCAAGACATCGTTGTACCTTCCGACACTACAAAGGACTTGAGGCTCTTCTGTTAAGGAAAATGTGTCACACAGAGAGACAAGTGTTTCACAGTCTCACGTGTGTGTGAAACAGAAGTCAAATGCATAGAAGTAAGAGTTTAATGGTAGTTGCTTGAGACTAGAGATAGGTGTAGAAATGGGGGGGGGCAGCGGTGGTTAGTCATGGGAATTTGGTGAGGAATAAGTTTGAAACATGCACTCTACTACATGATTATTATTTATAATTCTGTCTTGGGGAAGGTACTAATCATTTCCAATTACCTTTTATGTGTGTGTGAATGATGTATATGTGCTATATGTATGTATGTGTAGGTTGGTGTGCATGTGTGTATGAGTGAATGTTCATGTGTGAGTGCCTATGTATGAGAAGAGAAGCACATACTGCTCTACTCTGCTGTGGAGGACAGGGGACAGAGACTCTCGTGTGTTTGCCTTTGCCTTATGTCTTGTCAGGCAGTTTTTTGTTGCCTTCTGCAGGAAATGCCAGATTAGCTGGCCTGCCATCCTCCCCGGATTCTCCTTCTCTGCCCCCCATCCAACGGTAGGTATCTGGGATAAAAAAAATCTGATAAAGCTTTAAATATTACATATTCTCCCATTTTGTTTTTCAAGATTTGGTGATCAATATCCACACAGATCGTCCCAGTTAATCTTAGTACATCACAAAGCACAAAAGCATAAATGTATGAGATGGAGGTCATAGAGGTGGCAGGGAAGTAGGATAGGATGAGTCACTTCAGTCACCAGAAGGCATCCTGTGTGTCTATATGTGTGTGCCTCTCTGTGTGAGTGTGTCTGTGTGCATACACACATGAATGTGTGTGTTTGCAAATGAAGCAAGTTTAATTTTAAAAAAACATTCAATTTAGTATCAAAGGTTTACTTGATATTTTGTTAATACATTTCTATCTTTCATTTATTTACTTTTATCATAAAGAAAATAGCTTTAAATCAATGAATAACATTGAAATAATGAATTCATTTATGTACACAAATTTACAAATTTCTCCAGGCGGTAAATGAATGATTGCTATTTGAAAAATAAGTGCCTACCTTATCAAAGAGTGAGATATAACTAACTGTAGTACCTATAGTCTCTAGCACACATCTTCTAGGCTTATTCTAGTGATAGACTGTTTGGTCTAGTGAGATTCAGTTATGGGCCCTTCCAAACAATGTTATCTGCCCTCCAGCAAAATGAATTTATATTTTACATCTTTTGTTCCAAGTACAGAAGTCTATCTAATCTCATTTCATACATAATGGCTAAGATTCAACATGGGTGGTCCTCAGTTTCTTGACTCTTGTGCAAATAAGAAATTTGGATATCATTACATAAGGAAGAAGATAGGCAGTGAAAGACCAGAGCCTTGTTTCACTCAGAGTTCTAATGATACCAACTGCATTTTATACTAAAAGTCTTCGTATTTAAATTTTTGGATATTGACTTTAAAAATGTGTTTTGCATGTTAAGAAGAAATCTAAGAAAGCAACCATTTGTTAATTCATGGATGTTTGATAAGTGCTCAAGAAAACTTAAGTTATTAAATTTTTAATATTAAATTTATTTTTAATTGATCCAATGTATACCTGAAACTTCTGAGACCCAAAGAAAGTTATTTATCGAAAATCATATACTTTGTGTATGTCCTTAAATCAAGCATGTTTCATACTATGTTGGGAAAAAATATTACTAACAATATTAAGAGGCCTGGGATGAATGCTAAGGTAATAAAGGTTGGAAACCATTTTTCCCTGGATTCTGTGCTCTAGAAAATACAGGTCCTACAATTCCTGCACTCAATACATTTTCATGACTGTTTCATTTGTTTACATTCCAAATGTTGCATCCCTTCCTGGTTCCCCCTCCAAGAGTTCTTAACCCCTCTAGTTTGGTTCCCATCCCACCCCTTGCATCCCACCATCACCCAACCACCCAACCCCTCTCACCCCCCTCGACATCTCTCTTCCCTAGGGCATTGAGTCTCTATTGGATTAGGCACATCCTCTCCCACTGAGACCAGACAAAGCAGTCTTCTGCTACATATATGCCCAGAGCCATGGACCAATCAATATACTTTGATTGGTGGCTTAGTCTCTGGGAGCTCCCATAGGTCCTGATTAGTTGATATTGTTTTTCTTCCTTTTAACTTGCCATCACCTTCAGCTCCTTCAATTTTTTCTCTAACTCTTCCATAGAGGTCCCCAATCTCAATCAATGGTTGGTTGTAAATATCTCTGTCTGTCTCAGTCAGCTGCTGGCAGAACATTTTTGAGGGCAGTCAAGCTAGGCACCAGCCCAACATGGTATCAGTAATAGTGACAGGGTTTGGTGCCTACTCATGGGATGGATCCCAAGATAGGCTGGTCACTGGAGGCCTTTCCCTCAATCTCTGCTCCATTTTCATCCTTCTATTCCTTTTAGACAGTAACAAATCTGGATCAAAAATTTTGAAGGTTGGTGACCCAATCTCTTCACTGGGAGCCTTGTCTATCTATTGGAGGTGGTCTCTTCAGATCCCATCTTCCCACTGTTGAGCATTTTGGTTGCGGTCATCTTCACTGAGTCCTGGGAGCCTCTCACATCCCTGGTGTCTGAGAACTTTCTAGCAGCTCCCCCCACCTCCCACCCACAACTCAGTCAGCTGCATATTTTCATTCATTCTCCAGATCCTGTGAGCTTCTCCTTTGTCTCATCTCATACCTGATCCTGCCACCGCCCTGTTTTCTGCTCTTTCATCCTCTCACTCAGGACTTTCTCTCCTTCTGCCTCCCATAATTATTTCGTTCCCCCCTCTAAGTGGCATTGAAACATCTTTAGCTGATCCTTTCTTCTTGTTAAACAGCTTACGGTTTGTGTGTTGTATCCGGGTATTCTGTACTTTTGGGCTAATATTCAATTTTCAGTGAGTACTTACCATGCAAAACAGATAATTCTCAACCAAGGTATCTGGAATGGGGGAGAATCACTTAAAGAAGTGTTCACCATCTTCAGTCACCAGGGAAATGCAAATCAAAATGTCTCTGAGAGTTCACATCACATTGATCAGAATGACTAAGATAAAAAGCTCAGGTAAAAGCACATGCTGGCAAGGATGTGGAGAAAGAGGAACACTCCTCCATTGCTGCTGGGATTGAAAAGTCTTAAAGTATGCCAGAAGCTTCACTATACCACAAGGAATCATAGAAACCTTATTTGTAGTAGCTAGAAACAACCCAGATGTTTCTCAACCAAAGAATGAATTCAGAAAATTGTGGTTCATTTATACAATTGAATAATCCAGCTATTAAAAATGAGGACATCATGCATTTTACAGTCAAATGAGTGGAACTAGGAAATATCCTGAATGAGGCAACTCAGATCCAAAATGACATGCAGGGTACATTCTTGATATTGTTGCAATGTCGGGTCACCATGAAAGCAGGGACATACAGAAAAGGATATTTTCTTTTAGTTTTGAATTATGTGTGTTGTTTTCCCTGTCTACCATTTATATGGGCCATTCAAGGCAAATTCACCCTAGAAAAGCATATGCATAGGCAATCTGCATACATGCATGACTCTGAGAAATGCTTTTAGAATTTGTGCTCATTTTGAGTTAAAGTTTCATTTTTTTCTGGGATGTAAATGCCAAGGACAAAGGACAAAGTTTGTCTCATGATTTTAAAATGTGATGCAAAAGAGTCTTTCTGAGGTTTTTCCTTTGTAGAATGAATTTTCATGATTAACTATTGAACAAAAGATGCTTACAAAACCAAAATCCTTTGTCAGAAAAGGAGTAGCAATTGGTATTTCCCAGTTTTTCCTAGGTCTTTGGCCAAGAGCAGAGACAGCAGTAGCTTTATTGTAGTGTTAATTATTCAATTCAATAAATATCCTTTTTCTTACTCAGGAAATGCATGCCTGCACCATAATTTCCCTATCATGGAATATGTAGCCAGGATATACACAGAAGTAATGTATGATAATAGAAAATAAATTTGCCTTTGTAACAACTTGAAATAAAATTAATGAACCAGATGATTAGACTTGTTAGTAAAGGATTTTTTTTTGTTTAATTGATGAAATCATTAACTTCCCCACCTGTCATGTTTTCCCACTGTATTTAAAGAGACATGAGTTTCAGAGTCTCTGTTGATAGCCAATTCTGCACTGCAATAAAACTATACAGTTGGAAGATTTCTGGGTATTTCTACTTGGAAGAAAACATACTGAGTTTTCCAGGTCTCTTAGTCTTGCTGGGGCTGAGTTCCCGTCAGTGTGAGGAGAACATGTGACTTGTCAGGCTCACCGAAGGTAAATGTCTGCTTCCTGCCTGACAGCATCTCCTGGCCCCCTGGGAAGAAATAGCAGATTGGTCTGGTATGACTTTCTTTATATTCTAGAAGTTGCTCAAAAGGGGAAGAAAGAAACTCACAGTGATTAAAACGATGTCTGTCATGTAAAGATCAGTTCTTTGAGCTGGTTGGAAGCTGAGATGCAGTTACCAGCTTTTTTAAAGTATTGTTGCAACAAAATTAAGCGGCATGAAACAATGGGCAAATATATGGGTTTGGGAAAGATAAAACATAGCAATTAGTAGCTCCTATTGAAATTAGAATTTTTTTTAATTTTCAAGAATTTTTGTCTTGATAACAATGGGTGTTATTCTCTATAGCACACCAACACAAAATTGTGCTTTAATAAGCATTTGTTACACTCAATTCAATTCCCAAGTCTGAATGAGCAATAAAGCTGACATGTGCTGTGCCGGCCAGGAAATACACTGGCAGGGCTCAGAACGTTTGCATGTGTTATGGTCACAGATGTTGGGAAAGGCCTCAGAGAGAGAAGCCAGGCCTGTAACATAGTGCTTTGGAAGTCAGCCAGCTCTCAGCTGCACTTATCTTACAGAGAGCCCAGGGCAGGGGACTCTGGTTTTTGAGCTGCTCAGTAACCTTCATTAAATCGGACTTTCATGGAGTCTGGTAAGGCTAATTTCTTTTTCAGCGCAGGTAAGAACAGACAACTTAACAAAAGTATCCACTTTCAGTGAGGTAATGATTAAACAGAAAGCGTTATTATAAATAACAGGAAACAAGGTTTCTTGCTGTTTAGGAAAGAACCTTTGGTAGGCAAGTGGCATTCTCGGGATGGGTTATTTGGAAGGGGTTGAGTGGGGTTTGGGGAAAGCACACATTGATGGCAGAGTATTTCTAAGATATTGACACCCCAGGTCTGTTACCACCTGGAGCCAGTAGTTACAGAAACCAGCATGCATCAAGTAGGAACACTATCATGACTGGAGCTGGCTGAAACATCCAGGTGAGATACATAGGCTTCGGGACAGGGGAGCCATCATCTGGGGAATGTTCTGTCTTTGCTTCCATTCCTATAATCTTCTGCATCTATGCCTTTTCATCAGGAAAATGGCAGATGAAGAGAAAATGAAATGCCTCATATTTCAAAAATCCTCCAACTCCAACTTAGGGTGAAGTGATTTAGGATTGGGAACTCCCCCATGAAGTATGTCTTAGTAGCTCTGGGGTAGACTTTTTGTATCCCTTCTCTGCAGAGGTGAGATTAAAAGCAATGGCAAGTCATGTTTCTTGATAATTCACCATCTTCTTCAAACAGACCTCATCCTCACCCATGAACTGCCAGTGCACATCTCTAGCAGTAATTACCCAAGCTTAGACGACAAAGCCAACTCTTAGCTCTCTGTCATTGTGACACTGTGACACAGTAACAGAGAAAATAACTGAAAGGAGAAATGATTTATTTTTGACTCACTGCTTCAGAGACTTCACTCAGTGGTCACTGGACTCCATCTTTTGGAGTAATTGTTGAGGTATAATATTATGGTAGGGTGTGTGTGGTAGGGCCAGGTTGGTCACTTCCTGGAAGCCAAGATCAAAGAGGGGTGAAGTCTGGGGTACTAAAGTCTTATTTAAGTCTTTATTAAGTCTTATTTAAGGTCACCTCCCTAGTGACTTAACCTCAGTAAGTTCCTAAAGTTTCCTCTATCGCCCAATAGATCCTGACACTGGCTAACTTTCTTCCAACATTTAAGAACCTTGGAAGAACTTTTAAGATTCTAACCATGCTTTCCTCTTGGATGGAAGTTCACTTCTCACTCTGTAGACTTGGGTAGATATCATTGGGTTTTCCTTTGTGGACTTGAATAAGAATTGCACAGAAGACACTTGATCTTTGACAAATGAGCTAGAAACATTCAGTGGGAAAAGGACAGCCTCTTCAACAAATAGCGCTTGTTCAACTGGTAGCATGCAGACATCCTGTCTTGCTGAATAAACATGAACCACTGTATATGTTGAAGTATTTTTATTATAGCATTTAACCCATGGTTAAGAGTACTGAATTTATATTTCAATTTGTACTATATAAAAATTTGTCATGTTTCTTTAATTGTAAAACAGTCACTTAACCTTAAGAATGTAAACATAAAGACATACTACATGTAGAGAGTTTCAGTTAACTCATACACTCACATGCACACACACACACACACACACACACACACACACATACACACACACACACACACACACACAAATTGAACTTCTTCAACCTGTAATGTTTTTAATTATGGAGGTTTTTACTTCTACATCTAATTGGCTGAGAAAGATGGAGTTCGACTCCCTTGGAATCTGTAGGTCTGGCTGATCTTGTCTCCTTTTGTAATTACAATCCACTGCCCAGGAGCCGTTGAGAAGAAGCTGATTACCTAGTGTTGCAAGATACATAAAGATGCATGCCTAATGAACACTCATTTCAAGTGATGCATATGTCATATACATAACATCCTACTGGTTACAAGTCCTGTGCTATCACAGGACTCAGCATCACTGAACTGAAGGAACAATCTTCTCACTAAACCAAAGGAGAGCCACAGGCATATTCATCCTGGTGCAATCTGTCATAGTAGGAGATATTTGGTAACAGCTGTCACACAGAAATTACTTGGTAAGCTGACTACAATCTACTGAGCACCCTATAGAAAATAATTGAAATGAATAAACATTTCAGTTTTATGTTGTTTTGTTTAAACAAGTAACTGTGAGAGTTGAGCTCAGAATTTCCAACACTGTACACAGAAATGAAAGAGAAAGACAGGGCTCAGAAATGCAGCTCCTTAAAGAGTCAGAAAATCTGATTGCTCAAGACTCAAAGCTGTGGAACAAGTAAAACTAAACATGGTTCAGGCCACAAAATCCAGCTGAAATGTCTCACTAACACTATAACCCTCATTCTTACCCTGAAGTTCAGACTGACAGTATATCTTTCCCCAAAGCTACATTGTCACAAGCCCCAAAGAAGCCACCATAGGCGTGAGAGAGTGACATTTGGGTGAAGAAGTAGAGAAGGAAGTCATGCACCCAAAATTGTATGTGTAGTTACTAGTCAGTATTCAATAGGGTTCTGATGATACACACAGCTTAGACCTCCATGCTTGGGGCTAGAGAGATGGCTCAGTGGTTAAGAGAACTGGCTGTTCTTTCAAAGGACCGAGGTTCAATTTCCATCACCCACACAGCAACTCACAACCATCTTTAATTCCAGTTTCACAGCCTCTCACAACTATACATGCAAGCATGACATAAAAGACACAATATTCAATGCTTACCACAATAGCAACAGTCTTCTAAAAGTCTAGCATCCACCGGAATTCATGTTGTCAACCTTCCACTCATACTTGGCCTTGGCCGATAAAAGAATGATGTGGTATGTGGAAATAAAGTCATGGGAGAGGATAACCCAGGAAACCCCCAGGGACTCACTTCTTGAGCAAGATTGCTTTGCTTCCCAATGTTTTCCTATGTATCACTGACATCCTAATTTCTTTCATCTACTCATTATTATAAGGAACAGTTGTTATTCAAATTATCCTATATTCATGATATGATCATCTATTGGATATATAAATATATATGTGTGTGTGTGTGTATGTGTGTGTGTGTATATATATATATATATGTTTATAATTGTTCAGATGGTGTGGTTTTAATTTCTAGCCAACTGCTCCATGAATGCAGAAAAGATTTCATATGCTCAGAGATCTTAGACTTCGAGTTAAACATGCTAATTTGATGGTGGCTTTGGATTATGTCCTCAAGGAGGTCAGTTTAGATTCACTGTATAAGGTTGCTATTCAAAATGAATTTCTCTGGCCAGTAAGATGGCTCAGTGGGTAAAGGTGCCTTCAGTCAGTCCTAAAAGCATAAATTCAACCTCTGGAAGTCATGTGGTAGAAAGAAATATCAATCTCTCATATGACCATGCACATCATGACACACCATGTAACATTCTCTCTCTCTCTCTCTCTCTCTCTCTCTCTCTCTCTCTCCCTCTCTCTCTCTTTCCTCCCTCCTTCCCTTCTTCCCTCTTACTCTATGTCTGTCTCTCTTTCTGTCAAATATATCACACAAAGCAAATTGAATACATATAAAACCTAAGATGTCATTTGAACAGAGTGTTTACTCTTTCTCACTTTGAGATATACTAAGTTGTCTAGCCTTGATTCTATACTCCAATTCAAGCTAATTTTGCCAGTTCCTGAGAAAACTGGAAATAATTCTACCTGAGGATCCAGCTATGCCACTCCTGGGCATATACTCAAAAGATGCTTCAACATCTAACAAGGACACATTCTCCACCATGTTCATAAAAGCCTTATATATAATAGCCAGAAGCTGGAAAGAAAACAAATGTCCTTCAACAGAAGAATAGATACAGAAAATATGGTACATATACACAATGGAGTACTACTCAGCTATTAAAAGCAATGACTTCATGCTCTCATTTGTCACTGAGGTATAAAAAGGACTTAATATATGACTCTGTGTTCTTTCCTAGATGCAGCATTGCCAACTTAATGTATCCATCTCAGAACGGAGAAGGGTAGGTCTATCACAGAGGCTGGGTCGGGGTGCATTTTCTTTATCAGATGAATCTATAATTATTGCTTTGTTTCTCCATTTTCCAGCAGTCTGTGAGGAACAATTTCATCTTGGGCATGTTATAGGGTGACCTACAAAAAAATTCTTTTTTCTCACATAGGTTTGAATTTTGCAAACTAAATGAGCCCAGTGTGCTATCAGTTGTGGCAGAGAGCAGATGTTATTGCTGTTATGGCATTTCCTATCATTTGCATATGGGTGAAATTTTGGTTTGCTCTGGAGTTGGTTACTAGCTTTTATGGGGAGAAGAACTGGCTTAAACTAGGCAAGAGCAGGTTCAAGGGCTATCCTTTGAGTGGATTATTTCCGCTATCCTCTCTGAGCTTCACCTTTTCTCTTTAAAAATGTCCTATTTCAAAGGAAAGACCCTAAAAGTCTGTTATAGAAGTACATGCTAATTTCCACAGAATATTTATAATCGTAATATTCAGTTAAGTTCATCTACTGCCTGATGAAAATTGATGTATAGGAAAATAATTACAGGTTTGCATCTTTCCCTATATTCAAATTATCTTGAAAATTACAGACAACATATACTACTGGGTAACCATATATTTTACAGACAGAATTCCAAATTCAAATTTTGGCTTCCCCAACAATGCAATGTATCAGTTAATTTATTTTTGTAATTTTCTTGGACAATATATGTCTTCTTTTATAAGTAGCTGATAGCATTAGTACCTATCTTAAAGAATTTTAGAGACAACACAAATGAAGTTCTTAAAAATGATAGCAAACAAATAGCAATAACACACATAGATAAAAGTGGCCTAATGAAGCCCATTACTATGAACGCCAACTAAAATATTTATATAAATAAAAAACCACCAAGCACTAAGTGATAATGTTTGAAACATGCCACTTTTTGTTATAATCTGTTTGACATAACAACAAAATAAAACAAAACCAAAGGAAAAAAGAAAGAAACCCAAATCAACTCTAAAGCCTGGTAAATCCTTTAAAAGGAAATATTTTGTATCTGGTTTTATTAAGTAGGCATTTATTTAAATATTCATTCACAAAGTTGGCGATAACTTGGCTAAGTGTCTATTGCCTTTTCAACTGTTCTTACTATTTTCCCAGCCTCATCTATTAAGTGGTGATTCTTCCAGATCACATGCAATAGAAACTGCAGAGAAGGGAAGAAAAATATCTGTTTAGCTTGGATGAAGACTCGCCCATCACCTAGCTCATCCAAAGAGAAGACAAAAGTGTTGTCTGAAATGTTTGCTGTGTAAAGAGAATTTTGTCACAGAGCTGGATTTCATCGAAAGGTCCCAACAATATTCCACATATTGTGTGAGGTTTTCCTATTAGAAAACCACACGGTGGATAGTTTTAGAAAAGACATAAGTTTGCAATACAGCTGTTTGCCATAATCACTTACTTTGGGTTACACAGTGTAGTGTGTACGCTATGTAGTGTATACGCTATAGTTTCATGCAACTTGTGTAGTGCAGGTTTGTTTACAGGCATTACTAAATCTCATGAATGACATATTGCACTGTGATCTCATGTAGCTATGACGTTATCGGGTAGTGGAAATGTTTTAGCTGTTATCCTCTTTAGTTTTAATTTATTATTTGAGAGTTGTATACCCTGTATGCATCCTATTTTGTTCACAACCACCCCATCCTTCTACTCACTCATCCCATCCCCGTCACTCCCCTTATCTCCTCTTCAGCACAATTAGCTTTTTAAAATTAATAACCCACTGGATACCCAAATAGTCATGGCTGTGAAACCACATTATTTATCTTTTTATCATCTCAGTAACTTTATTAAGATGAGATTTTTTTACCTGAGTTTACTGACTTATGAACATAAAGTCAGAAATGAACAGAGTATTCTTAACTTTCACAATGGCCTAATGGGGAGAAAAAAAAAAAAAAACTCATATCAAAACTCTGGCCTAACCTTTGTTGATGACTCAGTCCATCCATATTCAATTGAAAATTTTATTTAATATTATGTGTCCTGACCTTTTGCTTGCTTAGATATGTTTGCTTCCTTTGTGCCAGATGCCTGGTGCTAGAGGCCAGAGGGTAACATTGTCACTGATACAGGAGTTAGATACAGTTATAACTTGCCATGTGAGTACTGGAAATTAAACTTGGGTTTGTTGGAATAGCAGGCAATTATCTGAAATACCGAGCCATCTCCCTAGGCCCTCAGCTCCTTCATTTTTAAACTGCATCATGTATGGATAAGTCACTGAGGTAGTGTTTTTCATTCTTTTCTTCTGTCTTTGGGTGGAATTTGAAAGCTTATAGCAAAGTACCTTGGGTTTTAAGGGCACCCTGCCTGTCCCAGCATTGCCAGTGCTTTCCTGAAGGAAGGGGGGGGAGGGGTGTCACAGAATATACTCCTGGGAATTTTCTTCAAAAGGCAAACGACAGGAAATAAATTTGAAACGACTCTTAACTGCCTACTTGCCCAGGCTAAATGAAGTCATTTGAAGGTATAATTTGCTTGTGAACCAAATTAGACTGAAAAAGAAATGGTCAGAGAACACAAAAAGGGAGGAAAATTGCCATTTCAAAAGTTGGCTCAAAAACTAGCCATTAAACTCCCACTTGCAGTTAATGCCCATAGCATGTGTAATATGACCCTTTGTAATCCCATATTTTATATTTTGAAGAGAAAAAAAAAAGCACTATTCATGTAGAAGGTAATGGCACCCATTAGCAGTATGAGTACAGTTGTAGTTTTAATTTCACCTGGATTCTGGACTTCTTTGTGACTTTTCCTTGGAAGATTTGAAGACCCAGGCAAGAAAGTTAAAACATAAAGTACTAAGCTTAAACAATGTGGTCCCAGACATTGACCAGTCTGGATCAGCTTCAGAACAACATTGTAAAGAAGGCATGTTCAGGTTATGCAGGCAATAGGCTTATTGCTATTTTAGTTATTTTACATCTCAAATCCTGGATTTTGTAACGGAATGATCATTAGTTGCTAAGTTTTCTGTTACCTTTTCTTTTTGTCTATGAGAGAAAGAGACATTTGGAAAGATTCTCGGTTCCTCATTGAATTGTTGTGTTGAGAATGCTAGGCTGATTCTACAACAGTGTTCAAATTGGCAGTTAAGGAGACTAGGCCTAAATCTCTGTCTCCAAGAACTGGGCGATTCCAGGGACGACCGGGCCTCAGAAGCTGCCCTGCCACTTGGCCTGAGGCAAGGCAATGGGTCAGCAGCAGTTTCCAGATTCCTCAGCAACTTCCTCAGTAACATTTTCCAGACCTCCCCAGCAAGTTTCCAGCCTCCACAGCCTGGTAATGGCCTGTCCTTAGAGATGGTCCCAACAGATTAACATAGAGATCACCTAACCAGGAATTTCCTTTAATTCAGGCCTGCAAACTCACCTGGTATTCTCTCTAGCTTGGTATTGGGAGAGCCCAGCACTCTCTGCACTTACATACTATTTGAGCTCAGATATCATTCTTCTGTGAATCATGGACCCTTACAGTATGTTTGGCATACCGCTGAACTTTACATTCTTGTACAATATACTCTAAAATAATCTCAAATGGTGGAGATAGACATTTAGTTTATAAGTGAGCCATTGACGAAATTTTTCTATTTGTGGACCATCAATACCAAGTGCAGCATCTGAAGCAATATGAGTTAGAAGAGAACAATCAACAATAAACACACACACATACACACTATATATATATATATATATATATATATATATATATATATATATATATATATATGAAAGAAAGAAAGAATGAAAGAATGAATGAAAGAAAGAAAGAAAGAAAGAATGAAAGAAAGAAAGAAAGAAAGAAAGAAAGAAAGAAAGAAAGGAAGTATGACAGTCTGGTCTGTATTATGATTCCATTATGAATAGTCTTGGTGCTATCTTTTTCAGGCAGCCATTGGGAATCCTGAAAATAATACCTGTAGGAAGATGTAAATTGCCAGAGCTAGACCTAAGCCTCCAATCCTGGATTATCACTGTGTTGTTGCAAAGCTGTGTTTCATTTTGCAAATGTGAGTCAGCTACTTACTCAGTTAGTCTCTAAAGAAATGCTGACATCCGGAACTGTGCTTTTGTAGTTGAGAGCCAGAGCAACCATTTCTTTGCTGTTTCCTTGAAATCAGGAAACACTAATTCCCTTGGTGATTTTTAAGGATTCAACTAAGCATCCAATGGTTGCAGCTGCTTGAAAACCATTCAAGGTCAACTTCTTAGTCAACTGCAAAGGACCAAGTCTATTTTTTTTTCCTTTCTGTTCTTTCCTTCTTCTTCAGAGTAGGAAATACAGCACAGCAATTGGGAATTACCCCTCATAGATATTCACACGCACATATATCATATACATACTACATACATACATATATGTATACACCTCATATCTATTATACACATATGTTTTTATATCCAGCATCTACATGCATGTATTAATATGTGTGTATTATGTATGTGTGTCTCTGTATATTCATAGCTAATACTGATACAGCAAAAATGTTAGCCCAAATATCTGTGAGTTTCAGAAAAAACACAAAGACCTAGTTTTTAGGAAATTTGCACTTGTTTAAAAATTGGTTATTTTATTTATTGACATTTCAAATGTTTGTTTCTTTGTTTTCCTTCTGTAAACCCCCTATCTCATCTCACCTCTCTGAGGGTGCTCCCCCAACACCTCTATTTTGTCTTCCCAAGCTCTTTCTCTCCCACACAACACCGATGTTAATAGCTAGAGATCAGCTGTGGTGGTCTATGCTAATAGCAGAACACTAACACCACTAAACATATAAGAAAATGGCCTTTGACACACTAACTTTCCTCAGTGTACAAAATGATTTGCCAATGAAATAATTATACTCACTCACAAAGATTGTGCTTAATAAGGTTATTTATAAAGATGTATTTCATAATTGGGGAATAGACTGGCAGTAGAGTGCTTGGCTATGGTGTGCAATACTCTTCTCTACCACTAGAAAAACAAACATACAAAAACCAAACAACTACCACAGCAAAACAAAACAACAAAATGCTCCAAATCCAACAACCAACCAAACAAACAAAATCCCCAAATATGGAAGGATAATGTCATAAAGAAACACACTGTGAAAAAGCTAAATATCTATTTCACTGTTCTTAGCTTCTAAAATTATATACTTACATGTGCATACACACCCACAAACATATATATATGTGCATATATACACATTTGTATATCTATGAATATATGTATGTATTATACATATACATATGCACACATGCATATATATATATATATATATATGAAGATATATACCAAGATATATGACATATGGAATGCTTTGTTTTGCATGGTCATTTCTATACATGCCAGTCTGCACATTACAAATTCAATTGATTTTAAATGAGGGCTTGTCATGTGTTTATCAAAAGACTAGCTTAATTTCATAACTAAGTATTCATTACTAAGCAACAGTAAGTAGCAACAAAAAATATCATAAGCTTAAAATAATAAATCCAATAAAATGATGAATCAATGTTCTACTGTACGTTAGTTCTCTGGCTCCGGAGGAAAATGCCATGTTAAGTTAGATGCTTAGCCTAAATTTTACATTAGAAACTTCATCAGAGCTTGAAAACTCTCAGAATTGGATCCAATCGTTTCCTTGGAATGTGTGAAGTGTTACAAATGCTGCCTAATTCTTTTTGAAGCTCAAGGCAAAGGCAAGAAGTCTTGTAACATACTGGAATGATTTGAATGATTGTACCATAAAATGGCTCAGATTTGCTCATCTGGCTTCAAGTTCAGAGGAATGACCAACAAACCGACTTATGTTCTCAGCAGTGTAGACTCTGAAAGGCCTGAGCAGATGCTGAAGGCTTACTCCAAGCCAATGCACAAGGGTTTTTTTTTTTTTTTTTTTTTTTTTTTGTGGTTTCTCTTAAGTGTTTGCTAATATCTACCACATTGCATACTCAATGTCCCTTTTCAACTGGCCTGCTTGCTCATAATATAATACAGATGATTTCATCTTTCTCAGAGCCTGTTTGCTACAGTGAACTGAAGTCTGCAGGGCTCAGACTCCTATAATAACATCCATGTTTCTTTGAGGACAGGAGACTCCCTTTAAAAGGTTTGCTCCTTAGTCTTAACTTATAGATGACAGTATCATATGGAAACCCACTTAAATAATGCTAGACTTTTCCTCTGAGTATTCAATTAGGCTTCTGCTATGTTATGGATTTTAGCTTACTGTACCTTTGGTAAACACAAATGCCTTTCCAATTAGAAGACAATAGCATCACTCATATGGGTTAGGGATGCTTCATCTTAAAGTAAACAGGACAGAAAGGCTTTCCTTATTTGGTTTCAGATGCAGAGTAAACAGTTCTTTAATGCACACAGAGAAAACTCATATGGTTTTACAACATCAAGGAGGAAAAAAAAAAAGGAAAGTTGAGGACAATATGTGTCTGGCTTCGACTTGGATGTGATTCTCATTGTCGGTTTTTTCCCTTGTTCTTATTGAACAGAACCATTTTATGGATTTCTGTGTTTATTTCTTCTCTGATTTAATGCCTTAATTGCAATGAGCACTGACTTTAGTGTTAGGATCAGAAAGAGACTGAGAGAGTTCTGATAACACTTTCCATTGTTTCATTTAAGAGGTTTACAATGGCTATAAGCAAACCACCCTTGGAATCTATAGAGGTTTCCTCAGTTCCTCTTAACTCATACTGTGTTTTCCCTGAGTGTTAGTGGTACTGATGAGGGCACCTAAAATATGCCCTCCACCTTAATATAATTGGGAATATAGTGGCAAAAAGGTATTAAACATGACTTCCATATTCTTTAGAGATACACTTCTAAATGTTGTTCCCCCATAGGTAAGAAATATATTCTCAGTGACAGATAACTTTTGTGTCTGAAGCTGGAGTCCTGTACTAAGCACAGGACATCTACATCAAGGAATTACATCATCTTTTTAAGAAAGCATTTCTTGTCATAGTTTTGGCTCTTTGTAAAGACAGCCTCCTCCTGTAGAATATCAGGAAGGAATGCAATCAGAATTGTCTCTCTGGTCAAGTTTTCATGCAAACTTGTCACATTACAATGTTGGACTGGGGCAGCAGTGAACAGTCTAGGGTGGAATAGGTACAGTTAAAGTTAGATAAAGACTGAGTAAAAAAATATAGGCAAGCTTTACTAGAGATATTAAGAATGATGTTTCATGTCATCTTGCTCTCTCTGTCTCTGTCTCTGTCTCTGTCTCTGTCTCTGTCTCTCTCTCTCTCTCTCTCTCAACTAGTATCTAGTGCCATGCAGTGAACTCCATGGTAGAAGAGAGAAGAATTCATGTATAAGCTGTTCAGGATGGAAAGTGAACATGAATTGATATCCATTGTACCCTAGATAGAAAGATCACAGACAGACATTCTAAAACAAAGTAATTCTAGTGACCAGAACTTTATTTTTTTTTATTTTCACTATTTGTAAATTTATGTATTCACTTTACAACCCAATGTCAGTCTTTCCTCTCTTTCTAGCAGCCGTACTCAAGGCCTCACCCATTCATCTTTCCCTTCTCTTTTGAGAAGGGAACGAACCCCTCTGGGAATCATACCCCACTAGCAGCATCCTCACCTTACCTAATCCTTCTAGAAAACCCCCTTCACTCCCTTTAAGGAAGCCTGTATGCTATTGTCTAGAGTCACCATTTCCATGAATGGTTAACCTCTGCATGCTGGTCGTTTCTGCAGAATAAACACTGTATTATCTGAGTCTGGGGTCTTTCTTCAGGGTTTGTTGGCTCCTTACAGACCTATTTCCAATCTTCTGAGAAACTACCAAATGGATTTTCAGGGTGTTTGCTCAAGTTTTTACTTTGGCTAGCAATGGAGGAGTGTTCCCCTTTCTCTACAATCTCACCAGCATGTGTGCCTTTGCTTTTCGATCCTAATCATTCTGATGGGTATAAGTTGAAATTTTGGGGTCATTTTGATTTGAATTTCCTTGATGACTCAGGATGTTGAACATTTCTTTAAGAGCTTTTCAACCTTTTGAGATTCCTCTATTGTGAATTCTCTGTTTAGCTTTGTACCCCATTTAAACTGGGTTATTAAAATTGTTGACATCTAATTTTTTGAGTTCTTAATATATTTTGGATATTGGCCCTCTGTCAGATGTAGGTTTAGTGAAGTTCTTTTACCAATCTGTAGACTGTTATTTTGTCCTATTGACAGTGTTCTTTGTGTACAGGACTGTTCAGATTTATGTGGTTTCATTTATTTTTGACCTCAGTGCCTGAGTCATTGGTGTTCTATTTAGGAAATGTTCTCCCCTGTGAATACATTCAAGGCTATTTCACATGTTCTATTCTATTAGATTCAGTGTGTGTGTGTGTGTGTGTGTGTGTGTGTGTGCGTGTGCGTGCACTGTGAACAGACACCATAACCAAAGCAACTCCAAAAAGAACATTTAATTAAGGTTGGGTTACAGGTTCAGAGGTTCAGTCAATTATCATCAATTATCATCAGCCTCCAGGCAGGCATGGTGCAGGAGAAGCTCAGAGCACTATATCTTTATCTGGGGGCTGCTAGCAGAATACTGACTTTTAGGTAGACATATAACCCATATCCACAGTGTCACTTGTTCCAACAGGGCCACACTTCCTGGGCCAAACATTTACAAACCACCATCTGGTTTTACATTGATGTCTTTGATTTGGACTTGAGATTTGTGTGTGGGAGGCGGTAAATATTGATCTATTTGAATTCTTCTACATTGCAGATATCCAGGTAGATCCGCAGTTTAAGATATGTTCCTGTTCCATTGCATGGTTTTAGATTCTTTGTCATAAATCAAGTGTCCATAGGTGTGATGACTTACTTCTGAGTCTCAGATTCAATCCTGTCGATCCACAGAATGCTTTGATACAAATGCCACGCAGTTCTTATTCATATTGCTCTATAGTGTAACTGTAGTTCAGGCATGGTGATACATCCAGAAGTTCTGTTACTGTTCAGGATTGTTTTGGATATCATGGATTTTTGTTTTTTTTTTTTCATATGAACTTTAGAATTCTTCTTCAATATTTGTGAAATATTGTGTTGACATTTTGATGGGGATAGCATTGAATCTGTAGCTTGCTTTTGATAAGATGGCCATGTAACTATGTTAATCCTAAAATCCATGAGCATCTAACAAGAGGAATAATATTCAAAATATACCAAGAACTCAAAAAGTTAGACTCCAGAATACCAAATAACCAAATTTTAAAAATGGGGTATAGAACAAGAATTCTCAACAGAGGAGTCTCAACTGACCGAGAAGCACTTAGAGAAATGTTCAGCATCCTTAGTTTTGAGGAAAATGCAAATCAAAAGGACCTTGAGATTCCACCTTATACAAATCAAAGTGGTTAAGATCAAATGGGGCAATGGGGCTGGAGAGATGGCTCAGCAGTTAAGAGCACTGACTACTTTTTCAGAGGTCCTGAGTTCAATTCCCAGCAACCACATGATAGTTCACAACTATCTGTAATGGAATCCAGTGTCCTCCTCTTCTGGTGTATCTGACAGGTACAGTGTACTCATATACACAAAATAAATAGATTAAAAAAATTTCAGGTAACATCAGATGCTGGTATGGATGTGGAGAAAGAGGAATGTGTCTCCATTGTTGGTGAGACTGAAAACTTGCAAAACCATGTTGGTAATCATTCTGGTGGTTTCTCAGATAATTTAAAAGAGTTCTACTTTTAGACCCAGATATACTTCTCCTAGTCATATACCCAACAACACAGACCATACCACATAGGACATGTGCTCCACTATGTTCACAGCACCTTTATTTATAATAGCCAGAAACTAGAAGCAATCCAGATGTCCTGTAATAAAAGAATGGATAAAGAAAATATATATTTACACAATGGAACACTATTCAGCTATTAAAAACAAAGACATCACAAATTTCGCATGTAAATGCATGAAACTAGAAAATATCTAAGAACAACCAACCAACCAGAGTTCCCAGGGAATGAACAGTACACATACACAGACCTATGGCTCCAGCTGCATATGTAGCAGAGGATGGTCTTGTTGTGCATCAGTGGGAAGAGAAGCCCTTGGTCCTGCCATGTCTTGATGCCTCAGTGTAGGGGAATATGAGGACAGAGAGACAGGAGGAAGTTGACAGATGGGTGGGCACCCTCATAGAAGCAGAGGGGGGTGATGCATAAGGGACTTATAGAGGGGAAACTAGGAAAGGTGATAACATTTGAAATGTAAATAAAATATATCCAATAAAAAAAGAAAGTATCATCCTGAGTGAGGAACCCAGTCCCAAAAAAACATATATGTATTCACTGATAAGTGGATATTAGCCCAAAAGTTCAGAAGACCCATGATACACCCCACAGATACAAAGATGTTAACAAACAAAAAGGCCCAAGTGAGCATGCTTAAATCCAACTTAGAAGGAGGAAGAAATTAGCCATGGGGTAAAAGGAGGGTTAGGGGAATATGGAAAGAGGCAGGAGACCCAGAGTCCTAGAAGAATAAATGAAAATATGCAGCTGCCATGGTTCAGGCATGGGAGGGTTTAAGAAGTCCTAGAGACCTGTGGTAAGGGTGGTAAAGTTACTCAGGAATAAATACAGATGGCCTTAACAGAAATGCCAAATAACAGTTGAGATGTGGAGTCTAAAGAGACCACCTCCTGTATCCAGATAGAACCCCCAGTGGAGAGATGGGGAACGCCAACCCACCTACAAGTATTTTGACTCAAAATTGCTCCTTTCTAAACGAAATGCAGGAACAAAAATGGAACAAAATCTGAAAAAAATGCAGGCCAGTGACCTGCCCATCCCATGGTCAGGCACCAATTCCTTGGACTATTAATGATGCTATGATGTGCTTGCAAAGCTGGACCTAGCATACCACTCTTCTGAGAATCTCTTCCCAGCAGATGACTGAGACAGATACTCACAGAAAAACACTGGACCAAGGTTGAGGACCCCTTTGGAAGATTTAGGGAACACACTGAAGGCCCCCAAATACATGGAAACCCCCACAGAAAGACAAGCAGTATCAACTAACCTAGATGACTGGAAGCTCCCAGAGACCTAGCCACCAACCAAAGAGCACACACTGTCTTGTTTGAGGTTCAAGAACTATTAGAGAGATATACTGAGTGAATCGCGTTGAGTATTGGATCTAGTAGCAACTTTGACACAGGGCTCTATGACTTGTGAGCTGCAGTAAGAACACTTTCTATACACGCAGGAAGACCAGAGTTCAAATGCCTAACTCCTACCTTAAAAGCATGCATGCCAGCAAGACTAGTAAGAATCGTTTGCCTTCAGCTCAGCATCAGGTTTAGTGGGAGATCCTGACTCAAGGAAGTGGGTTTAAAGGTCATATAGTAAGGCATTTGGAAATACTGAGGCTTCTGCAAACATAGAAACACGTGTCTTTCCACACCCCTGTTGCTTTTTCTTTATCTCACATATAAATACATGAATACACACAAATAATCAAATAAATATAAATTAAATAACTACATTTGCTTGTTTGAAAACACATTCCAAGGCAGGTCCCATTATCAGAAATAGTCAGGCAATACAAACTAGACTCTGTGGTCTTTTTTATGAGGAGGGGGAGAGAGGAGGAAGGATGGAGTGAGGGGCAGAGGTAGGAGGAAGGAGGGAGGGAGAGACAGAGAGACAGAGGGACAGAAAGATAGACAGAGAGAGTTTGAAGTTGGATGGGTTGTGGGTTGGAGGATAGAACAAGAACTGGGAGTTCTTGGGAATGGACCCAAATATATTGTATTAAATTCTCAAAGAAGAAACAAAAACATTATTAGAAACATATGTTGAACAATGTATAAAATAACATTAATGTCACTGTATAAGGTCATTTGCAGATAATATACAAATTACATTCATAATAAATGTTACAAGTACCAGTTCTGACCACTGACGCCTTATGTTCTTACTGTCAGGCTGCCTCTGGTCATCTTAACCTACAATCCAATCTATAACTCTTTCAGCAATATTTTCTGAATTATGCTTGGGTCTTTACTTTTTGACCTCTAGTTTCCCCTTCCACATAAGCTTGTTTTCTTAGAAAAGGATTTATTTATTATTTAGGTTGTATTTTTCTTTCATCCCACAAAATATCCATTTTCCCCTCTACTTTGTGAGAAAACTGGTCCTTGATCTTTTCCCCCTACTTTTCCCACCTCCCCTATGCAAGTGTATGTATACCCCCTTACCCCTACCCCCCACTACAATTTTAAGTAGATTTATTCCTTAGCATGACTTTGGCTATGGTGAACTTACCTTACAACATTAATAATTTTTGACAACGGCTTCTTTTGTGTTTTTACTATGGTATAGATTGAAAGCAGCAGAAGTTTGATACCAAATAGCTTTGCCCCAAATATGTAAACTGAAATTTCACCCAGTTTATCTGTAGAACATAGCTTTTACTTCTATGTGAAATCATTTTAAATCACAATAAGCATGCAAATGTAAGAAAAGAGGGTAAAGTAATTGAGAATTAAATTTAAAGTATTTGGAATCAAAACTAGTTTTTCTTATATTTAAATATCATTATCAGTAACATTTTATAAAAACACCAAGAGCAAGCTTGGAAAATGCATGCATTTGTAGTTAGTATAGCAGATTTAAGTATGGTGACGGTAGACATTGGTATTTTTATCTCCTTCATAGGAGACCTTTTAGAAGGGCAATTGCCATTGTTCAAAATGCAATCAATAGATATGTCTATATAGTTGAAGACATCAGGAAATAGAAAAGATTGTTCAACTATGGAGATAAAATATATCTTCCCATTAATAACTCAACAAATCAACAGAACAAATGTAAGTTACAGCAATGTTTAGAGTGGCAGAAATAACACAGAAAAGGGAAGAGAATTTGAAGGGAAGATACTGATGAACCATGATGTCAGAGACTTGAGAAGAAACCTCTAACTGTAATGTCAGAGGTCAGGGTCCTTGGTGTGTTGAATTTTCCTAAGTCAGAGTCAACATTTTCCCCTCAGTGTTTCCCCAGCACAGTGACGCTGTTCATTTCCCTCTGCTCAAGTGATGCAGTTCATTTCCAGGACAGTCACTGAATGACTTGGACATGTCTGCAGGAACACAATGGGAGGAAAGAAAATTAGAGTCAGAGGTACCAAGATAAATATTAAAATTAACTGACTTTCTTATTGATCACAAAAGTCTTAAAAATCCACTCAACTCAACAACAAAGACACTCTACGTTGTAGTGGGTTTTTATTTTAATATTCAAGGAATTAGGACCCATATTGTCATCCACACTTTTCTTTAGGAAATAGAGAACACATGCTGGTTTATATGATTAATTACATTGAACATCTATGATAGCTTGCTTTTAACGTTTTGTTAGTGTTCCTGAGTTCTGTGGTCTCATCTACCAGATTTGTTTCTGGCTGTATTCGACAATACATATAGTATCCATAAATAATTGCTCCTTTCAGTATTCCTCAAATGGGTCATATAGCTACAGTTTCTAAGAAAGGATGTATGCTGTGTCTGAAATACAACTAACCCAAGTGTCTCTTGCTGTAGGAAGCTCAAACCTTATAAAAAAGAGGCCAAAGAGGTTGTGAGTACCCATAGATAAAATGCTAAGAAGCATCTCTCCACTAGGTCTGTGTGTGAAGGTGTCTTAGAAAGTCCCCAGGTTTCCAATGATTATATGTGGATCAAAATTGCAACATCTGTTCTGTCCTTCATCAATTCCTAACCTACATAAAACCAAATAGAATGGAGATCTTAAGCTACATTTACAGGATGGTTTGTAATGTACTAAACTTTATTGCCTAAGGGATAACCATAATAATCTATCCTTTGTTATTTTATGTCTTTTTATGTGATGAGTTGGTATGTGGCTTTTGTTGCTCTGATATCCAGCAAACTTCGTTACACAAACTAATTTTTAAAAAGTATGTAGACATCATTGCAAATGAGTGTAGTCAGCATTAAACTGAGCCTAGAAAGGTCCATGGATGGGAGGGAAACTAGACACAAACAAACAAATCAGACACCAGTTCTTGGAAGGCAGCAGGCCCATGAGACAAGAAGTCATCAGTGAAATAAATCCAACCTCAGACAAACCTAATAAAAGACACTGGGCCCTGGATAGGAGGCAGCCACATTCATTAAGTTATGATGTTGACAGTGGCCTAAGGATCAGCTGAAATTCTTTAAACTGTGTTTTCCCAGTTTTCTGGGGAATTTGAAAGAAGAAACAAATGTAAATTACTTGAATGAACTGACAGTGCAATATGGTGAAATTTTGTGGACAATAAATACTTAATGCTAAGAGTAAAGAGACGAGCTGAGTTTTCTGCAAATAGTGTAATTAAATAATGCCTTTTCAAATATTTGTGCTTTCTGGTGGAAGGGGCTGGCACAACTTGAAACACTGGGTCTACTTTGCTTAAAGAAACACCAGGATTTACCCTCCCATGTTCTGCCTTCCTTCTCCATGTCTATGTTCAGCACTTCTGTACATGGGTGATTTTATTAGTGGTATTAAAATGAGTATTTCTCCTTTCATTGTGTTTTGACTGAAATCTCTTTTCTTATCAGTTGTTTACCTTATAATATATTTTATTAGTTTGCTGAGATTTTCATGTATCTTCCATCATATTCTTCCCACTCAATCATTTTCCCCCTTTCCTACTCACCTAACGTTATATTCATTTTTATAAACTTCCCCCCAAACAAACAAACAAACAGAAATTCTCCAACACCAACTTGTTTTGCCTGTTTCTGAATGTGTGGCCTTTCTATTGTTACATGGCCAACTTAACAGGACTCAAATCTCAATGAAGACTGCCATTTCGCTCCTCTGGTATTTAACAATTGTAAATGGCTTGGACACAGACAGGTGCTATGCATGCAGTCACACTATGAGCTCATGCTTGTAGCTGTCCTGCTGTGTCAAAAGGCTTTTATTCTTACAGGATACTACTAACTCTGAATCTTACATTCTAAACTATTTTCCATCAGTGATCCCTTAGCCTTGTGAGAAAGTGTGGTATGCATATCCCCTTTGGGACCAAGCCCTATTTTTGCACCTTGGCCACTGTGGGGCTCTGGATTAAAGATTGTTTACTGCAAATAGAAACTCCTCAGATGAGTGTTAAGAGGTGCATTGTTCTATGGTTTTAATGGTAAGTCAGTAGGAGTCTTTTAAAAACTATCCATTTAGCAGCATAGTTGCAATAGCTTCTTTCTATGACCTATTTAGCATTATGATGTCATCCTGATAATGGTGCTAGGGGGTGGGTGTTATCTTGTGAGGCAGTACTAAACTCTAAACAGGAAGTGGTTGTTTACTTTCATGTTGTGCCACCATCCCACCAGCACGACTGTCTTGCCAGCCCAGTCATTACTGTGGTGTCCATGGTTCGGAACTGAGTATGAGAGACAGAGTCAGGTCACCAGCACAGGAATCAGGATCTGCTCACACACTGCTGAGTACCCAGAAGAGCCTCACAAGTGCTCTTCCACCTGAGCCCATGGATGAGCCTATGTGTGAACCCCCCACTTCCCCCCACTGACTATCCAGGGAGAGACCACCTAGAAATATCAGGACACAGGTTACATGGTGCTTCTGGGAATGGGTCTGTTCCGGCCCTGAGACAGAGCAAGGTCACTCCATCAGGACTCAGGGTCTTGCTGTAGAGTTCTGAGAAGCCATACCAGCTTCAGAAGTGCTCTCCCACCTGAGCCCACGGGTGAGCCCCCCAGTACCTCCCTGAATGATTATTCTAGGAGAGACCACCAGGAATTCTGGGAGCACAGGTAACGTTGTGCTGTCTGGAAACAGATCTATCCAGCCCAGAGAGAGAGCCTCCAGGTCACTGCCATTAGGACTCAGGGCCTGCTCACAGGCTGCTAAACACCCAGAAGAGCCTCACAAGCGCTCTCCCACCTAAGCCCACGGGTGAGCCCCAACTACCCCTCCCACTGACTATCCAGGGAGAGACCACCAGGAACTCTCCCTGTGCAGGTGTCATGGTGCTGTCTGGGAACAGATCGATTCCGGCACAGAGACAGAGCCAGGTCACTGCCATCAGGACTCAGGGCCTGGCTGCAGACTGCTGAGTACCCAGAAGCACCTCACAAGCGCTCTCCCACCTGATCCCACAGAAACAAAGCCAGGTCACCACCATCATAACTCATTGCCTGCCTGCAAACAGCCAAACACCCAGGAACAATCTCCCTCCAGAGTGCAAAGGCCCTCTGACCCACAGGAGAGACAAGCTCCAGTCAGAAACAAGATCACCTAACATCACAGATAACAGGAGGCAAGTGCAAGAACTTAAGCAATGGAAACCAAGACAACCTGGCAATATCAGAACCCAGTTCTCCAAGAAACAGCAAGTAGTAGATTTCCCAACATATAGGAAAAACAAGATATGGACTTAAAGTCATACTTCATGATGATGATGGGGGTCTTTGAAAAGAACATGAATAACTAACTCCCTTAAAGAATTATAAAAGCACACACATAAACAAGTAGAAGCCCTTAAAGAGGAATCACAAAATTCACTTAAAGAGCTATGGGAAAACACAAACAGATAAAGAAAATGAAAATGGAAATGAAAACAATAAAGAAACCACAAAAGGAGATAATCATGGAGATAGAAAACCTAGGAAAAAAAATCAAACTTCTTAAAGAGACTATAAAAGCTAGAAGATCCTAGACAGAGGTCAGGGATAGTGATTCTCCCAGAAGTTTTATTATTGTTGAGAATGATTTTTGCTCTCCGGGGCTTTTTAATTATTCCAAATGAATTTGCAAATTGCTCTTTCTATCTCTATGAAGAACTGAGGTGGAATTTTGATGGGGATTGCCTTGAATCTGTAGATTGTCTTAGGAAAGAAGGCCATTTTTACAATGTTGATCCTTCCAATCCATGAGCATGGGAGATCTTTCCACCTTCTGAGGTCTTCTTCAATTTCCTTCTTCAGAGTTTTGAAGTTATTGTTGTACAGATCCTTCACTTGCTTGGTTAGGGTCACACCAAGGTATTTTATATTTTTGTGGCTATTGTGAAGGGGGTCGATTCCCTGATTTCTTTTTCAGCTTGTTTGTCCTTTGAGTACAGGAAAGGTACTAATTTGCTTGAATTAATTTTATATCCAGCCACTTTGCTGAAGGTGTTTATCAGCTGTAAAAGTTTTCTGGTGGAATTTTAGGGATCATTTAAGTATACTATCATATCTTCTGCAAATAGTGATATTTTGACTTCTTCCTTTCCAATTTGTATCCCTTTGACCTCTATTTGTTGTCTTATTGCTGTGGCCAGGACTTCCAGTACTACATTGAATAGGTAGGGAGAGAGTGGACAGCCTTGTCTAGTCCCTGATTTTAGTGGGATTGATTCAAGTTTCTCACACTTTACTTTGATGATGGTTACTGGTTTGCTGTATATTACATTTATTATGTTAAGTATGTGCCTTGCATACCTGACCTTTTCAAGCCTTTTAACATGAAGGGGTGTTGAATTTTGTCAAATGCTTTCTCAGCATCTAGAGAGACAATCATGATTTTTTTTTTTAGTTTGTTTATATAGTGGATGACATTGATATATTTCCATATATTGAACCATCCTTGGATTCCTGGGATGAAGCCTACTTGATCATGCTGAATGATCATTTTGATTTGTTCTTGGATTCAGTTTGCAAGAATTTTATTGAGTATTTTTGCATCAGTATTCATAAGGGAAGGTGGTCTAAATTTCTCTTTCTTTGTAGGATCTTTGTGTGGTTTAGGAATGAGTGTAATTGTGGCTTTGAAGAATGAGTTGGGTAGTATTCCTTGTTTCTATTTTGTGGAATAGTTTGAAAAGTATTGGTATTAGGTTTTCTATAAAGGTCTGATAGAATTCTGCACTGAACCCATCAGGTCCTGGGGTTTTTTTGGTTGGGAGGGTTTTGATGACTGCTTCTATTTTTTTAGGGGTTATGGGGCTGTTTAGATGGTTTCTCTGATCCTGATTTAACTTTGATACCTGGTATCTGTCTAGAAAATTATCCATTTCTTCTAGATTTTCTAGTTTTGTTTAGTATAGGATTTTTAAATAGGATCTGATGATTTCTTGAATTTCCTCAGTTTCTGTTATTATGTCTCTCCTTTTGTTTCTAATTTTGTCAATTTTGATACTTGCCCTGTGCCCTCTTGGTAGTCTGGCTAAGGGTTTATCAATCTTGTTAATTTTCTCAAAGAAACAGCTCTTGGTTTTGTTGATTCTTTGCATAGTTCTTTTTATCTCTATTTGGTTGATTTCAGCTCTGAGTTTAATTATTTCCTGCCATCTACTCATCTTGGGTGTATCTGCTTCTTTTTGTTCTAGGCTTTCAGATGTGTTCTTATGTTGTTAGTGTATGCTTTCTTTAGTTTCTTTTTGAAGGGACTTAGTGCTATGAGTTTTCCTCTTAGCACTGCTTTCATTGTATCCCATTTGTTTGGGTAAGTTGTCCCTTCATTTTCATTTTCTAAAAAGTCTTTGATTTTTTTCCTTATATCTTCCTTGACCAAGCTGCCATTGAGTAGTGCATTGTTTAGCTTACATGTGTATTGACTTTTTTTTTTTGTTGTTGTTGTTATTTAAGACCAGCCTTAGTCCACGGTGATCTGATAGAATGCATGGAATTATTTCAATCTTCTTATATCTGTTGAGACCTGTTTTGTGACCAACTATATGGTCAATTTTGGAGAAGGTGCCATGAGGTGCTGGGAAGAAGGTATTTTTTGTTTGTTTGTTATAGCATGAAATATTCTACAGATGTCTGTTAAATTCATTTTGTTCATAACTTTTGTTAGTTTCACCGAGTCTCTGTTCAGTTTCTGCATCTATTTGTCCATTGATCATAGTTGGGTCTTGAAGTCTCCCACTACTGTTGTTTGTGGTATAATATATGCTCTGAACGTTAATAGAGTTTCTTTTATGGATGTGAGAGTTCTTGTATTTGGAGCACTGATGTTCAGGATTGAGAGTTCCTCTTCATAAATTTTTTTCCTTTGATGAGTAAAACATGTCCTTTTTTGTCTTTTTTGATGACTTTTGGTTGAAAATCTATTTTATTCAATATTAGGATGACTACTCCAGCTTCTTTCTTGGGACCATTTGCTTAGAAAGTTTTTTTCCCAACTTTTTACTCTGATGTAGTGTCTGTCCTTGTTGCTGAGATGAGTTTCCTGTATGCAACAAAATGCTGGATCCTGTTTGTGTATCCAGTATAATGGTCTATGTCTTTTTATTGGAGAATTGAGTTCATTGATGTTAAGGAATATTAAAGAATAGTGATTGTTGTTTTCTACTATTTTTTGTTAGAGGTAGAGTTATGCTTGTGTGCTTTTTTCTTTGGTGTTTGTTGCAAGAGGATTAGTTTCTTGATTTTCCTAGGGTAAATTTTCCCTCTTTGTGGAGGTGTTTTTCATCTATTATTCTTTGTAGGGCTGGATTTGTGGATATTGTGTAAATTTGTTTTTGTTCTGGAACATCTTGGTTTCTCCAGCTATGGTGATTGAGAGTTTTGCTGGATATAGTAACCTGGGCTGGAACTTGTTTTCCCTTAGGGTCTGTATGATGTCAGTCCAGGATCTTCTAGTTTTCATAGTTTCTGTTCAACAGTCTGTTGTAATTCTGATAGTTCTGCCTTTATATGTTATCTGTCCTATTTCTCTTACTGATTTTGGTATTCTTTGTTTTGTTCATTTGTTGTTTTGACTCTTATATGTCAGGAAGAATTTCTTTTCTGGTCTAATGTATTTGAGATTCTGTAGGCTTCTTGTATGTTTGTGGCATCTTTTTTTTCAGGTTAGGAAAGTTTTCTTCTATAATTTTGTTGAATTTTTACTGTGACTTTCAGTTGATATTCTTCACCCTCTTCTACATCTATAATCCTTAGGTTTGGTCTTCTCATTGTGTCCTGGAATCTTTTTGTGTGTTAGAATCTTTTTGGTTTTTGCATTTTTCTCTGACTGTTGTATCAACGATTTCTATGTTATCTTCTGCTTCTGAGATTCTCTCTTCCATCTCTCATATTCTGTTGGTGATGCTAGCATCTATGACTCCCAATGTCTTTTCTAGGTTTTCCAACTTCAGGGTTGTCTCCTTTAATTTTCCTTCTTTGTTTCTATTTCTGTTTTTGGTTCCTTCACCTGGTTCTTTGTGCTTTCCTTTAGCTCTTTAGGTGATTTTTTTGTTTCCTCTTTAAGGGCTTCAACTGGTTTGTGTGTATTTCCTGGTTTTCCTGTACATTTTAAAGTGGGTTCTTTATGAGCTTCTAAAAGATCTCCATCATCAGTGTGAAGTATGATTTTTAAGTCTAGATCTTGTTTATCTGGTGAGTTGGGATATCCACTATTTGAGGTGGTGGGTGAACTGGGTTCTGATGTTGCCAGGTTGTCTTGGTTTCCATTTCTTAGAGTCTTGTGCTTGCCTCTTGCCAACTTGTTATAGGTGATGCTTGGTGATCTTGTTGTCTTTTACTGGAGCTTGTCTCTCTTGTGGGTCTGTGGGCCCGTGGTCTCCAGAGGGAGATTGATCCTGGGTGTTCCTCTCCCAGGGTAGGTTGTGAATTCGATGGCAGAGCCAAGTCCTGATGTGCCTGGGCAGGTTTTGTCTTTGGGCCAGAAGTTTGCACTCCCAGGCAGCACTAGTGCCTGATCTAGGAGAGTTCTGGGCAGCTTCTCCCGGGGTAGACAGTGGGACAAAAAAGTTAACTCACCTTTCCACTTAGGATGGAATACGCTCCTACAGATCTTCTGAGCTCCCAGGGACCTGTGAGTGGGTCCTGATGAAACAGAGCAGAGCAGACTCTGGCATTGGGCCGGAAGTGTGCAATCCTGGTTAGTATCTCTGTCTGAGCCCCTAGAGTTCTGGGCAGCCTCTCTCCTTCCACTTAGGATGAAGAGTGCTCCTTCAGCTCTTCCAAGTTCTCAGCAACCTGTGGGCAGGGGGGCTGTCGGTCCTGATGAAACTGGGCAGGGTCTGGCCTTGGGCCGGAAGTGTGCACTCCAGGTCAGTATCTCTGTCTGAGCCCCCAGAGTTCTGGGCCTCTCAGGACTATGGTTTTCTATGTATGACTTATTTTGTATTCTAATATATAAAGAGACACCAGGCAACTGTGATAAAAAAAGAAACATTTAATTGGGACTTGGTTACAGTTTCAAAGGTCTACTCCACTGTCCTCATCACACTGACATGAAGTTGTGTAGGTAGACATGGTAGCTAAAAATTATATTTGGATCTAAAGGCAGCAGGAAGAGACACTGTGCATAGCTTGAGCTGCCCAGCCCAGTGTCACATTTCCTCCAACAATGCCACACCTTCTTCAAATAGATCAGACCTCCTACTCTATTCAAATTAGTGCTACTCTTTGTTATAGGTGATTCTTCATACCCAAACCCATGTTCTATTCATATCAGCTATCAGCTTCATTGTGTGTGTGTGTGTGTGTGTGTGTGTGTGTGTGTGTGTGTGTGTGTGCATGAGGAGAAATAGTCAGCTACTCAATATAGGTCCTGAAAAGCAATGAAGGTCCTCTGAAAAGCAGCGAGTGCTCTGACTACTTGGCCATCTAACTCTGAGATATCAATCTGTCACACTGTGAAACTATATTTTAAAAAAATCTTAATTATTTGCATTACTGTGTGAAATAGTGGCTGGCATGTAATGAGTAACAAATTTTTATGCAAAAATTGCTTTATTGGATCCCTTGGAAAAGTAGGTTCATGAGTGTGAATGCAGAAAGAGAGAGAGAGAGAGAGAGAGAGAGAGAGAGAGAGAGAGAGAGAGAGAGGCAGACAGACAGACAGACAGAGTCACTGGCAAGAGAAGCACAAACCAGTCAGGACACACCTAAGCTAGGTTCTTTGTGGTTGAAGATACAGTATCTGAAAAAAAATCATTGATGTATGGATTGATGTCATTTGACACTTTCATACTCATCCCTATTGGAAGATTAGTTAATAATGGAATTTGAGTGAGCCAGAAAAGAAAGGAAGGGTCAGTTAGTAAATGGGCTTTCTGCCAACCCTGACAACTTGATTTCAATGTCTTGAATCCATAGAGTAGAAGGAAAGAACTAATTCCTGAAAGTTTTTCTCTGACTTCTTAAAAGTATATATGGCACATGAATGCACACACACACACACACACACACACACACACACACACACACACACACTGACAGAGAAGTGGAAAGGAGAAAGTAAGATATGAACACACAGAATGAATGTAATTATTACTATATAATAAGTCTAGGCCTGGATGTTGTCATTAACTGGATAGCTATTTTTTTTTCCCTACGAACTTCAGTGGAAAGGCTCAAATCGAGGCATCTTAAATGCTTGGTAACTATTCTCTCACTAAAATCATCCTCAGCCCTCACCAAATGATCTTGAAAGGAAGCCTAAAGTCCACAAAAGTCACATAGGTCAGCCAGGATACTGGCGAACCCTGGGCAGATGAAACAGTCCCCTGACCCACCTGACAGGGGCCACACCCTGAACTCCTCAGCTCTCAAGAACCCTCTGTAAGCCAGCATGGCAATGTCCCTCACTGTTCCCTTGCCCCAGACTGCTACAACCAACAAGGAAACCTTTCTCTACTACTCATTTCCCTTGGACCCTGCTGATATCAGCCTAAGTGTTTGGATGGTTCTTGATTCTGGGTGTGTTGAGAGTTGGACATCAATGTGTTCGCTTCTTAATAAGTCTAAATGACATGAGACCTGAAAAAGGTATCACCCTGATTTTGTAATGCATCACCTTTCCCCTGACCTTTCTGTTTTCTGGTGAGGCAAATGAGGGCCAGGATTACCTATCTTATGTGTGAGAAGCGCTACATTTTAAATTGCTTCTTACTGCATACATGGAGTTAGCCTCCTTTACACCTGTCTCCGTTACATCCTTATAATTGGTTGCTAGCCAAATAGTGATTGCTTGTGTATACTGGAGTTTTATTAAGTGAGATTACTTAAAGTTTTTTGTACAATGATAACTGGAACCAAGTAGGGTTCTCCTCTTTCCTTCTAATTCAATGAAATGGGTTTTATGTTTGCATTAACAGTGTTCCTGATCAATGGAGGCATTGCCAACCATAGAGGGATTTCCAGACATGCTCATCAGAAATGTGGAAAACACTGAAGCCATAATCTAATGGACATACTAGTAATGTTAAAAGCCAGAAACACGTATGTAAAAATGTAAAAGCATCACACACACACACACACACACACACACACTCGCACAAAGCCTCCTGTATGAAATTTCATTATCATGCATCAACAAAAGCTGAGGCACTTCTCCAAAACTATCTAAAACCCCAGTAAGGCTCACTAGTCTATCGATGAAAACAGATTTTTTGTTTTACTTTTATTTTTAAAAGAAAGCCCCTCAGTGTGTCTGGTGGGCTTGAGAACACAAACTCCCTAACACTCCCTGATGAGGGCCACCTGCTTGCCCGTTCTCATGGAGGGTGCCTAGGAGAACGCCACATGCACCCTCTGTTCTTCATTATGCAGCCTCTGAGCTTGTGAACACCGCTGGAGAGCTTCTCCAGCTGGTACTTCCTGTTTTAATTGTCTGGTTCTTTTCCTTTACTAGCTTGGAAGAGTTTTATAAGCCTCTCCCAGGGTGGCCAGATGTAACTGTTTTTCCAAGGGAAACCTACAAGGAGGCCCCTCCTTTAGCAAGGCCCCTCCCTTACATGTTGCCCAAACGGTGAATGAGGAAAGTGTCCACTGTGTTGTGTGTTACTCATCCTGCCTCGCACTCCTTAGACAGACTCGCTGTATAGCTTTCGTGCCTAGTTCATGCCATAGTTTCTCTTCTTTTAATAACAAATTCTGTGCCTTATCAGCTGCTAATTAAAAAAAATCCTCCAAGTTTAGTTTCTGTGCTGCCTATAATCCTGGTGATATTTAAATGATTACATAAGAAAGGCATAATATTAAGATAAAGACCATCATTTACCCTTTGCCTAGTAGAAAAAAATGCATAATATATTTTTTAAGAATGCAGATTTTTTTACAGTGATTTCTAAGAACTCCCCATGTATTTTTCTTTCTGTATTTAATCAGTAACTTCTGGTATTTTCCTACAAATCCTGAGATTCCTTGGTCCCTCTTGATAGATCTTCTGAAGAATAAATTTATTTTTCCTATGCTCTAGGAAAGTGTGGTTATCACTGAGACGTTACTGAAGAAGAATTATTATGAAGTGTGACACAGTTTTGGGCTATTGTCATACAGCGTGAGTAAGTAAACATTTTTTAAAAAAGTAAATGCTTTCCGAAGTTGAAAGTGATATACCTATTTAAATTATTTGAAATTATTTTACAAATCCAACTTTTCATATGTCATACAACACAGTTTCACGTAACCTCATACATTGGAGTCTGAAACCAAAAGAAAATACTTCACTACAATTATGACAAAGTATATTTTTAAAGCTTATAGGACACGGTCAAGATGGTAAAGGAGCTGGCCACCAATGGTACCACAAGTCCCACTTGTGGAATTCACATTGTGGCACACATGACACCTACACATTGCCTTCATTCCTCCCCATGTACTTCATAGCATGTGGGTGCACATACATATCCATTAACACATACCAACAAGTGCTCTAAATGTATGTGTGTCTAAATAAATAGGAGCACTACTATTCCTAAACACACCCACACACTCATGCATGCACACACACACACTCTCACACACACACACACGCACAAACACACACACACACGAATACACACACACATGCACGTACATGCTCATGCACACGTACACACACACAATATAGCAACATTCATACATCCTTTTTTGGAAGGCTAATGGGAGGTACTGAGCCAGTTTCCTTTCTATTTATAAAATTAAACCTATAAAACAGTAATTGTTTTCAAGTTAAGCTCACATACTCCAGTGTTCAAAGGATAATTTTTCAGAAAAAAAAATACATGCAAATAACTAGAAAAAAGCTTGCCCTAAAAACAAATGGGGAAGGTCTTCAAATGGCTTATTATACTGAACTGAGGAGTTAAAATGTCTAGGAACTGACCAGACAGAAAATGAGAAGTGGGGGAAATGAAATGTTTGACTGTGAAACCATGTAATTATGGTCAGAAGACAGGACTCAGTTTTCCTGTTTGTATATTACTAACTTACAAGTATGAGTTTCCTTCACCCAATATCAAAGAACTTATATCCTTACTCTTGTTTTTAATTTGAATCATTCTCATATTTACTTATACTAAAACTCTAACTTAAATGAATTTTTTTACTAATATAATTGTGTCATTACATTTTCATTTCCCCTTTTACATTTTCTTCCTTTTATTGAAAAAAGATTTATTTCTTACACAAACATCTCCTGATTAGTTTCCATTCCCCTATTCCTCTCAACTTTCCCCCACCTCCCCTTATCCTGGAACCACTCCCTTTCTGTCTCTCGCTAGGAAACAAACAGGCTTCTAAGTGATAAGAATGAGATATGATATGATATGATATGATATGATATGATATGATTGATATGATATGATATGATATGATATGATATGATATGATTGATATGATATGATATGATATGATATGATTTATATGATTGATATGATATGATATGATATGATTGATATGATTGATATGATTGATATGATATGATTGATATGATATGATATGATATGATTGATATGATATGATTGATATGATATGATTGATATGATTGATATGATATGATATGATATGATATGATTGATATGGTATGGTATGATATGATATGATATGATATGATATGATATGATTGATATGATATGATATGATATGATATGATTGATATGGTATGGTATGGTATGGTATGGTATGATATGATATGATATGATATGATATGATTGATATGGTATGGTATGATATGATATGATATGATATGATATGATATGATTGATATGATATGATATGATATGATATGATATGATATGATATGATATGATTGATATGGTATGGTATGGTATGGTATGGTATGATATGATATGATATGATATGATATGATATGATATGATATGATACGATAAGGCACGGTGAAATCTAGCATCCGGGAATTGGGCAAAACAAACATAAGGAAAAACTCCCAGTAAATGCTCAAGAATCAGAGGCCCACTTGTGCACATACGTGGAAATCCCATAAAGAGCATTAAACTGGAAGCCATGATATATACATCAGGGACCTGGTACAGACCTTGGCAGGCTCTGTGCACACTGTCTCAGCCCATGTGAATTTATATGTGCTTTGATCATGTTGATTGAGAGGACTTTGTTTCTCGGGTGTCCTACATACCCTCTGGCTCTCACACATTTTCTCCCGTCTCTTCTACAGGGTTCCCTGAACCTTAAGGAGAGGGATTTGATGGAGACACCCTGTTTAGGGCTGAACGTTCCTAGGTGTCTCACTCTCCACGTAATGTCTGGCTTTAAATATTTGTTCCTATTTGCTGAAGGAGGAAGCCTCTCTCATGATGGTTGGAAACAAGGCACTGATCTGTGAGAATCAGCAGAATACGGTTGGGAGTATATGCCTAATGCTATTCTTTATTCATTCATTAATTCTTTTTATGGTAGATCTGTCCTGGTCATACATGACTTATGGTCACTTCCTCACCTGTGGAGGAGTTTGGGGTGTTGTCCTTGCATGACTGATGGCCACTAATCTATGGAGGGCTGTGACTAGTGAGAGAGGCCTGGTTTTGGAAGTAAACAAAGCTCCTACTGTGTCTTTCAGGGTCACCCAGGTCTCAAGCCTCATCTTGATTGGGAAGCAGGGTGTCTTTCATGTTCTCACAGTTTCATATATATTTCTAACTTAAATATTGCTGAAAGGCATGGCCAAGAATGTTTACTGTAATTCATAGCGGCATGGAGGCTTATGTTGTACATAGTAGATACATATCTGTATCTATTAGTAGGATATATCAGCCATTTCGTGAAAATGAACTAAATTCTAAGTACTTTTGTGCTAGACTGGAGTCCATTTTATAATAGGACATTCACCAACGAAAATAAGAAAATTGTGAGAATGTAGCACCAACTGGCCTATGCAAAGGGCAGTGTTCAAAGTGTGAGGAACCAAGCCAGGAGCATCAGAGAGAAACTTGTTCAACCTCATGTCAGAAGAACCCTGCTAGATGACTCAAACTTCTCTTCCTGCTCAGCACATGTCTATAAATGGTATTGGGGTCAGAGAGATTGCAACTTTGGGTCTTATAAATGAGAAGGCAAGTAGGTGAGTTCACCTAGGGAGTTGGAGAACTCCTAGATGTACAATCTGAATGTTGATGCTCAGTGTGTGTATAGAAGACAGATGACAAATATAAAGTCTACTTACGTTCCTTCCCCACTAGGCTTGATTATCCAAGAAACTGCCTCTGCAAGAAGTTTCCACGGGACATCTAACTACTATAAGATTGTAGTAAGTTGGAGCATTTATCACCGTTCCTTGTTTCATCTGAGACAGAGTCACTTTGGAAGGGATCATTCACCTACCATATTTTGCCTACTTTCTTTTGAAATCAAATTGAGTCGGCTCTCTCCCTCTTGCTGACAGGCCGCCACTGTGACAATGACCAGCTTGGAGTTTGCAGTCACACTATATAGTCACACTATACAGCCATCATCTCCCCCTTTAGCTTATCTTCCATGAAATCAACAAGGGCAGGCCCATCTGCCAAGTCCTTCATTAAGATACTGATGGCATAAGCCATGCCAACAGCACCAACCCCAACAACCTGTTCTTCCTTAAGAAGACTCACAGTCAGCTGGTCCTTGAGGGTTGCCATCTTGGACTTTGAATCTTTTGAGACCTCTAGTGCATGATGGGAGGTGACAGTGAGCAAGGGTATATGGGCTGGGATCCCTGACAGTGGCTCCAACACTAACCAGTTTGTTTGTTTGTTGTCATATTTATCTACAGTAAAACTTTGGAACATGGTCTTATTGCAACAATTATCAAAATAAAGCTTCAGGCATGACTATGTCGAAATCCCTTTACAAAAGCACCTGTGACTTTTTCGATAGGGATATTTTTAAATTATTATTATTATTATTTTTATTTCATCCCAAATGTTGCTCCCTCAAGTTCTGGTCACCCCTCAGAGAGTTCCTCCCCTCTTTCACTCCCCCTTATCTTCTGAGAGGGTGGCCCCTTTGTACCCTCCCACTCTGGGAGTCTTTGCCATATTATTAGGCTCATCCACTCCCACTGAGGCCAGTCACACTGAGGTCAGACAAGGCAATCCTCTACTATAGATGCAGATGAGGCCTCAGAACAGTTCCTTTATGCTTTTTGGTTGGTGTCTCAATCTCTGGAAGATGCCAGGGTCCAGGTTAGTTGACACTGTTAGTCTTCCTATGGGGTCATCTCCTTCAGCTCCTTCAATCTTTCCTCTAATTTAGGAGTCCCTGACCTCCGTCCAATGTTTGGCCAAATCTGCATCTATTTCAGTCAGCTGCTGGTAGAGCCTCTCAGATGACAGCCATGCTAAGCTTCTGTTTGGAAGTACAATATAACATCAATAATAAAGTCAAGAATTGGTGCCTGCAAATGTATCCCAAGTTGGTCTGGACACTGTTGGGCCATCCCTTCAGTCTCTGATCCATTTTTGTCCATGCATTTTTTTTTAGACAAGAGTAATTTGGGGTCAAGAATATTGTAGGTGGCTTGCTGACCCCATCTCTCCATTGAGGATCATTTCTGACTACTGGATGTAGTCTGTTCAGGTTCCATATTCCTACTGTTGAGCGTTTTGGCTAAAGTCTGCCACATTGAGTCCTGGAAGCCTCTTTTGTTCCAGGTCTCTGGGACTTTCTAGAGGTTTTTTTCAACCCCCCACTCCCAGAAGCTGCCTATTTCCATTCACTCTTCTGGTCCTCCGGGTCTCTCTCCTGCCTTCTCCCATACCTGATCCTGCCCCTTTCCTCCTCTTCTTTTCCCTCCTCTCTCCCAGTCAGGTCCCTCCCTCTGTTTCCTATGACTATTTTTCTCCCCCTTCTTAGTGGGATTTGACCATCCTCACTTGGGCCTTCCTTCTTGTTTAACTTCATGGGGTCTGTAGGGTGACCCAAAAGGACACACATGGTGTGTACTCACAGATAAGTGGATATTAGCCAAAATGTATACAAGAATGGTTTCTATTGACTGAGAAACAATGCTCAGGATTAAGGAGATTTTTTTGGAAGCCCTGCTCTACAAAAACACACAAAAAAAATGTCTAGCGGGCTATTAACAACTCCAGGGCTTCTGTATGGAAGACATGTGTAAATCTCTTCTATTGAGGGAAGAATCCTGCATGTTTAACATTTTATATATGAGCATGAAAACCTATAGATGCAATTAACACCAACACTTTAAATGTTCTCTTAATCACAATAAAAAGGTAAAAATAAATATAAAAAATTAAGTTAGTACTACATTTTATTTAGTTCATCATTTCAAAATATCATCATTTTAGACTTCCATCATTGGTAAAACTGGAGGTATCCTAACATACCAAACCCAGAGTTTGGTTAAGATCAGTTTTTACCTCTCCACTGGTGACAATCAGTTTGCTTTAAACAAATATATAATTCCCTAATTTACTTATACAACACCTGATATTATTTATCACCAGAGATTCGAAGACTCACAGATGATGAAGACCTCTACAGATGAAAGTGTTAACAGACAATACCCAGGGTGCTTCTCCTGGCCCATGTTTGTTTGTTAGACAGATCACCTACTGAACAACTGCCCAAATTTTATTTTATTTTCCCTCATCAGTTTGCAATGTCAATCAATGCCCTACACCAAATCTTTCTTGATTATGTGTTTTAAATCTTATTTTTTTAAATAATATAATTCCAGTACCATTTGCTTTCTACAAAATCTGACTCTACTCTTCCACACCCGAAACTGCAGATGAGTCAGTGAATATGGTTGTTATTCTATTGGTGAGCTATTATTATCCATATCCGAATACTCATTTTAATCAGTTTCAGTCAATAATAGGGCTGTCATGTTAGACCATTCATGAACATTTTCATGTACTTATCCTGCCTCTCGAAATGACATATAATTTTTGAAGACTGAAATTACATTTTAATTTATTTTATCATTCACTATTCATTCATTTGATGTGTGTGTGTGTATGTGCGTGTGTGTGTGTGAGTGTGTGTGTGTGTGTGTGTGTGTGTGTGTGTGTGTATGGGTATGGAGTGTGCACACTTTTGTGCTGACTGCAGGTGTCCTGATACACCTGGTCTTATTCCCTCAAGAGAAGGTTTCCTACTGAGCTCTGAGCTACACTGGTAGCTGACATGTCTCAGTGATCCTCCAGTTTCTATCTCTACAGCCCTGGGGTTAAAGCAGCCTCTGTTCATTCTTTCTACATGAGCATTGGGCATCCGTGTTCAGGTCTTCATTCTTCTGCATCAAATGCTCTCACCCTCTGGACCTTCTTGCAGCCCTTCCTTTGACTTTTGTATGAGATAATAATACCTTTGAGACAGTTTTATTTGGCATAAGAAGTTAATATTCAGGGAACTGAATTCTTCATAGCTGAAAACATGGAGCACTCATTATCTTCTCCTTTGTCCCTTATACTGTCTGTCCCTCCAGGTTGTGTTCAGTATGAGACTTGATAAAAGACTTGATGTTATCTCTTTGAAGATCTCCAGAAGAGAGTTGCTAATAAATGAGTGTTTATGGGAATAACCAAACTGATTTTTATCAAACCAGAGCAGCCTAAGCCTATATAACAGTTATGCTGAATAACAGGTTTTCAAAGGGATCTGTGTCCAGCTTTGTGCCCATGATTCCTTATGAGCAATTTCTTATGAGCAAATTCTGCTTATTATAAATAAGGATGCTAAGAACATACAGGAGCATGTGTCCTTGTTATGTGTTAGAGACACAAAAATAAAACCCAGATACCTATGGTCACTTGATCTTTGGCAAAGAACACAAAACCTTACAGTGGAAAACAGAAAGAATGTTCAGCAAGAGGGACTGATCTCACTGGCAGTCTCCAAGTAGAAAAATGCAAATTGATCCATTTTTGTCTCCTTGTACAAAGCTCAAGTCTAAGTGCATCAAGGACCTCCACATAAAACCAGATATGCTAACTCTAATATAAGAGAAAGAGGGAAAGAGCCTTAAACACATCAGCACGGGGAAAATCTCTTGAACAGAACACCAGTGGCTCAGGCTCTAGGAACAACAATTGACAAAAGGGACCTCATGAAAGTGAAGCCTTCTCTAAGGCAAATGACACTGTCAATAAGACAAAAATGGCAATCTACAGAGTTGGAAAAGATCTTTACCAACCCAACATCTGATAGAAGGCAAGTATCCAAAATATACAAAGAATTCGAGAAGTTGTACTCCAGAAACCAAATAACCAAGTTAAAAGTGGGGTACAAAGCTAAATAAAGAATTCTCAACTGAGACATTTTAAATGGCTGAAAAGCACCTAAAGATCCTTTGTGATCAGGGAAATGCAAATTAAAGCAACCCTGAGATTCTACCTTACAACAATCAGAATGGCTAAGGTAAAAGAAAAAAAAAAGCAATCAGGTGACAGCAGATGCTGTGGAAAAAGAGGAACACTCCTCCATTGCTGGGGGGGGGGGGGTTTGCAAGCTGGTACTCAAACTGTCAGTTTGCACAATACTCAATGGAAATCAAACTGTCAGTTTCTCAGAAAATTGGAAATAGTTCTACCTGAAGACCCAGTTATACCACTGCTGGGCATATATACTTATTTCCATTAGTGTCCAATGCCACCTTCCTCTAGTTCATTACCCTCAACCCTTTATCTCTTCCTCCTTCCATTTTACTGTCTGCAGTATGATTATCAAGACAGCACCATCAATGACCTTTAGTGGTAATACTTTGGTCAAGAGACATATGTGACGTTTGCTTTCTTCTTCTGTGTTGATACATAATATTTAGCCTTTTATGTTAGCATTTTGTATTCTAATCCATTTTATTTAAAGACACAGTATAATATATGTACAAAATTCACTAGGTGTAGTCAATACTGTATAGCAAAATGTTGATAAATGTGAATAAAGTAAATGGTTATGTTTTGGATAAAATTTTCCATTCAACATTTCAACTGAAAATTTGTATTCCAGATTTACCTTGCACAGTGGGATACAGTGATTCCTTTACATTACCCCCCTAGTTTATCATTTTGTTTGCTGAAAACTGGTAATCAGACCAGCCATTAGAAATATCAGAGAAATGCCAAGAAGATGAGCTCATTAGACACACTTACCTCTTGCATGTCTGTTTTCTCAAACAGTTCTTCCTGTCCTAATGCCAGATAAGTTGCCTTCTATCATTTTCCCGTTGTTTTGTGTCTATGACATCATGGAGTCCGGCAGTGCACATATCTGAACTTAGTCTGTCTCTGACACTCATTGGTTGATCTGTTCAGCCTAGGCTTCTACTCTGATAGTCTCTAATACATTATCTTTGCCTAGACTTGACTCTCAGAACTCTCAGCAGTTAGGAGAAAGATGGATGAAATGTTTCTGTGTTTGTATAAATTGTTCTCAGACATCTCTTATACAAAACAATTTGTTGAGCCGGGCCTGGAATATGGCCAGATAAAGGCTATAGTATTGTTTTTCTGCTTTAAACAAACACAGGCTTATGGATGCTCAAACAATCTTACTTTCCTTATTTTCTTCACTACCACCATGATCTTACTTTAAAAGATCACTTTTATTATCTATACCTCTTAGGGGATACCATCTTCTCAGTACACAGTCACTTGAAAGAGAAACTAAACTTGCAATGCATGAATAAAATGAAAGAGCCCAATATTTAAGTTGTGCAAATCTATATGAATATGTCAATAATTATAAGCTTCAGTTATTATGAATAATCTCATAGATGTGGGCTGAGGGAAATTTTGAAGGTAAGGCAGGAGCATACGGAAAACAGATGTGGAGAGCCCAAATTTCTTCGTCCAGATGAAATACTGTGAATTATTAACGGCAGTGACCTGTCCATGAACCTTGGATGAAGATAATGAGAGCAACAATCAGTTTTATTGTGTCTTTATGATATGCCAAATAACTGTCCTAAAACCTTAAATTTAAATCTGCATGTTTGATCACAAAGGTGTGTAGGTGGGTGTTCATGATGTCTTTTGGTTGTGGCTTAGGTAAGATGAGGCTCTATCAGCTATGAAGGTGGTATAACTGATCTTCAAGTGCAATAGCTCAGAGCTGAGTGCAATATTGCACTAAAGGACTAAATTGGATGTAATGGGAACGTTAGGAAACTATGAAAGTAAAGGACAGCAGAAGTCTATAACAGCAACCTTGCTAGCAGATTTTTAAAGAAATATTCAGCCCGGTCCGAGATGTTTGCATGAAGAATAGGATATGCAATTGTAAGAACAAAGACAGCATGACATTATGAAAAGTGCTTTGATGGAGAAACCAATTTCAACCATTCCAAGAAACCGACCATACTTGATGACAGGAGAGAGCATTGAGCACAATCGATGACCAAACAATAGAAGGGATGCTACAGACCTCTGACGTGAGACAGAGAGGAGGTGAAGAGAGTGGGAAATTTCAAGGAAGTGACATATGCGGAATCAGAAGGATGGGGACAATGATGGCTTATTACATCAGAGTGTAAGGAAATCTGTGTTTTCTCCCAGTTGGAAGAGTAGAGGAGAGCATCCCCTGTCCTGCAGAGGTCTACCTCCTCTAGGCCGCTTCAGCGCTTTAACACAAGGTTTCCTTTTCTGCTTTCTAACACAAGATATGACAAAAATAAAGGAAAATCTTCCTTTCAAGATAATCACACTTTGGAAACTACATGAAACTGTCAAGCAATACCAGAGCCCACTACGTATGTACATATGGTGAGTGGAAAATAACGATGCCAAGTAGGTGTTTGAAACAACATGCATGTTTAATGCGGTGTGTATTTGTGATTGTAGTGATAATGATTAATGATAATAATAATGAAAGAGCCAGGAAAGGGGGAAAGGGATGAGGGATAGACAAAAGTCACATGTACATGTCATCATCTCCAAAAGTTTAACTGCCCTCAAAACTAAATTTCCAAACTTTTAAATTTTATTTTAAAAGACCTATTTGTATTCATTTGTGAGTAATTTCCTCCATGTATGGCTATGCACCGCAAGTGTACAGTCCTCACAGAGGCCAGCAGAGGGTGTTAGATACTCTGGAACTGAGTCACAGAGTGTTATGAGCCATTCTGTGGGTGCTGGGAAATAAATCCAGGTCTTCTACTATAATGATAAAGACTTCTAACCTCTGAACTGTCTTTTCAAGTCTCAAAAGTATTATGATGTTTTAAATTTACTCACCAATCCAAGTGATAATAGTCATCTCTGCTCTGAAATGTTGTTCATGAAAATTCGAATTCCTTATTAGAGCTGATTTTATTATTTAACTTCAAGATTTTAGCCACGGAGCAGATGATGTAGAGTGCTTATGCCTTTAATATTTCATTTGTCACACAGAGCAATGACACCCTAAACTGTCACCCATTTAAAACAAAGTTAGAAACAGTACTCAATAGGAGGAAATCAACATATGGCACAATACTCATAGCCAACTACTTGTGTCCTATAGAAGTCACAGACCCCAAAGGAGAACCAACTTCTACTTTCCTAAAGCAAAATAATTTCAAATAGTACTCTAAAAATACTTACCATTATACCTACAGATAAACATCACTCTCAGCTCTATCCAAGACCCTTCTTTTTGCAGAAGATGAAAACTATTTAGATCTGAAACTGGTCACAGTGTAGAGGATAAGTCAGTTTTGGGTAGCCAGCCCCAACTGGTTCATAGACAGAGGAGCCCTACACCTAAGTGTGGACGCATGCATGGAAAGATTGTAAGAGCCAAAGGACCAGGGTATGTGTTGGATATAATGCCTTCTAGATATAACAAGGATGTTACAAAAATCTTACTAATATAGTTATTTAAGTAAGACCATCATAGTGTCAATGCCAGTTGTCATGTCAACGTGGGAGTGGGAGGTTTCACTAGATTCCTACCCACCCTAAGATGCACAACTGCAGGCATTTGATGACTGTGGAAAAGATCACTTTTCTCCAGGGATAAACTCCACTCCCTGGTAGGTTGAAAATCCCAAGTGGACAGCCTGGAAGGTATTTATGTGTGAGAAGCAGTAAATAGACTCTAAAGGAATATGTATGTATGTATGTATGTATGACTACGTGTGTGTGTGTGTGTGTGTGTGTGTGTGTGTGTGTGTGTGTGTAAAATCAGTCAGGCACTTAAAGAAAAAGGGAGATATAGGAGAAGCTGGCCCTGGAGAAAAAATTGTAAAAATTATATCCATTCATTATTCTTGTATAAAAATGTTAAAAATAAAATCAGTTAATTAAATTAAAAACCATAGCATAGCACCTAACCACATTGGTTGGTCCTACTTTTAATCTCTTCCTATCTTTCTATTTTTTTTCTTTTGAAGCATCTTTTATTATCCATTTTGTTTCTGAAAATGTTTATAAGAGAAATGTGGTAGTCTATCACAAGTTTTAAAGGCTCTTGATATTATTCTTGTTGTCGAGAATAATCGTGTAATATCAGACTCAGCCAGTCTAGCACACTGGAAGAAGTCTCATATTGGTCACATACTGTAAGCTTTCCAAGGATATTTGCTGATACACAGTATGCTTGGAAGAAAAAGCATGCTGTATCTAGGATCAGTAGATAACTGGTCATTAAATCTCAATAACAAAAGACAGCACATGGAGTAGAATGTAATAAAAAATACAAATAAATTCTGTTATTTATTCCTACTAAGAGTTGTGTTAAGATCAAAATGCCAAACTGTGATGTTAGTAAAACACCTCACCAAGGCTCTGAAAACATGACCAGTTAAGTTAACATACAGATTTGAAGAAGGAAACTATTGCTATAAGGAAATACTTTAAGAAGAGCAAATTAGAATTTGGAGAATGTCTTGATATCAAAAATTATGGTAATATAAGTGCAACTACTAAGCAACCTTGCCAGCAATAACTTTTACACAAAATAATGAAAAGGTGTCTTATATATTTATTTACTTGCAAAAGATGGTATGACTTCCATAATAACTTAAAAGATGTTTTTTGAATTATTGCAAAGAATTCATATCCCTTGCAAGTAACAATCTCTGTGGTGATAACTGTGAAACATTTTATACTGTGTATGGTACATTGTTACTGTACCTGTTTGTGAGAAAGGAAGTATTAGAAAATTCTCTGAAGCACAATTCATTTCTGTTTGGTTTTAAACTTGGAATACGCAGAACACTTTGCCCAAGACCACACAATCAGTGACTAAGCCAAACATGGAAATCGAAAGTACAGAGCCTAATCCATTTTAAAATGAATAAAATATGTTTACATGCATATTTTATTCATATTTTCCTCCTCCTTCAACTTCTCCCAGATCTTCCTCACCACCCTACTGACCCAACTACATAAACCAATTTTCTCAAATAGAGTCACTGGGCATATCAACTACATTTTCAAAACAGGCCCTCTATGCCCAGGTGGAACTCTCAACACAAAATGTACTCCATGGGTTTTTGTTGATGTGTGCCCCTGTGTGTGTGTGTGTGTGTGTGTGTGTACACATGCTTTTTGTTTGTTTAGAAGCGTACGTCAGTATTACAGACTTCTGTCTGGCCCATCTCCAACAGCTAGTGAGAAAGAATACAGCAAGCATCTCAGGGTGCAACATCATCTGCGTTATTATCTGATTCATGCATACAGAGAGATTGTGAAGCTCTGCTAGAGAGCGAACAGAGCTCTGTGTCCTGCCTTGGGAAATGGCTCTACTCCGTGATAAGAGTCTCAGCTGGGAAAGTGATACAGCTTTTTTCCCAGTCTATGTCTCTTTTTCCTTGATTATCTTGTCAGGTTGATCAGCCCACAATGTTCTTATATCCCTGCAATGATGACAGTTCTCCTTTAAGTTGTTTGTGGGTTTCCTGCCTGGTGGTCCTGTCGCTATTCCTTAAATTAATTCATAAGGAAAGAATTATCTTGGTGCATGGTATAAAGCTCAGAAAATCAAGAAAGGATAGATATGAGAATCACTTCAGCCGACTTCAGTAACAGTTTATTTCTTTGCTACTTTAACAAATGTGGCCGGTGCTGTGATTTATAGTTTATAATAAAATGGCTTATTCATGGTGAAGATATTCACATATAATTATATTTGCAAATATAAATATATATTCACATATAAATATGTTAAACTGTATGCTATATATGTATGTGTGTATATGTATTGTGTGTGATTCCTATAAATTAGAAATTTTCAAGTTGTCATATTTAGTGAGAATTGTAACAACTCCTAAGTTATCATAAGGTCCCGTGATTCATATGTTTCATTGCATTGCCCTCATATAAAGAAACTAGGACCTTACCGGACTTTGTAAAAACTATTTTGTAGGAAGAAAAATAGGTTGAAGATCACAAGAAAGAAGGCTGCATCTGTCAACATGGGATCTTTGTTTTTATAGTCACTGAATTATCTAGATATTAGAATATTACAAATGATTCAGCATGCAGTAAATGCATATTATATCAACATCTATACTCTGCAAATGGTTAGAGCGTGTTTGTGGATGGATGTCTACAGAGGGGATTTCATACAAGAAGGATCAAAACGGACATTAGTCAGGCCCCTTCTGTGCTCAATGTTGAAATGATCTTACTGAGAGTGAAGCTCACATTCTGAGCTTTCAGAGAACAGAGGTTGATCCATTGAGACAACCTAAGTTTAAGCCTAAACTTCCACTCTTATCAGCCTCATCGACTAGAGTGCTTATTGCTTCTAGAGATTCCACTCCTTCATATGCAAGGTGGAGATCCTAGGAGTCTATACCTCGTTTTTTAATTTTGAACCATAGGTTCAGTTTTACAGACTACAGTCAGCATATAGTGTTGTCCCCTTAAGAAATCGAGCATCTACATGATGGGTGTTAGTATTAAAATGGAGAGAATCCTCATGGGGTTTAAACTTTAATAGAGTCTTCATGGCTTATTGAGAGAAAAATTACCCAGGAAAATTAATGGACAATTGCCTCAAGAGTTGGAACCAACATTTTGCATTTTACAAAGACTTTGGTAGAATTAAATTAAATAATCTCAGAAATGTTTGCTCAGCTTCATAATCCAGGATACTGACTGCACTGCAGGTACAGAGCATCTGAAAAGATAGGGAGAAATAATATTTCTATGAGTATTCTTGCTGTTTCTCAGAAGCTAGCCCTATTTGTGATTTAGGCACATGGACTATAATCAGATAATAAAGGGTGTTTAAATTTTTGCAAAAACACTTTTGCTGTTTGAAGATGGTCTAAATCCTTTTGTGACCGGATTCAGATGTGTGGGATGAGGGAAGTGGGTGAACAGAGATGCCTCTATACCCAAAGGAAGGATGTTTTTATTAAGGCTGGTGCTTTGTTGAAAGCTTCAATGTGGTGGCCAGTCCTTTTTTTCCCCCTATATTTATGCTGGTTTTCTTTGAATAGACATCAGAACAGGAAGACTGCCCTTCTGAACCCCCTCTCTGTCAAAGGATTTCTAGGGATTTCCAGCATGTGGAGGAAGATCAGAGTCTTTGTGGAGCTCCTGCCAAGTGGCTGAAGCCAGAGACTTCCACCACTCCCCAGGGTCTCATCAACTCTTATCAGAGATGCAGGGGCAGTGGTGGCAGCCAGCACTTCAGCTTCAGGAAAGAAGAGGAAGAAAGAGGAAGAAGGCAACGATTGGGAAACACCATTGGGAAACACATCTCCCTCCAGGGTCCAGAAATCGGTTTGTGCCCAGGCAAGTGTGAAGTCATTCTTGGCTCAGTGGTTTCCCACATACAATCATGTTTATTCTATGCATGGCTCATTCAAGGCGGGCAGTTGGAGCTCAGAAATTAAAGGGGATATGTTAGATTCTCAGAGCTCTTGACCTTCCTGCGTTGTCTTTAAAATCTAGTCCCATTCATTCAACATGTTTGGTGCTCGCATGGTTAACAAGGTTCAGCTCCCTTGTTCAATATGCTGAAGGCTTCTTGGAGGGCTTACAAAGCATTCTGAAGAGTTAAATGTAAATGAATCAGGAACACATGGATTCAATTTCCCTGGAAATCCACATGTGCTGGGAAATGAAGGGGCGCAGTGTCTGGCCAAATGTGCTTTGATTTATCTGACCCCAAAATATACCCCTCCTTTCGGCTTTCCTCCCCTCAGAATCATTTGAAAGCTTGGTTAATGTCAAAGCATGGCTGAGTTTTTGAGACCCTTGCAATTTGGAAGGGTTCAAGTTCCTAGAAAGGGCATTCAGGGAAGCCTTGCCCACCTCTAAGCCCAAGGTTCTGTCATGTGGGTTTCTTCTAGTCGGTAGAGTTAAATTAAGGCAAGGATATGATGGTGTTGGTACAGTCACAAAACTAACTACCTCTTCGACCCGTGGAAGTCTCCACTTCCTGCAGGGAACATTTTCATGCAGATGATACACCCTACTCAATGTTTCTGCATCCCTCTGCAATCAACTTTATTTTCCTAGGAAATCACTATTTGAGTGTAGGAATAGAAGTATATAACTACCACTATCCCCTGTACCCCATTCCCTGTACCCCATCCTCTGTCCCATAGTCTCTGAAGAACACTTCTCTAATAATGCCCAATGCACAGTGTTGAAGATGAGCTCACTTACAGACTATTTAGGACTCTCAGACAGAGTGGTACCTTCATATAAGAGGATCCTGGGTGTAGATGACAGGGAAACATCTCAGAGGTCTCCCGTGTCTGTCAAGAGAGATTTAGACTTCATTGCTCCAATTCTTATAATTTTGGGGGGAGGGGATTTTATGACAGGTGTGAGAAGGGGAAAACACTGTTTTAAATTTTAAGTCTCAACGTGGCCAGTGGTCAGCCTGTTGTTTGTTGGGAGCAAAGTAATATCTGCAGCATGTGTCTGGGAGAAAAAAAGCTGGATCAAGTGTCTATCTAGGCTTTGAACTTTTTATCAACAGGAACTGGTCTCACACCTGTCTTTCTGCTCCTCCAGAGCCTTTAGAGTAGTCTATGAAGACAAACTGTAACATACTTCCTTTCCTTCTATGCCTCAGCCTCCTTACCAGCTTCAAAGTTTCCTTGATACACTGAGTTTCTTCCACAAGTTGATTTTGTTGAGCATCTTTGCATGTGGTGACCACCAGAGGGAGCCCCTGGACCGAGGGTGAGAGCATTAAACAGGCAGGTGCTGAATCTGGCTAATTCTCCCAAGGAATCATGAACTAGGCTTGTGGATGATCTTCAGGCAAACTTGGCCCTTTCTTTTGCTGCTAGGTGTGTGCATATGTGTGCACTTGAATGCCTTCATGCCTGCATGCATGCCTGCACTTGTGTGTGTGTGGTATGTGTGCCTACAATGTGTGCATGTGTCAGGTGGTCAAAGGTTTCTGTTGATGAAATATTTTAGTGTTAACTGCAAACATTGATGGTAGAATCCCTTCAGAGGTTTACGGGTCTAGAAAGCCACCAGCCACCTTAATCGGTGAGTGTCTGTCTTTATAGAGTATAGAGACTGGAAAATACAGCCTCAATTTCATTTATAGAAACATGCCATTCCAAGATGGTGTATTCAGCCAGTGAGCCCTTTAACACACTATCTTCAGCACATTAGAGAAGCTCTAAATGATGGAGCAGATTCCATCTGTGCTGTAATTGTGGAAGAGGTTGTCCGGCGAGGTTAGAAATCGTAAGTTGGGTAAGTTTCACATCCATGGGTAAACTAAAGAAGTGCCATCAGCGTCAACAGTGGGTTCCAGTCATTCCAGAAAATTCAGTAAATTCTATAGAAGTGGTGTTTTTCATAGCTTTAAGAGAAAGGAAGAGGAGAAAGAACATAGAGATTGGTGGGCAGGAAGGAGATAGGGATGTGTGCAGGGGAAGGGTGTCTGGGAGCAATTGGGGTAGTGAAAGCAATATGATCATACACATGAAAACATTTTAATAGAAGATAAATTTTTAAATGATATGAGTGTATAGTTGTCACTTTTATCTTTATCTTTACAAATATCCATTCCAGGGATGATTATACAAAAAGCTTAAGCCTTCCACAAAGAAATGCAAAGCAAGACTTCTCCATGAAGATTCATGAAGAGATAATGAGGAGAACTAGAGAGCTGAAGCCGAAAGAAATAAATTCAAAGGACTGGAGTAAGGCTAGTTCATTACTCAAGCTACGCACTGTATGCTCTTTGATACTTTGTTCAAGGTGGGTTGTAAGTTTTGTTCTGGTTTTCCCTACAGCCAACATAATGAGTAAAATATGATTTAGTGTGTGATTTATAGGCAAGCCTAGCCGCATAATTTTTTGGCCTCAGTGCAAAATGAAAATGTGGGGTCCCTTATTCAAAAAGCTGGAAAAATGCCACTCCGTGTAATAAAACATGAAACTTTTCCCTTCCTTCCACGCTTTCACTCCAGACCTGTCATGGTGCTTTTTATTTGTTATTTAATAGTACACTCCCTGGGGCAGGGGATGCTGGCTGGACGAATGCAGACGCGCAGGAACTGTTAGCCTCAGCCCTGACTGGTTGACTGGCTCTGCTGTTGCTGTGTTTCTCAGACATACGCATTATGTTTGCTATAGGGACAGAAATTGGGTCGATCCCTCCCATGTTCTATGGTGCAACTTTCAAAGAATTGCGAAGCCTGGGTTGGGACAAAGCAAGAGGTTTGCTTTCCAGACCCCACGAGTGGAGTGCTGCCAGCCAAAGCAGAGGCCACCACTGCTGTGCTTCACCGCGGGGTTCATAACTGCCAGTCCTGGATCCTCCCTGGAGCGCACGTCGATGTGCAAACCCTCCCTGGGTGTGGAGTGACCATCGGCCTGGAGAGTAGAGGACAGGCAGTGCTTGGGTGCAAAAGGCAGTGTCTTGGGTGGGGTAATAAGACAAAATTTGGCTACAGACTGAGCAACTGAACACAAAAAGAGCAAAAGCCAGGAATTTATTTCAGTGTGTGCGTGCATATGTGTGTGTGTGTGTGTGTGTGTGTGTGTGTGTGTGTGTGTGTGTTTGTGTGTGTGTGTATGCTTGTGTGTGTGTGTCTGTACCATGGAATGAAGATGTAAGCTGGGTGTCTAAACACTCAGGCATGTGACACTGCTTTTCACTTAAAAGTATAAATTTCAGTTGTGTATAGTAATTTATACCTATAATGCAATACTTGGTAGGCAGAGCAAACTTGAGACTATTTTGATATACATCGGATCTATATGGCAAGTTCCAGGCCAGCCAGGATGCTATAGCAAGACTCCACTTCAAAGAGCAGGCAAATGAAGATGTAATAATATAAATTTAAAGATTCAGTTTTCATAATTCCAAGACCGTGGATGGTGAACATTAAATCGCCAGCCTGAGTTCTTTCTCGAAATAGGGGGGGACTCGTAAAATTGCAGAGTGTGCATACTCAGAAAACAGGTTCTGTCCCTGGGCTCTGCAAATTCAAAACACAACAGATAGGCTGATTGCCAAGGAGACATTCATTTGGCCTTAACAATTAGAACTAAAATGTCAGATACATTTCTTCCAGGTGTCATTTTCAGGAAGATACTATGGTTGCCACAGGTTGAGAAATGGTATTTCCCCATGCCTCCTTAATTCTTAAATTTATATGTTACAAAGGAAGCCTGTCTCCATGTAATACTCTTTGGATATAGAGTTCTTTGGATGTGGGTAGGTTGCAGGGGAACTTCTTCCTCTCCCCCTCTCCTCTCCCTTCCCCTCCCCCTCCCTCCTCTTACCCTCCCCCTTCTCCTCCCCCTCCCCTTGCCCCTGCCCCTTCCTACATTTGATCTTTCCATTTCTTAAACCAAATAGGCAAATAATGATGAAATTTTTTAAAAAGGTAGTCTTTATTAATTTAACATTTTATTAAATAAACCCTTGAAATCATTCCACATCAGTTAGAATGAGATCACCATTTTCAGTTGTTTTGGTTGAAAGTGTTATTCCTGAAGACACTTGGCTAGGAAGTTATTGCTTATCAATACAATTTAGAAAAAAAAAATGAAATAATATCACCTCAAGGAAATATGCAGGAATACTTCCCTTTAAGAATCATTTTCAGTAGAAGAACTTCATGCAGGAAAACCCTCATCTGCCTGAGTCTTTTGTGTGTGTTCTCTTACCCTGTGCTTCCTCTGCACTGGCTGGCGATCTCCTACTCTTCCACTCCCCACCAACTCTGTTCTTACAGCTTGTCAGCTCCAGGACTCATTCTTCCAAGGTCCTATGCGAACCGTATTCTCTTTATTCTGAACATTTTCAACCTGACACTTATGCTATTTCCTGACAGTTTCTTCTGGTCTGTTCTTCTCCACTTGGGGCGACCTCATAACGCGCCTTCTTCTCCTTAGCTGCTTTGTTCCTAATGCCACTTTCTGGAAATTTTCTCTTACTAAAAAGCAAACAAACAAACATTCAAAACTTAGTTTTTCTTCTCAGTATTGTCTTAACAATATATGCTTGATCAAGATTCTTCTTTTAGATTCCCTATATCCTGATAATTTCAATTATGTTATATTTTATCATAATACATTAGTTGTTTTTTTTTTTTTTTTTTTTTTTTTTTTTTTTTTGCAAGACATATGTCTTTTATCAGGTATAGAGGGAGTGGACAGACAAGTTCCTCTGCTCTGGCATGTGCTTACTAAATCTTAGGTACAAAAGATATTCAGCAAATACTGAATTCAGCAGTAAGCAGGAACAATAACCCCCATAACATTTTTGTACTTGTTTAGTTATTGATTTAATATATGTTATTGACAAACCACGAACTCAAAGAACAGTGAGAATCAAATGTATTATACTCAAGTGCCTCGATTCTGGATACTTTCAAAGGGCTTTTAAGAGTGATTAGTGGATTTTTAAAACTACATCAATACCATAATCCTCCTTCAAAAAAGTGCCAGAGGTCACCTTACCATTGAATGTTGGAATAAGGATTAAAGTGCTGCAATGGGAGACTGTGCTTGAGTTAGCTGGATCACTGCTCCTGCTTCCTTGTTAAATATGTTTTCTGAACCATGAGAAAAGCTGTTGTGGTGTGGAAGATCTGAAGCAATGGGCATCAGATGGAGAAGTTAAGGGGAAACTTTTATGGATGGATAGCAGCCATTTAAACTTACATAATAGTAACCAACTGGCTACTCAAATGCTGATTTCTTAGACTATATTTTCATTTATGCTTTGTGTTTTCCAAGATTCTATTTCTTACACTTTTCAGAAGATTTTGTTAATGATAAACAAGATCCATCTGGTTCTAAATCTTATGACAATTGCTTTTGTTACAAAGGCACGTTTATTGAGACTTCTTAAATACTGTCAGTTTCTTCACAGATAAAAATTAGTTCTCAAGTTATCATAAAGAGAACTTTACGTTTTCAAGAAGACTGAAAGACAATAGATGTGTGTGGAATTTTTGTAGAATAAGCCACTTTCCTCTGTGAACCATGTGCTTCACTGACAATGGTGGACAAATTTCTTTGTCATTTATAAACATAAATCTCCCTTAAAGGCATTAAAATTATCTTGATAATTTATTAACTAACCATGGTCGTTTGGGAAGCCATAGACTTAGTGAGGATGACAGCCTATGTTTTCCTTCATTCAAAGAAGAGAAGCAGCGCTATATGTAGAATTGCTTCTCACAGCATTCTCTACTGATAATCAGAGCTCAGGCTGTAAGCGACAGAGAGAAACTGTCTGTTGAGTCGCTTTTCCTTGTATTTCATCCCAACTACACTAATTTTAAGACTGTGTGAACTCTTCTGCTCCATCAGATAGTGTCTAGATTCTTAATTTTCTTGGAGTCACTGGGTGGTCATAGGCAATCAGGAGAGCAAAATAATATGACTAAGAATATTTTTGAATACTGGAGAAAGAATATTTTCTAGGTATTTCCTACATAAAAGGCTGTGTGTTTGAAACTTATATTCTATATTCAAAATTATGTGTTAATATCTTAAGATATATTTATTGTTAAACATATCTATAAAACATCAATATGAAGTATAAATTAGATCCACCCATTTGTCTAAAAATTTGATGAAGTCATTGTTTTTAATAGCTGAGTAGTACTCCATTATGTAAATGTACCACAGTTTCTATATTCATTTCTCTGTTGAAGGACATCTGGGTTTTTCCAGATTCTGGCTATTATAAATATGGCTACTAAAAGCAAAGGGGAGCATGTGTCTTTGTTGTATGTTAGAGCATCTTTTGGGTATATGCCCAGGAGTATTATAGCTGGGTTGTCAGGTAGTACTGAGTCTGAGGAACCGCCAGACTAATTTCCAGAGTGGTTGTACCAACTTACAACCTCTCCAACAGTGGAGGAGTGTTCCTCTTTCTCCACCTCTTCGCCAGCATCTGTTGTCACCTGAATTTTTGATCTTAGCCATTCTGACTGGTGTTTTCAGGGTTGTTTTGATTGACATTTCCCTGATGATTAGGGGTTGTTGAACATTTCTTAAGGTGCTTCTTAGCCATTTGATATTCCTCAGTTAAGAATTCTTTGTTTAGCTCTTCATTTCATTTTTTTAATGGCGTTGTGTGATTCTCTGGAGTCTAACTTCTTTTCTAGAGACTGCCACACCTGGGAATCCAGCTCATACACAGCCACCAAACCTAAACAATATTACTCATGCCAAGAAGTGCATGCTGACAGGATCCCAATTTGACCTTCTCCTGAGAGGTTTTGCCAGAGCATGACAAAAACAGAGGTGGATGCCTGCAGCCAAACATTGAACTGAGAATGGGGTCCTTAATGGAGAAGTGGGAGAAAACATTGAAGGAGCTGAAGGGGTTTGCAACCCCATAAGATCAACAATACCAATCAAACAGAGCTCCCAGGGACTAAACCTCTGTCCAAAGAGCACACATGGATGGACACATGGTTCCACCTGCACATGTAGCAGAGGATGGCTTTGTTGGGCATCAATGGGAGGAGAAGCCCTTGGTCCTGCCAAGGCTCAATGCCCCAGTGTAAGGGAATGTCAGGACAGGGAGGCAGGAGGGAGTAGGTGGGTGAGTGAACACCTCATAGGAGCAGGAGAGGGGATGGGACAAGGGCTACAGAGGAAAATCCAGAAAAGGGGATAATATTTGAATTATAAATAAAATATATCAAAAAATAAATCTGAAGAAGAAAATATAAATTATTAGTGTTACTTAACAAAAATCTAGAAACTAGATATTAAATATCTTTCTCTGGATCTAAGTAATAATAATTAGGGACTGATGTAAAAAACACACCAAAAAGTGGGGACCCTTCAGACAACATGAACAGTAGGTGACACTGAATTCCAAGAACTGTGAGGAAAGGGTGAAGAAGAGGAAGAAGAAAGATATAGATACCAGAATCATAGACTATGAAAAGTTTTCTGAATCCAAACACCGAGGGGATTACCAAAGCTGAAATTTTTGAAATGTCCTCTTTGAGATCATCAGTACAAAAGTACTTCTTCCATTTATGACGGGATAGTGAATTAATATGATCAATGGATATTTGAAGTCGAGTTTTACCTTACTATGCTTTTTGGAGTAAAATAATACTCTCTAGTCTTATGAATCTTTAAATCCAGCCCATTGGTGATTGTCATTTCTAATTTATTTGATTTTATTTCCTTATTCTAGAGTTTTGACTTTCTGAAAAAATAACATTATATTTACTTTATTGTGTGTGCACATGTGAGTAAAGCTGTAACACTTTTATGGGCATGCAATAGGGATCTGTGGTCTAGAGAATTGCCTACAATATATCATGATATATCTTCCTTGTTTGAGATACAAATTTCTTTCTCTTTATTATCCCCATTGGTAGTTTCTTCTGTCATTATGTCTTCTTGGATCAGTTAGACAGGAATCTGTATACCACCAGGAACTTGGGTTTTCCATTGTCTAATAGCTTTCTTATAAAAATTTATACCAACAAATTACTTGTAAAAATAAGTCAAATATTATTCCATCAACTAGAGAATTACAACTAAATAAAGAACTCAAAAGTGCTTTGCTGCCAAGGAACTCGAAATTGGAAAGAGTTCACAAATACACACATAAGTAACAGTAGCAGAAGAGTACATTTTTATGGCTCTCAAAGAATGTAGAAATAAAAACAAGTTTATAAAAATCCCACATTATAGATTATGTGAGAGGCTGAGACGTGAGTTGTGACTTCTTGGAAGGTTAGAGCCTTTTGCAAAATCTGGGATATTATGGAAGGATGTGGGTATGAAGATATGTATTTTTGTAACTGTATTTATCCTCTCCTGTGAGCACTTTTGGGTAGTGAATCCTGCCCTGGGGACTGAGGAAGGACCTTGCATTGAATATTGCTTGGACATTGTCATGGGGGAAGAGAGTTGAGAAATTCAGAGAAACGGTGGCATACAGAGAGATCACTAAGATTGTAAATATGTGTCAGGCTCTCTTCTCAGAAAGAAATAGCAGTGATCGCATGAATTTAATACCCATTTGTGTTGTATTTTACTCTTTATCTGGCCTTCTAGATGAGGCAAGTAGACAAGGCTATTGAGAAGCTTTTGTTCATTCCAGCAAATTGGGTGTTTCCTGGGTACACTTTAAAATACAGAAGAGAGAGGGTGGAAAAAAAAAAACCACAGAAAGCAAGGACTAAATGGCCCACAAAGTGAAGTTTAGTAAAAATAAGTCGAGCTTATTTAATATAACAATATGGTGCTTTTAGAGTTAGGAGCCGTAACATGTGGCTATGTGAAGCTTGTTGCCAAAGGAACCTAGGAAAAGCCTGTTCATTCGATAGTTTATCACTAGAGGGGGTGGTTGCATGCAGATGAGGTTCAGGTCCTGGGCCATTATCACACACCCATTTGCAGTGAAAACTTCCCAACCCCATTAACAGTAACAGTTTGTTGTTGTTGCTATGGGAATAGCCAAACACGGAGTAAATATGTCTACAATGGCCATAGACAATTTTATTTCTCATCCCTTTTTAATGCATGGCAGCCTCAGAGCAGTGCGTCTGAAGCTTTGATGCTGCTCACTGGCCTCTTAAGTCTGGGGAGCACAAGTCATCTATTATTGCTAAATGGCAGCAATGCACACAGCTCTGTTCACACACTGTGGTGCATTATAACATCTCTTCTCTATTGAGAGTGACAGAAAGAAAAAAAAAAAAAACCTGGTTTGCCCCTCCCCCTATCCCTATCATGGTCCCCTTTCTAACAACAGCTGAATCTTTAAATGTGGATAACACACGAATCTTTCTTTATCAGTTCAGCAGACACTCATGCTTAAGTATTGAGAATACCTATTTAATTGGGTGTAAATGACACTGACAAAAGTAATAATTAGATTTACTGTTTGGGGCTCAAAGGTAACTGTGTGAATTACCTACCACATGGTTAAAATAATTGGGCTTGCTAAAAGGTGTAATTTTAAATGACAGCTATGATTGAACTTCAGTGTCAGTGGCATAAATTAAAGTATATTCAGAGTATTCAGTTTGTTAGAGAGAGAGAACTTCAAGTTAAAACTCTTCCTATCCAGGGATGTTAATTGAGCAGAGAATAAATAGGAAGATTATTGCTAGCTGTGAGTAATTGTATCTCCTTTCTTGCCACTATATTTGGGTGTGTAATTTACTATGCAGTTTAACAGTTACTGGGTTATGGTTAGTTGCGTTGTGGTAAGGCACTTGATTGACTTTAGAGTGCTTTCTAGCATTGAAGCAAAGAAGCAACTAATTACAGGAAAAATGGCAGAGATAGCCTCTGTATTTAGATGTTGACAGTCAAGCAAATATTGAGTCCTTGAATGTTAGTCCTAGTCCAGAGGGTAACTAAAAGTGTGGAGATAATACCAGAGATGCCTAAGTTAATTAGATCTCTGCCCTATCAGTCCCTTTCTCATAAGTAATGAGGAAGGAAGTGCCTTCTTGCAGAACCAGTAGGGGAAGGACCAAGACTTCAGATATGACTCTTTAAACTCAGAAACCAAGTCAGTTCTACAGATCTTCGAATGTGTGCACATAACAGACATTGAATATGCATGTGTTTTGTAAATGAGAATATAAGTAAATAGGTGATAAGATAATGTCCTGGGAGATAAAATCTGAGGATTCTTAGTAGATAGGATCAAAGAGAAAGACAGTGAACACTTACTATATCTTAGGGCAGCAAATCTGATGAAAAATAACACCCAGTCTTTAACTTAATATTCCAGGCTTTATCTTTTATCGAACTACAGTTTGATTTATCACTCTAGTCATGAGTATATTTAAATAATAGTGCAAATAAATACTAACCTGTAGGTTACTAAGGAAATAATGTGTAAATCATTTGGAAGTAGAGAAGAAAGGAAATAACTGTGGAGCCTCTCTGGGAATTGAACTCTTTGTGGAGAATTGTTACCTTTCCTTGGAACATAGATGATAATTTGGGTTCCTGGCACCTAGGAAATTTTCAAACTTCTGTCTGGTATTACCCAGAGGACATTTCCTTGGGAATCTCAAAGATCTAAAACTCCAAGTGGTGAAGGGCTGCTTAAGTTGTGAGCCAACCCAATTCAAGCATGAGCGATGATGCTATGATGTTGGTCAGTCTTGGCTTCTTCTTACTGGGGCCTCAGGGTGTCTACTTAACTGGAAACACATTCTGCAGTTGCAGCCAAGAGGGGCGACCTTTTCCCAAATGGTTCTTGTTTTGTGATTCAGCATGTGAGTCATTTGGTTAATAACAATTTCCTGTCTGTCCCAGACACCCTTTGGGAAAATTGGATCTTCTGATTTGGAGGGGAATCTTTGGCCTAGATTCTAAGAGCATTGTGAGATTGTCAGTGAAATGAAGGCACTTGAGACTTTCTGCATTTTCCTGAGCTGCACAAAAATGGGAAACGTACAATAAGACAGCAGACCACATTGCCTGCTAGTTGTTGCTACAACAGCTTTAAAATGTGGGCAGAGCAGAATGTCACACTACTCCACTATTGAATGGCTAAGGTGTTACAAAGGTGAAATGGAATTTTCACTGTGATACTACTAAGAACTCATGTTTCTTGCCTTTTTTATGTCTGTCATTCTTGACCCTTTATCCTTCTACCATGGTATGATATAAGCTGAAGATTTTTCCTAGGTGCCCATTCTGAATCTTTAAACATGGTAAGTACCAGAACTTTAAAAATAAAGTTCAGTTTAATATAAATTACTGAGTCTCGGGTAGACAGAGACAATGACGCAGAAGTAAAATCCATTTATCCATTTATTTTTATATATAATAGACTTTGATTAGCTCTCAGCATCTACCTGTTCTATTCTTGTGTATTAAACACATGATTTAAGAAGAATGGATTTTCTAACAGTCCTAGGTTGAAAATTATAGCATTAGCCAATTCTCATCTCCTGCAAACATACTCATGATAGGGCTAGGCACTTCAACTAGGCTTAAGTTGATATGTGTAAAATATATTTATGCTTATGCCTACCTATACCAATCTTATCAGAATAAAGCTAGGGATACTGTTTATTCAGTTGAGCAAAAATCCATTTTTTTCCTGCATACAAGAGTAGATTTTTTTTATAGTTCTGTAAATTATAACCTGCCATACTGTGATCACCTAGGGAAGTTAGTCTAAAGTTAAAGTCGACATGTTCAAAAAAATCAATAGGATAGAAAGAAATGGCTACCCTTAATTTCTGAGTAAAATATAAGGTCTTCTTTCACCAAACACATTTATATTTTATCCTTTGATACAGTTTTAGTTAGTTTTTTTTATCACTGATAAAAATAATAAGAAATGTAATTTGCCTTCCAGTCTCAATGTGTGTTTTAGAGTTAACTCTGTGGCACAGCTCTCAGAACACAGATTGCATGTAGAAATAGCTGGTTTCCCAAGAGGGCTAACACACCTAAGATGACAGCCTCACAAACTCACAGAAGGAGGGACAGGCTCCAGGGTCAGACAACTAGACCAACTCACAGCAGAGGTAATGAGATGGCGAGACTCAAGAACGAGAACCTAAGCAACAGAAACCAAGGCTATTTGGCATCAACAAGACCCAACTCTCCCTCTACAGCAAGTCCTTAATAACCTAAAAACCACTGAAAAATGAGATTTAGATTTAAATCAGATCTTATGATGATAAGAAGGGAATACACAACTTCCTTAAAGAAATACAAACAAAACAAACAAATAAACAAAACAAAAACAAAAACCACAGGTAAACAGGTAGAAGCCCTTTATAAAAAAAAACATAAAACCCCTTAAAGAATTACAGGAAAACAGAAGCAGACAGGTGAAGGAATTAAATTAAACCACCCAGGATCTAAAAAAATGGAAATAGAAATAATAAAGAAATTACAAAAGGATGCAACCATGGACATAGAAAACCTAGGAGAGAAATCAGGAGTCATAGACACAAACATCATGAACAGAATACAAGCAACAGAAGGGAGAATCTCAGGGACAGAAGATACCACAGAAAACATTAACACAACAGTCACAGAAAATGCAAAGTACAAAAAGCTCCTAACTCAAAACATTCAGGAAATCCAGGACATAATGAGAAGACCAAACCCAAGGATAATAGGTATAGAAGAGAGTTAAGATTCCCAACATAAAGGGCCAGTAAATATCTTCAACAAAATTATAGAAGACAACTTCCCTAACCTAAAAAGATGCCTATAAGCAAAAATAATTTTAAAAGCAGTAAGAGAAAAAGGTCAAGCAATATATAAAGACATACCTATCGGAATTATACCAGACTTCTCATGAGAGACTCTAAAAGCAAAGGATCCTGGGCAGATGTCATACAGATCCTAAGAGAACAGAAATGCCAACACAGACTACTCAGCAAAGCTCTCAATTAACATACATGGGCAAACCAAGGTATTCCAGGACAAAACCAAATTTACATAACATCTTTAAACAAATTCAGACCTAAAAGTGGATAATAAATGGAAACTCCATCACATGAAGGAAAGCTACACAATATGAAAAACAAGAAAGTGATCTACTTTCAACAAATCAAAAAGAAGATAGCCACACAAACATAACTCCACTTCTAACAACAAAAATAACAGGAAACAACAATCACTTTTCTTAATATCTTTTAGCATCAGAGAACTTAATTCCCCAATAAAAAGACATAGACTAACAGACTGGATATGTAAACAGGACTCAGCTTTTGGCTGTGTACAGGAAATGTGCATCAGTGACAAAGACAGATACTACCTCAAAATAAAAGGCTGGAAAATTTTTTTCCAAGCAAATGCTCCCAAGAAACAAGCTGGAGTTGTTATTCTAATATAGGATAAAACTGACTTTCAATAAAAGTTATCAAAGAAGATAATGAAGGACACTTAATACTTATCAACAAAAAAAAATCTACCAAGATGAACTCTCAATTCTAAACATCTATGCACAAAATGCAATGGCAACCACTTTCATCAAAGAAACTTTACTAAAGTTCAGAGCACACATTGTACCTCAAACAATATTAGCAAGAAACTGCAAAACTTCATTTTTGTCAATAGACAGACCATAGGAATAGAAACTAAACAGTGAAGCTATAAGAAACTATGAACTAAATGGATTTAACAGATATCTATAGAACATTTCGTCATAAAATGAATATTCCTTCTTCTCAGTACCCCATTGTACCTTTTCAAAAACTGACCATATACTTGGTCACAAAACTGGCCTCGGTAGATAAAAGGAGGTTGAAATAATCCTATGCGTCCTATCAGATCAAAGTGGACAAAGGCTGGTCTTCAAATATAAGAAAACAAACAACAGGAAGCTGAATAAAGCTCTGCTCAGTGATAACTTGTCAAGGAAGAAATAAAGAAAGACATTCTAGACTTTTAAGAATTTAATAAAATGAAGACACAAGAAGATCATTATGGGACACAATGAAAGCAGTGTTTAGAGGAAAACCCATAGTTATGAGTGCCCCACCAAACCCAGTCACTATGGCTGATGTCACTATTACTGATGCAAAGAAGAGCTTACTGGCAGAAACCTGATATGGATACCTCCTCAGAGACTCTGCCAGAGCCACATAGATACAGATGAGGATGCTCACAGATAGTCATCAGACTGAACTGGAGGACCCTAATGGAGAAGCTAGAGAAAGGACTGAAGGAGATAAAAGGATTTGGAACCCCATGGGAAGAATAACATTATCAACCAACCAAACCCCCCAGAGCTCCCAGGAACCAAAACACCAACCAGTGAATACAGATGAAGATATTTAAGTTTGCCTTTCCTTGCTACTGTTTTCAATTTTTCTTTATTCTTTCTTTTTCCTCTGTCGTAGTCTCTCTCTGTCTCTCTGTCTCTCACTTCCAAGACAGGGTTTCTCTGTGTAGCCCTGGCTGTCCCAGAACTCCCTTTTTAGATCATGATGGCTTCAAACTCAATGCTCTCCCTGTCCCTGCTTCCTGAGTGCTGGCATTAAAGGCATGAGCCACCACTACCTGGCTGCTGATTTCAATACCTAATAATCCTGTGAATGCATTTCCTCTGGCTTGTTGAACAATTTATAGTTGCTTTACCAAATGGCCAGCTAGGTGCTTTGGTAGACAATGTGAGGTCTCAGTCTTAAAGCTTAGTTCTAGGACTCAACCATTATTATGCCTGTACTTTAGTGAAATCTAACTAGGCTGTTGAACGGAGCTAATTTAGTTTTCAAGGCTATGCAAAATACGCAAAGAAATAACAATAATGGATATTTACAAATATTTCTTGCTGCCAAATAACTATGAAGTTTCTACGAAATAGTTCCAATAACCACTCTAAGTAGGTTCGTTGGATCAAGTAGATGTTGATGTTGTACATTGCCCCACAGGGCAGCAAATACTGATTCTAGTGTATTTAAGTTTATTTTGCCTTTTTATCTGGAGACTTGGTACATCATCTTACCTGCCATAAACACACTGTGGACGTGTAAACTGTAATACCTGTAGCCAAATCGTTATCTGAGAAGCTTCATTCAGCAACCGTTAGGAGCAGATGCAGAGACCCACAGCCAAACATTAGGAGCCAGAGAAACCTGAGCAAGATGGGGAGGAAGAATTGTAGGAACCAGAGGATTCATTTGAAGACACCAGGAGAACACAGCCCAAAGACTAAACTAAGCAGGGCTCATAGGGGCTCACAGAGACTGAAGATCACAGGGCCCACATGGGTCTGTACTAGCTCCTCTGTATATATGTAACAGTTGTATAGTTTGGTATTCTTTGGGACTATCAGTTGGAGTGGGGTTGTTGCTGACTTTTTTGCCTGCACTTGGGACCCTATGACTCCTACTAGGTCGCCTAGTTCAGCCTTCATGTGATAGTTTGTGCCTTGTCTTATTGTAACTTGTTCACCACATTTGATTGATATCCCAGGGAAATCAGCTCTTTTGTGTTACCTAATGCCAACAAAAATAATGCATAGATAACTTTTGCTTACTTAGACCTTTCTAGTACGGTGTTGATTCTATATCTGATTATTGGCATAATTTCACATGTTAGCGAGTCAGACATAATTAAAAGCACCAGCTGTCAAAATCTCCAAGACTTGGGGAAATGGTACCTTAAATCCTGCTAAAGCAGACAGGCAGTAGAAATAGCTAAGATGAGTGAGCAGGGAGAACTGTGCATTTCCTACGTCCACTCTTTTGTATCAGATTGTGAAAGTTCCACCCTGCTCCAGAGTCTGATTGACATGAGAGAGGGCATCGGTCTCTGCTGTTTTGCCTTTGAGGTGAAACAAACACCCTCTTCCTGTACTTCCAGTGAAATTTGTGCAAGCATCGATTGTCCTTGATGATAACCCCATTCGCCGAAGGAAATAATACTGACAACTGGCAAATGATACGGTGTGCACAAAGTGTGGATATTTTATACAGCGTGAAAATCAGAACATATTCTTTTAATGAAGGAAACAGGAAGTTAAGATGAACATTCTTGTTCAGTGAGTCCTGTCTGAGTTCAGTTCCGGAGCTCATTGTAAAGCTGGTATCCTGGACTCTAAGTGTTGTAGAAATGATTTATTCCTGACCCAGTTGATCATTTGGTTCCCAGATAACACACACACACACACACACACACACACACACTTTATATTTATAATAAGCCTTAATCAGCATTAGAGTCTGGCAGATATCTACACTCTATGCTATTAGAGTCTACTTTTCGTTTGGTGACCCCGAGTCATTACTTACTGTTCCATCTGGGCTGCTCTTAGACCCAATGGGCCAGCTCTCAGGGTCATGTTCTGTTTAACCCACCTAATGCACGGCTGCTTCTCCTCCTCCAACTTCTCTCTCACTATCAGCATCAGCTCACCACACTAGTTATGCGTCATAATGTTATTCACAATATGTTAATACTATCCTGTCGTTTGTCTCGAAGAGCCACTAGAAAGCAAGAGTGTAGGTTCTGATAGATTTATCTCCCCATCTTGGTTGCTCCTTCTCACTCTCCCGTGTCCTCCCTCATTCTGCTCTCTTTCTCTGGAATGACTAGTGTCTCACACCTACCAGCTCAGGATGCAATACTGTCCTTCTTTAGCACTTAGACTTCATTTAATCCTCATACAGCCCAATTAGTAGCTGAGTCCTTGCAGGATCGAAAAATGTTTTTACCGTGTGAATGGGAGGTAACAAACTATCGGGAGTACTTTACTAAATGCATTCTTTTCCTAATGAATTCCCCTGTGATAGTTATCTGTAATATCGCCTTACGCTTTCATAGCTCTAGTGAAAGGCTCTTTATTTACTTACTAAAAGGTTTGATCTTAAAAGAATTAGTTTTTTATTGAATATATTTTATCTATATTTCAAATGTTATCACCTTTCCTGGTTTGCCTTCCATACCCCTTTCCCATAACCCCTCGACTTGCTTCTATGAGGATGTTCACCCACCCACCCACTTTCTCTCACCTCCCTGCCCTGAAATTCCCTACACTGAAGCATTGAGCCTTGGCAGGACCAAGGGTTTCTCCCATTGATGCCCCAAAAAGCCATCCTCTGCTACATGTGCAGCTAGAGCTATAGGTCTGACCATGTATACTCTTTGGTTGGTGGTTTAGTCCCTGGGAGCTCTGTTTAATTGGTATTGTTGTTATTATAGGGTTGCAAACCCCTTCAACTCCTTCAATACTTTCTCTAACTCTTCCATTATGCACCCCGTTCTCAGTTCATTGTTTGGCTGCAAACATCTGCCTCTGTATTTATCAGGTTCTGGCAGAGCCTCTCAGAAGACATCTATATCAAGCTCCTGTCAGCATGCACTTCTTGGCATCAGCAATATTGTGTGACTTTGGTGGTTGTATATGGGCTGTATCCACAGGTGGGGCAGTCTCTGGATGACCTTTCCTTTAGTTTCTGCTCCAAACTTTGTCTCTGTATTTCCTCCTGAGAATATTTTTGTTCCACTTTCTAAGAAGTACTGAAGCATCCACACTTTGGTCATTTTTCTTCTTGAGCTTCATGTGGACTGTAATATGTATCTTTGGTATTCTGAGGACTTGTATACAATATATATAAATAACTCAAGAAGTTAGTCCCCAGAGATTCAAATAAGTCTATTAACAAATGGAGTACAGAGCTGAACAAAGAATTCTCAACCAAGGAATATCGAATGGCTGAGAAGCACCTTAAGAAGTGTTCAACATCACTAGTCATCAGGGAAATGCAAATCAAAACAACCCTAAGATTCCACCTCACACCAGTCAGAATGGGTGAGATCAAAAACGCAGATGTTGGTGAGGATGTGGAGAAAGAGCATTTCTCTATTGTTGGTGGGATTGCAAGCTGGTACAACCACTCTGGAAATCAATCTGGCAGTTCCTCAGGAAATTGGAAATAGTACTATCTGAGGACCTAGGTATGCCACTCTTGGGCATAAATAAGCAGCCTTATATATAATAGACAGAAGCTGGAAAGAATCCAGATGTCCTTTAACAGAGAAATGGACACAGAAAATGTGGTACATTTACACAATGGAGTACTACTCAGCTATTAAAACCAATGAGTACATGAAATCCTTAGGTAAATGGATGGATCTAAAAGCTATCATTCTGAATGAAGTAGCCCAATCACAAAAAACAAAACAAAACAAAGCAAAACAAAAACAAAAACAAAAAAACCATCCAGGCATACACTCACTGATAAATCAATATTAGCCCCAAATTAATATTTTTTTATAAAAAGGTGTTTTAGTATGGGTCTTCACATATTTTTCCATTAGTTTAGAACCTTGGGTTTCCAACTGGTTAGGGGAGATAAAGTAATTCTCAATGCCTTGGGGAGTTTGCTCTGATTCTCAACCTTTGAAGGTGCTCAGTTGATCTTATAGAAGTCTCTGTGAAATATTAGTTTGTGCATTGTTGTATTCTAAAAAGAATGAAAGTTACTTTCTGGGCATGACACAGTTCCTGCTAAATGCAATAATACCTCACTTTTTTTAATACAAGCTTCCTGAGAAAATTCTTGTTGAAATTCTGGCAAACCCAGGAAGAGTTTCAGAGAAAAGCAACAGACATTACATCACCCTGTCATTCAGCTCATTGTTGGCACCCGCTGGGTATGCTATCATCATACAGACTTTGCACATTTTAACAAGAGGTGATTAGCATAGGCATCAGTATTGAGAAGCCATCAAACAGAGATTGCCCTACCTGCCAGCCTAAGTTACTCATTCACTTTTGGAATTAAGGCCTAAGCACTAACATAATTAAAATCTCTTCATGGAATTCTATTTCCACAACCAAGTTGAAGACCACAACTGTTGAGCTCAGAGAGCCCTCAGTGCCTATGTGAGATCAGTGTGGCCTGGAAATCTACGGTAGCCACACAGAATTTGTTTGCTGGTGCTTTCTGAACTGAATAGCTCCATTACAGCCACACTTGAGTCTTTCTACAAGGACGAGGAAGAGAGTGAAGCCCCAGTCTTTGGGAGGGGAAGATTTAGGTAAAGATGCCGGGAGTCTGGAAATGGGGAGAGGAAAAGTGTTGGGAGAAGCCACCCACACTAATTGAACTGACTGAGACTGAAGGAGTCCAGGTTTAAGACCCAACATTAAGGAGTGCACTTACCAAAGGCTTTACTGGAGAGTCTGTTTCTTTGCCATTTTTTCCCCTCAGCATACAGAAACCACCATTATGTCTTAGTTTGTTTCTGTTCTCAATGTCTACCATTTCTGGCTGATTCTATCATTCTGTTTTTATCTTTTATGACTCTCAAGTTTGGGATCTTTACATTTGTAACCAAATTACATCCATGACATAGAAGATGATGTATTCACATCTCTCCAAGATTAGAACACAGACATCTTGAAGAGAGACAAGGTATTATTCTTCCCCTCAGTTTTGATGAAGCATCTCCAGAAATATTGTATTCAACTTTTTACTCCTTTAATCAAAACACATCAGGACAATAAAATACATGCAAGCCAATCATTGGAGTTATTTAAGATACTTACAGACTAATTTATATCAGTTTCATTATTGCATTTCTATACAGCCAAGGCATCCTTCTCCCAACCTTAGTTTTTCTCCTAGAATTTTGCAAGAAATGCTGTACACATCCCAGTTTTTTAGTATTACTTACATAGGCCATTAATATTTAACATGTTCAAGTTGACTTCTGGCACTGGTGTTTATTGACTTTGAATTTTATACTGGGTAACTTGTATAGCTAGAGGAATAAACTATTCTGGGACTCCCAGCTTCTAGGCCCTGTCTAGGCCCATCATATCCAAATTTCTGGAAAAAGCTTCAATTATCCAAGTATCTATTTTTAAACCCATCAGGCCTGCTAATGACAATTCAAGTCACTCTGTTTACACTATCAACCTTCTTTTTTCAGCTCTTCTTCTCAGTGCCTTAGAAAGAGAGAAGAAAGCCATACGATGCTCTTTATATACTGACTACTCCATGGAGAAGCTCTCTCAGCTCATAGCCAGAGCAGCAACAGAGCAGTCATTAGGCATCAGCTTGCTAAAATGTGTAAATTGTTAAGAAATACTAGTGAAGTCTTGATGCTAGTACCCCAGTGTCAGCAGAGGCACTGTGTAGGAGAAGTGAGTCTGGCTCTGTGGATGTATAGATTTCTTCTTGTTCACTCTAGAAATACCAGAGGATAACTCTGAACACGGAGCAGTCCTTAACTGGCAAGACACAAGAGGAGCATTACATGGAATGTACCTGTGTCGTCTTTGAAGTGACTTTTCTCCAACCCCAATCGGAAGGTAGATCCTCAGCAGTTCATCCCTCAGAGTGTTTTTCTCACACAGAGGTGTTTTTGGTTGACTTTTTCCCTGGAATCAAAGGCATATTGAAGTGACAGGTTACTGTTCCATACCAAGTTTAAGATAAACTATTTTTTGTCCTTAATTATAATATTTGCTGTGATTCTGCTTCGCCTCCCAAAGGCACCATGTTAATACCTTTGTCAACCAACAGAGCATGCTTACTTCTACCGTGCTGGAGTTTTTCCTGTCCTACAATTGACATTTAACATGCTGTGGACAACTTCGTTTATTATAAGATTTTCTATATTACAATGACATAAAATGAAAATGGAAACCAGAACCACTTTTACACTTTTGGTTTCATTTTATTCTCTAAGTATCTGAAATACTATCTAGACCATAATAGGTGAACCACAAGTATTTATTGAATGATTGACTTTCATTTTTATTAGAACCTTACTACAGAGGTACATCACCTAACCCACTTACAAAGGTTAGAAACTGAGGCTGTGCAAATTGCCTATGATGCTTAGTTTTTACTGCCACCTAGACAGGATTTAGGTTTATTGTAGGCACACCTCCCATTACAGCAGTGAGAAATTTCTAAAGATGGTTAACTGAAAGGGCGGGACACACTCTCAAAGCAAGTGGCACCTGCTACATGGTAGCTTGGATACAACGTGGATTGAAAAATGTCATTATGCCTGCCTGCTTAACTCACCCGCTCCAACCCCCAGCATAGATTGTTCTCACCTTTCTCTGATGATGTCACATACTCTGACAAAGTCAGGATGCAGTTTCTTGCCTCTATAATAAGGAATCTCCATGGAGAATCCTGGGTTCCAGTATCATAGTGGTGTTGTACAAGTATCCAGGCTTTTCACAGTATAAGCATCCACAGGTCCTTTGCCTCTCCAGTATACAGATGGCTAGCCTTTGTCATGTAAGTCAATCTAATACACTTCTTTTCATAACATTATAGAATATTTGCTAATTTCTGTTTTCACACACACACACACACACACACACACACACACACACACACACACACACAGGCACACACATTCAATCAGTCTTGTTCCTTTGTGAAACCTGTAAGAAAATGTAGACAATTAGAAAACTGGCCCAAAGTGATTTGGAATGAAATTTCTCCACTCATCCTTTGTCTACTGCTTTACACCAATTCTCCTTCCTATCAGCCATCTTGTCGAAAATCTCTTTCTAACTCTGTTGTGGGAGTTTTTCCTTCCAGTGAGTTTGGTGAAAGTCCAAATATGTCATTTGATTGCTCATGAATGGTTATTTCTTAATCAGGAAAAGTCCCTCACTGAGATCTTAGCTCAGATGTGAAATGGGAACACCAAACACAAAGAGTTCATGAGAAAGATTACATAACAGTGTTTAATGAGCTAGAGATTTTCCTTCCAGAACAGTAGAAATTCTGACACTGGTGGGTGTAGGTACTTACCAAGGCTTCCAGGTGTTTCCATTCTTTGCTAATAGAGAAAGGAAATGGCAAATGGGTATGAAACAGAAGATTTTGGTGAAATGAATTGACTCATCCAATATTTGGAAACATTTTCATTTAAAGATGAAAGGTATAATCATTTGGAACCCAAAGAAGCACCTCAGCATCCAATTTTCACACAGGTGCATTTTAGATATCTGTATGACTGAAAATCAAAGGTTGCTAAAAGCATATGGATTTCTCAATCTATATAAAATTAATATTTATTTATTTTTTGTATCGGTTTGGTTTTTCAAGACATGCTTTCTTTTTATAACAGTCTTGGTTGTCCTGGAACTAATTTTGTAGAACAGGTTGACCTCAAACTTACAGAAAACTTCTGGTTCTGCATCCTTAGTGTTGTAAATAAAGTTATTTAGTATTTTTAATTTAAAGGCAATTAATAATTTAATTTAAAGATATATATTCACGATACTTGGCTGAGATTTTATATTTTATGACCTCCCAATAAAATCCCTGGTTACGTTGGCAGTGGCTCCTTAGCTCCTCCCGCACAGTTTCTGAGTAGTATTAGGTTCCTTTCCATGTATATTAGTCTACTCATTGTAGACACGTCATCCCTGTGTACTTATGATATCTTATGAACCTGGCTTCCTTCACTCTGCTTGTGGAAGATAAAGAATAGTGGTTCATGTACACCAATGTCGTGTTGCATTTTCTTGAAGTATGAGGCTCCACTTTATTGTTATATGGTGTTTTGGTTGCCTCACCATACTTAAGTGTTTTCCTTTCCTTTGACATCCCACTGGTTCCTTTTGAGTGCTCTAAGAAATAACTTGGGTAACCTAAGTTAAGAAATAAAAATGTTATTTAGTCAGTGGTTTTAGACCATTATTTCATGTGATTGATGTGCCTGGCAGAGGAAGACTATATGACTAATGGTAGGAAAATAAAACGGCAGTCATTCTGTGATCCTCTCTCGGTATACCTCTATCATCTATAGCCTTCTCTTGAGGACTTGTACACAGTTTATACACAGGCAGGGATAAAAACCTAAATGTACCTTGGGAAATGCAACCTAAACCATAACAACAGTTACACACAAAGTTTACATATTTGCATATATGTTTGTCCTTAACAAACAAGAAAAAGATAAAAATATGTATTTCAGCATCAAAATATAACCATAATAGTTAAGATAATGTTAGGAGTTTTATTTGAAAAATGGAATAATATTCTCAAGGCTTGCTTTAATTATTCCAGAAAAAGGACCTCTCCCAATGATGACATGACAGCATGTCTTCCAGAGCTAGGAACTCAATAGCTTCAGACCAATCCTTTCTAGCCCATTTTTTTCAAATATAATTTGCAATAAAATTTACTATTCTGGGTGTTGGACTCCTTGCTTCACTAATCATTTTAATTTAGTGATTACATTGTTCCAAAACAGCTCTAATGGTATTGACTGTAAGTAAAATTCTTGCTTTCTTGGACTTTTGTCGTCTGATAGAGAATTTGTACAAAGGAAAAATAATGAAGGGCTAAAGATTTTCTCCTCTTCTCAATTATTCCCTTAGACAAGATTTTTTTTATTTCTCCCATAATTGGTAACTGTCAGGAATGTAACCACTTGGGGAACACTGAAGTATGAACAAATCTAACTGTGTCTTTCTATGAAGGGGTTGCTCAAAGCAGACTTACTAACTTTTCCATGCCATGCCTTAGAATATCACATGACCCATCCTAAGAAGAGTAACCAAAGCAACGTACTCTGGGGAGTCGAGGAGGTAATCAACAGCATACGGAGTCAATGGCCTCAGAACAAGTCAGACTGTGTTTTCTAGAATTTATAACTTTGACCATAGATACCTCTATCAATGACTCTGCCTTATAATTATATACGATTGGCTTCTGTTTGTTCCCTACAGTAAAGGATATTTCTTTTGTATATTTACATTTCTTTGTATAACATTTTTTATGTAGCTTACACACATGGAGAAAGGTGTCAAGGAAAGGAAGATCTCATGTAATCTTTAGACATGTTTCTCAATGAACACTTTGGAAGGATATGTCTCTCAGTGAACACTGTGAAAGGATATGTATCTCAATGAACACTTTGGAAGGATATGTCTTCTCAATGAATACTGTGGAAGAATACTTATCTCAGTGAACACTGTGGAAGGATATGTATCTCAGTGAATGTTATAGAAGGATATCTTAAAGTTTTGTTCCTACAGCTATATATAGACTGTGAATTTGTTTTATGCCACGTAAATATCCCATGAATTGCCACGTGGCTAGTCGTGAAGTAACAAAGTAAATAGCTTCAACAGTGAGGAATCAGAAATTTTTGCTTCATTCATTCTATGTCATGTTTAAAAAATTTACTGTTCCTAGACATTAGAATTATATTAATTTATCAGATTTTGTTGTGCTCACTATATCAGGATACATAAATTAAATTATCTTCAACTTTTCTTGAGCACAGAGTATTTCCTAATCTTTAATCAAAGTATTGAAGCACATTATAGTCTATGTAAAAATCTATACTGAATACTTCTTGAAAGGAAAAACGAAACAAAACAAAACAACCAACAAGCCAAAAAAAAAAAAAAAAAAAAAAAAAAAAAAAAAAAAAAAACCCTAAAATAAAAGGGTGTTTCAAAAGGTGTTAACTGGGGTTTTAAAATTTCACATGCAATAATACAGAATACCTGGTCATGTTTCATTATATAAAAATAGAAAAGATATAACATAGCCATATATGATATACATATTTCTATATAACATATTTATGATATAAATATATAACAGAAATATACCTCATATGATATTGGAGATGCTTGTAATAAACAGTTATTTTGATATTTATCTAGAATTCAAGTGTCATTGGGTACCTTGTGATTTCTCTGGAAGATTTCTAAAAAAATCAGTCACATAGTATATTCTAATTGTATACTTTTTTACATCTATTCATCTATTTAGTGTTGCACTGTTGTATAGAGATAAGTTTTTGAGGACCTGTTCTTTCCTTCAATCACCTGTGACCTGTAAATCAAACTCAGTTCTTTAGTCTTGGTTACAAGTACCTTTCACTTGCTGAGCCATGCTGCTAGGTCTCAATTTCTTAGTATCAACCGAGTTTAGAGCCATCTTTCCTACTTTCAGCCATTTTAAACCTGGTTAGGCTGATTTAATTTCAGTCTCTAAAAGTGCAGAAGTGACTGAAGCCCAGGCTCTTCTGTCTGGAGTTGGGGCTGGCTCAGGTAAGATGGCTGCCTTCGCATGGGCTTCATCTGCCATGAGTTTAAAATACACTGTGGCTCCAAGGACGAGTACATGGCTGAGATCTGGAGCAGAACATACTGGTGTGCATTTATCTCTTTGGAAAGTTTTGAGGAATAGTTTAGAGAGTATTTGTTTTAGGTATTCTATAAAGGTCTGATAGAGTTCAGCACTGAACACATCTGGTCCTGGGCTTTTTTTTTTTTTCCCCCAGTTGGGAGACTTTGGCTGGCTGATTCTATTTTTTTAGGCATTATGAAACTGCTCAGATGGCTTATCTGCTCATGATTTAACTTTGGTATCTAGAAATTGGTCCATTTCTTCTAGATTTTCAAGTTTTGCTGAGTATAGACTTTTGTAGTAGGATCTGATGATTTCTTGAATTTCCTCAGTTTCTCTTGTTATGTCTCTCCTTTCATTCCTAATTTTGTTAATTTGGATACTCTCTCTGTACCCTCTAATTAATATGGCTAAGGGCTTATCAATCATGTTGATCTCCTCTAAGAACCAGCTCCATGATATCTGTCCATTGATGAAAGTGGTGTGTTGAAGTCTCCCACTGTCTTCTCTCTTAATTAGATCTATCACCACACTTCTCATTCTTACACAAAACCAACTTGAGAGTTGAACACAAAAATATCACATTAATGATTTAGTATTTTAAGTCATTTTCAGTCTTTGACAATTTCTCAACCAGGGTGAAATGGAATTAGGAGTAAATAGTATGGCTAACATGAGTGTGACCTGATAGGGATGAGAAAATTTTATCATTTGATTATTTTAAGTTTATTATAAATATTGCCAGAAGTTGAGAGTTACTCTTTGGATTTAGTTCCTATTTATGTTGCTGAATAAACATCTAGTTTTAAAAGAACAGCCATTTATTACTTGCCTTATCGGTATGTCCTGCCAAACTTCTATATTTCTCCATCTATGGTTTAATAAGCATGGCAGCCACTACTAAGATATTAATGGCTATTTATTTATTTCTGAAACATGGTCATTTAAATGCCTTCATTGACTATCTAGTCATTCATTAGTCATTTGTTTACCATTGTACACATAGGGCAGAAATGTTGAATGCACTATTTCGTTGAGCTCCTGAAGAAGAGTCATGATGGCAAGAAGCATATTATTTGGAATTCCTTACAAGCATTTCCTAATAGTATTGACAAGCATATCCCAATAGTATTGACAAGTATATCTCAGTAGTATTGACAAGTATATACCAATAGTATTGATTCTGTTTATTCGAGTTCTCAAACAAATCAAGGCATCTACAGACAGAAAAAGCTGAATTGAAAGACTCATTTGGAAACAAAAGTGCTGGGGGTTGGATTTTCCCTTGTTCTAACCTACTTAGAACTTGAACAGTAGCTAAATAACTGGAATTTTAGTCATTCAGAAGGCTGTGACTCTAATATTGTCCCTGGGGTTTAGAATGGTTAATGGTGGAGCTTTGTGATAATACAGTAGGAAATCTTCTTAGCTAGATGCTAAATAAAAAATTAGGAGATCGGCACACCTTGCCACTCCCCACAAGTCTGCTTGCATACAAGAGGTCTACTGAGCCTCAACACAGAGAACTCTGACTGCTTCCCAAGAGACTTATTCAAACCCTAGATACATAACTCCACTTGCCTCCCAGGTAACCTGCTACAAACTAAGACACCCAGGCCTACCAACACCAAAAAAAAAAAAAAAAAAAACAGATGGCAAAAGGCAAGGACAAGAGCATCATCATCATAAGAAAGTGCAATATGGTGCCGAACCCAGCTCTCCTACTACAGAAAGCCCTGGATATCCTAACATAACTGAAGAGGAAAACAGTGACTTCAAAATTCACCTCTTGAAGATGATAGAGGCCTTTAAAGAGAAAATAAATAAATCTCTTAATGAAATACAGAAATATACAATCAAGCAGGTGAAGAAAATGAATAAAATGGTTCAAGTGCTAAAAATGGAAAGGAAAGCAAGAAAGAAAACACAAATGGAGGCAAAGTTGGGGATGGAAAACCTGGGAAAGCGAACAGAAACTACAAATGCATCAATAACAAATATAAGAAATGGAAGAAATAATCTCGGGTATAGAAGATACTATAGAAGAAATTGATACATAGGTTGAAGAAAATGCCAAATATATAAGGTTCCTAATTCAAAACATCCAGGAAATGTGGGACACTGTGAAATGACTAAACCTAAGAATAGTAAGAACAGAAGAGAGTAAAGATTCCCAGTTCAAAGGGCCATAAATCATCTTCAAGAAAATAATAAAAGTAAAATTTTCTAACCTAAAGAAAGAAATGTCTATAAACATACAAGAAGCTTACAGAACATCAAATAGATTGGACCAGAAATGAAAATGCTCCTGCCATGTATTAATCCAAATACTTAATGTATACAACAAAGATAGAATTGTTAAAAGCTGTAAAGAAATAGACCGAGTAACACAGTAAGGCAGAACTTTGCAAATTACACCTGACTTTTCAACAGAGACTTTAAAAGCCAGATTTTGGACAGATGTCTTGCCGACCCTGATACTATACTCGTATGGCAGCCCTTACTAATATACCCCCCAAAACTCTCAGTCACCATAGATGGAGAAATGAAGATATTCTATGACAAAACCAATAACTTTTCAAATTTATGTAAGTACACTGGTAGTGTCAGAAAAGGGTGTCAGATTCCAGTCTAACTGGTTGTGGTATCTGGGGATTGATCTTAGGACTTCTGAAAGAGCAGTCAGTGCTCTCAACCACTGAGCTTCTGAAAAAACAAATTTAAACAATGTTTATCAACTAATCCAGCTCTGTGGAGGAGACTAGAAGGGAAATTCCAAGTCAAGAAATGTAACTACACTCAAGAAAACACAAGAAATTCATCATCTTACCAAAATATCTCAAAGAAGCAATACAGACACACACACACACACACACACACACACCACTAATATCAAAATAAGAGGAATTATTTGTGAATAATATCTCTCAATGTTAACTGGCCTTATTTATCAATAAAAGGGCATAGGCTCACAGACAGGATATGTAAGGAGGATCCAAAATTCTGCTGCATATAAGAAACATTTTCAGCAACAAAAATAGACACTACCCAGAATAAAGGGCCAGAAAAAAAAAACCACTTTTTTCCAGCAAATGAGTCCCAGAACCAAGCTGAAATAACCATCCTAATATTTAATAAAATAAAATTTCAACCAAAAGTTATCAAAAGAGAAAGGGAAGAACATATCAAAAAAAAAAAAAAATCAGCAAGATGTCATCTCAATTCTGAATATCTATGCCCTAAATTCAAGGGCACCCACATTCATTAAAAAAAAAAACTCAAACCACACCTTGACCAAAAATAATAATAGTTGGATTTCAATACCCTGTTGTCAGAAAAAAAGTGGGGGTGGCGGACTAACAGATGCTATCAACCAAATGGATTTAGCAAGTATCTATAGGTTCTTTCACCCAAACACAAATGTACATACTTTCCTCTCAACATGTCATAGATCCTTCTAAAACATTAACCATATAATCAGGCACAAAACAAGCCTTAATAAATACAAGAAGATTGACATAACCCCATGCATTTTATCGGATCACCACAGAATAAGGCGGGACATCAACAACAACAGAAAGTATATATAATCATGAAAACTGAACAACTCTTTACTCGGTGATTCTTGGTCAGGTAAGAAATAAAGAAAGAAATTAAAGGCTTACTAGAATGCGGTGAAAAAGAAGGCACAATATTCTCCCAAACTATGGGACATAGTGAAAGCTGTGCTGTGAGGAAAATGTAGAGCATTAATTGCCTTCATAAAGAAGCTAGAGAAATCTCATGCTAGCCACTTAACAGCACACCAGAAAGCTCTAGAACAAAAGGGAGAAAATACACTGAAGAAAAACAGATGGCAGGAAGTAGTCAAACTCAGGGCTGAAATCAATCAATTAGAAATAAAGAAAAAAGAACAAAAAATCAACACAACCATGAGATACTTATTCAAGAAAATCAACAAGCTAGAAAAACCCGTAGCCAAACTAACCTAAAGGCACAGAGACAGTATCCACATTAAGAAAATCAGAAATGAAAATGTAGTCATAACAGAAACTGAGGACATTTAAAAAATCATTATGTTTTATTTCAAAAGCCTGTCCCACACAAAATTGGATTACAAAATGGATAATTTTCTAGACAGATACAATCTACCAGCATTAAATCTAGATCAGACAAATGTTTTAAATAGCCCTATAACCCATAAAGTAGTAGAAGCATTCATTAAAGTCCTCCCAATGGATAGCTGAGGACTGAATGGTTTTATGGCAAAATTCTACCAAAAATTTGAGGAACTAATATTCATATTCTTCAAACTATTCCACAAAATAGAAACATAAGTAATACTACTGAGTCAATTCTATGAGGTCACAATTATCCTCATACTTAAGCCATACAAAGATTCAAAAAGAAAGAGAACTTCAGACCAACTTTGCTTATGAACAATAACACAAAAATATTCAGTAACACTTTCACAAACTGAATACAGGAACACATCAAAACATCATCTACCACGTCAAATAGGTTTCACCCTATGGATGTAGAGATGGCTCAATATATGAAAATCCATCAATCTAATCTATCATATAAACAAATTGATAGAAAGAAATATCATCCTATGAGATCCAGAAGAACCTTTTGACAAAACTCCAACATCCCTTCTTGCAAAAAGACTTAAAGATACCAAGGATTCAAGTCATATACCTAAACATAATAAAAGCAACATACAGCAAGCCAATAGCTAACATCAAGTTAACTCGAAAGAAACTTGAAGCAATCCCATTAAAACCATGGATAAACCAAGGCTGTCCATTCTATGTAATATAGAACATGAAGATCTAATTAGAGGAATAAGACAACAAAAGGAGATACAAATTGGAAATGAAGAAGTCAAGGTATCATTAGTTGCAGAAGATATGATAGTATACATAAATAATCCTCTAAATTTTACCACAGAACTCCTACAATGGATAAAGAACTTCAGCAAAGTAGATGAATATGAAATTAGCTAAAAGAAATCAGTATTCTTTCTTTAGATAAATGATAAATGGGAAGAGAAAGAAATTAGGTAAACAATATCCTTCACAATAGTCACAGATAATATAAAATATCTTGGAATAACTCTCAACAAACAAGTGAAAGATTTGGATTACAAGAACTTCAAGTCCCTGAAGAAAGAATCTGAAAAAGATATCATAAGATGGAAAGATCTCATGGGAAGGTAGGATTAAAATAGTAAAAATGCCCATCCTACCAAAGCAATCTACAGATTCAATGTTATCCCTATCAAAATCCCAACACAATATTTTACTGACCTTAATAAAGCTAAATATGGAAAAACAACAGCAACAAGTAGGATAGCCAAAACAATTCTGAACAGAAAAAGAACTTGTGGAAGAATCAGCATATTTAACCTCAAGTTGTACTGCAGAGCAATAGTTATTTGAAACAACAACAACAAAAACTGTATGGTATTAGTACTAAAACAAACATTGATCAGTGGAATCAAATCAAAGACTAACACACATCCACACACCTATGACACAGAAGCCAAAACCATAAAACAGTAAAAAGAATCTCTCTCTCCCCCCTCTCTCTCTCTCTCTCTCTCTCTCTCTCTCTCTCTCTCTCTCTCTCTCTCTCTCCCTCCCTCCCTCCCTCCCTCCCTCCCACTTCCTCTTCCTCTTTTCTTCTTCTTCTTCTTCTTCTTCTTCTTCTTCTTCTTCTTCTTCTTCTTCTTCTTCTTCTTCTTCTTCTTTTCTTCTTCTTCTTCTTCTTCTTCTTCTTCTTCTTCTTCTTCTTCTTCTTCTTCTTCTTCTTCTTCTTCTTCTTCTTCTTCTTCTTCTTCTTCTTCTTCTCTCTCTCACTCTCTCTCTAAATATATATATATATATATATATCAACCTGGATAAAACCTAAGTTCAAGTTGATCAAGGACCCCAACATAAAACCTGGCACACCATATCCCATAGAAGCCAAATTAGGAAATAACCTTGAATGCATTGGTGTAGGAGGAAGTTCCTGAACAGAACACCAATGGCTCAGGCTCTAAGATAAACAATGGAAAAATGGGATGTCATGAAACTGATAAATTTCTATAAGGCAAAGGACACTGTAAATAGGACAAAACAGCAACCTACAGACTTAGAAAAGATTTTCACTAACCCTAAATTCAACTTGGGCTCTACCCAAAAGATGACTAAAATAAACATAGATACCCACAGCCAACCACTGGACAGAGGTTGGGGACTCTTATGGAAGAATTTGAGGAAGGACTGAAAGCCCTGAAGGGGATGGGAACCCCACATGAGGACCATCAGAGTCAATTAACCTATACCTCTGAGAGTTCTGAGACTGAGCCACCTACCAAACAACATACGTGGGCTGGAGTGAGGCCCTTGGTACATATGTGGCTCAGTATCCTTATGTCCTCTCCAACAACTTATGTAGATGCTCTGTCTTAAACTGTTGACTGACTGTGGTATCCATCCCCTAAACAGGGCTCCCTTGTTTGGCCTTAGTGTGAGAAATAATATGCCAGAGTGTGAGGACACCAGGGGGTGGCATCCCTTCAGAGTAAAAGGGGAAGGAGGAATGGAAGGAAGGTCTCTGTGAGGCAGAGCAGGGAGAGTGGCAGCGTTTGGGATGTAAATAAATAACTATAAATAAAAAGAGATAAGTAGCTCTCTTGATGTAAATTTTGATCGTGATATACGTCATAATTAGTAAAATAATCCAGTGATTATTAAGTGATAGGGTCATTAAGAATAATTAGTGTTAAGATTTTAGAAGTAGAGAGGAAAAATTAAAACAATTAATATTTTAGTGATATACAGCTATGTTTTAATCCTGTGTCTGATTATTTCTGTTATAAAATCTCTAACTTCCTCAAACTCTCTCAACCTTGGAATTCTGCAATGTTGATGTCATAATAACTTTGTATAGTGACCAGAAAAACTAGTAAGATGCAGATCAGGGTAAAATTAAGTGATATTGGCAATCTTTCCTCATTATTCCAATGCCTTTATCGGGCTGCTGTCTGGCCACTAGTGACCACTAGTGATTTGTGGGCCATTTTGATACATTTATAGCTGAGTAGCTACCGGGAATCAAAAGACATTCCTCTAGCCATAGCTTAAGCATGATTATCACTTTCCGAACTTCTGCTTTTACTCAAAATCAAGCCAATACTGCTGTTGTTAATTTTATTCCCCAAATGGCATGTTTCCCTGCTGAACTTTTGAGTACTATACATACAGTGTGTGTCCCTAGTATGTAACTGGAGGAAAACTTGCTGCCCACAAAAACTCGCTGGGTTGAATCTGGAATGCCAGTATGCTTCCTTCTTGGTTGAGTTCCAGCTCTTACAGCTGAGCAAGGACACAGAATTGCTATCTCCTGCACATTCTCCCCACCCACTGCTCCTCCATTCACTGGAAACAATCTCTCTGCTTTCTTTGCTAAGAAGGGGGAAGCCAGTGAGCCCCACAAGAGAAGGCTGACTCTATTTGATTACAACACAGCACCCATAGAATTTTAAGATTAGGAAGGGGGGAAGGGGAAGTGGTTTGAGTTAAACAGGGCTACAAGTCACCTGCCTAACTAGGTGAAAAGTACCAAATAAGAGATTTGTCTAGTAAAGCATCTCATAGACATCAAGATTCTTATCTAAATAAAAAAAAATCATACTGCATGAAGTGTGCTTCTGCCCTCAACATTGTGTTCAAGAGGAACATATGACAGTACAAAAGACAATATGTGTGAAGATTAGAGATGAGTCCATCAATAGTCCTCTGTCTGTACTTTCTTTGGATCATTCTTAAGCAAGGTAGGACTGGGAGATACTTACCTCCTTCCTGATTGGCTTTCAATCCTGCTCCACGGGAGGAAACTTCATGTCTGCCATGGTAATCATGCTCAAAAGCACATGACTGGGCAAGTCATAGGCCCAAATATAGAACCTTGTATTATTATTTTACTAACTGTTCAAGTAAAATTTAAATTGCCTTCTAAGAATGTATTTTTATGCTCATAGACCAGGGTTGCTCTCGGCCTTAGATAAGTAAGCTTGTCTTTGCAGTAGACAATGGTCAATAGAGAGCTGAATAGCTGCTCAAATGCTAAAAATAAAAGAAATCTGGTTATCCCTAAATGGGACAATGATATTGACCCCACCATCATGAAGCCACAGGGAACATCACAGGAAAGGAGGATAGAAGAGTGTAAGAGCCAAAGGATGGGTACCTGTGTTATAGGCTGTCACCTTAGGGACATGGCCTGGCTATCAGACTCATGAACTTACAGGAGGTATGGTTACCTGCACAGGACCTACAGAAGAAAAGTCAGCTAAAATATTGGTTTAGATGGGTTAGATGATCTCCATGCACAACCTCATATTGGCTGTGGATAATTGCTGAGTGACCTAGGGGGATTCATGCCTCCTCGTTCACTTTTTTGTCTTGTTTTTATTTTATCTTACTTATTATTTTTATTTTATTTTATTTTGAAGTTGAAGCACCAGTTTCATTCCCAGGCTTCATTGCATGGCTTTACAACACGAATTGGATTTCTTGGATTATCAGAAAGAAAAAACAACAGAAAGACCTAACTCTGAGAGAGGGCCAGGCTGTGATGAAGAAAGGCAGACACATTCACTTTGCATTGTATTTATCTGAGAAATTCTTTAAAATAAAAATTATGCTTACAGTTTTTAATTCTATAATTATTGTAATGAGTATCTAGGAAAATTATATTGAAGAACTTGACAGAGAGAGGGCAAGGGCTATTGTCACAAAAGTTTCTTTCCAGCAGTTGAAGTGCAAGAGCAAGGGATAAAAAAAAAAAACAAAACAAAAACAAAAACAAAAATACCCTCATGTTCCTGAGCAAACAAACAAAGGGTTAGCTTTCCTATGGATTTCATAGTGTCAACTGGTGAGGAGAGCAGGCAGCTCTGAGTGCTTTAGCCAGCTTCCCATCTGCTTCAGAGAAGTTTGTTAACACAGCTGGGGAAAAACGGAGCTTTCATAGCCTTCGTTGACTTCCAAGTTTCACCCCCTACCACCACTTCCCAGCTCCAACCCTAGTAAAAGCTATAAAACAATTAGAACATACTCTCCCCTACACCAAGTGGTAGAAGGGGGAGTTCTTTTCTTCTCCATTTCTTTTCCAGGGCTCTGGAAAACATTTATGTTGTAATAACAATAAAATATAGATAATACTTGCCAAGTCTGCAGTCCTGAAATTGCCAATTCACTCTTTCTCCATCTCCTCCTCCTCCTCCTCTTATTCCCTCCTACTCTTCTTCTTTCCCTTCTCTCTGCATTAATTCTCCTTTGGTTTATAATACTACATTATCAAAAATTAGCTAAAAGTTGTCATCTCATGCAAAATGCTCTCTGAGGTGGAATCAGTTACACCTTCCAAGTTATATCTCTTATATATCAATTTCTTCTAAGTCATTTCTAGTGATAGATGGCAAATGATCAAGGCAATACCAATGACCATGATAACATGGAGGAAAAATATTGCCCATGGGGCTCTAACAATAAGCAAAGAACTACTGAGCACTAATACCTTCTGAGAAAGGGTGAATTAATCTTAGGTAATGATCCATTAATTGCTTAGGTAATTCCAAGTGATCAACCCTGAAACCATATACACACAAGCAATACTAAGTTGAATGAATAGGTTGCATTTATATATTAATGCATATAAATAAAATATATTATATAATATATTTATTGTACATATTTGTGTGTATAACAATAATAAGAAAAAGAAATCATTAATATGAGTGGATGAGATCAGGCTGACATAGTGGGTTTGGAGAGAGGTAAGAGAAGAGTTATAATCGTGTAATTATGTTGTAATTAAAGAACTTAGAAAATATACTGCACCCATTCTTTTTTTACTACAATTAAGAACTAACACATTCCTTATACTTTATAAAGATGGATTTTTATAGAAATACAGCATTGCAGGTGGTAGGAATGTCTAGGTGTGTTGTGTGCCTGTCATGATGTCCCAAACTGTGTTTAAGACAGTGTGCAGGACCCAACAATTTGGACAGAAGCTCTTTACCCAGAGCTGGCATCTTCATTCTCAGAATGTTGCAAACTTTACCACTTTTAATGAATTGTGTATTCCTGCTCATGTCTTCATATGCTGACTGCTGTTTTCTAGATGAAGTAACAAGGACTCAAATGAATCAAACAGGGCCATGAAGCAGAGGATGTCATAGTCACGTAGACAAGCTTGAAAAATTATTTTTCCATTGATTTCTTCTTATTTGTTTGTGTACAATTGTCACTTAGAAGAATTTCGGTTCTTTTCTAAATAATTAGGCAGTCTATAAGGCTTAATTTTCACATCTAAATACACGTGAAGTAAAGCTACATTTAAAATGGCTGTTTTCCAGTTTTTGACAGAAATAATTGGTTTTGATACTTTTTCTTTTTACTCACCTAAAACCTATTTATCCCTCCTTGGCTTGTAATGTATGTACCATGCTAAGCTATACCTGTCATTTGACTAACACAATAGAATCAGCAAGATTTTCTACCCTCACAAAGACCATCTGTACTGGCTGGTTTTGTGTCAATGTGACACAAGCTGGAGTTGTCACATAGAAAGGAGCCTCAGTTGAGGAAATGCCTACATGAGATCCAGCTGTAAGGCATTTTCTCAACTAGTGATCAAGGGAGGAGGGCCCAGCCCATTGTGGGTGGAGCCATCCCTGGCACAGCCCATTGTGGGTGGAGTCATCCCTGGCCCAGCCATTGTGGGTGGAGCCATCCCTGACCCAGCCCATTGTGGGTGGAGCCATCCCTGACCCAGCCCATTGTGGGTGGTGCCATCCCTGGGCCTGTTGACCTGGGTTCTATAAAAAAGAAAGCTGAGCAAGCCATGAGAAGCAAGCCAGTCAGTAACATCCCTCCATGGCCTCTGCATCAGCTCCTGCTTCCTGACCTGCTTGGGTTCCAGTCCTGACTTCCTCTGGTGATGAACAGCAATGTGGAAGTGTGAGCTGAATAAACCCTTTCCTCCCCAACTTGCTTCTTGATCATGATGTTTGTGCAGGAATAGAAATTCTGACTAAGACACCATCAAATAAAAATGCTTCTTTAACTTTAATTTTGATTTAAAAATATTTAAAGCCAAACTCATGATATCGTGATTCTAAAAAATTGTTTGAGTTCTAGGAATTTACTTTTAAAAAAAGTATTTCAGATGCTATTTTTATAAACAAGAATCTTTAAAGCAAGGAAGGAAGCATATAAAAATGTTCCAATTACAAACTGAATTCAATTTTAAGTGTGTTGTAAGAACAAACATGGGTGAATGAAAAGAAGGCCTTGCCTTCACGGGGGCTCAGAACAGAGAGACACCTAGTTCCTGAAAGTGGAGCTAGCTAAGTGGGGCTGGTACACATGGGGAGGGGGAGGGAGGTTCAGAAGAGTAGAGTGTGGGAGGGCAGAAGGAATTGAGAGGAGAGGAGGAAGGGGGGGGCTGAGATCCAGATGAAAAGTAAACAAGTTACTTAATAATGTCCTGATCACCATTTCTCATTTGTGTAAAAACAATCACTCTTGTAGAAAACAGCCATCACTTTGACTGCTCTCAGCTGTGCTAACCCTAAACTTTTCTAATTTAAGTAAAAGGACATACATTGAATTCCGTGCATCTCTGAATAAGACTGCAGCTCCACATCTGACTTAAATGTTCTCTAAACAGTTTTGAACAATATCAAGAGGCTGGATGACTCATTGTTATCTCCCAGGTTCAAACGATCCTCATTATTTTGGTGTTTTAGAGAACTGGCCTGTTTACTGCGTGTCTGGCTGATTGTGGAGTCTCTAACATAAAGCATCTAAGAGGTTATAAATAGAATAATCAAATATCCAGGTGTGGAATGAGTGCTCAGACTCCCGGACAAATAATGTTGTGTGGGCCTCATGAATATGACTATTTTTAACTCAGCCAAAATAGGAACAGGGGTTCTATGCTCTTTGACAGACCAGTATCTACAGTATAATTGAGTCCTCTGAGCTTGCAGCCTGGCTGTGTGAGCCACACAGTGGAGATGTTGTCAGAAGCCTCAGTCAATCACTATGTCTGCAGACTCTGCCCAACCCTAATATAGACTTCATTGTGCTACAATGGCACTGTCCAGCTGAAAAGATCACTTGTATCATAAATGGTGGTCCTCACAACTAACCCTCATCAGTAGGTGGCTCTGAGAGGCTCCACATAGATTTTGACTCTTGGACACTTGTTGGAACGGGTAGTTGGATTAATTTTTATGTCATTGAATTCTCCTCCACTCGATGAAAATAAAAGTTAGCTAAATTATGAAAGTTATACTTGACTTCATCCTTCTCACTCCCTCACCCCCCTCTGTTAATTGCTTTTTTTTTCATGTGTCAATTTAAGGAGCAGTCCAAAATCATCTACTATGTGCCCCATGCTTTGGCAGTGGGGAGATGACCAGCACAGAATATCAGCTCCAGTTGTTCTGGGAGAGTGTCGGTCAGTATAAACAGCCAATGGAACTGAAACGACACAAGTATGGGGTCTTATTTTTCCATTGCTATGATAAATACCCCGACAAAAACAATGTAAGAAAGAAATGATTTATTTGGCTGATACTTCCACCAGTGAAGGGAAATCCTGACAAAAGAAGCTTGACAGAGTTGTCCATGTTATACAGAATGCTCTTATTTGGATATCACCCTCATTTTCATGAAGGATAGAACCCAAAGCCAAGGAAATGGAGCCACCCACTTTTAGACTGTCTTTCTACCTCAGTTAGCCTGACCTACAAAACCTCTCCCAGGCCTGACCAGAAGCTAATCTAACCGCAAGAGTTTCTCCTAGGCATGCCCAAAGTCTTACTGCCTAGATTACTACAGATCTTGTCACGTTGAATTTATTTTTTATTATCTATTCAAAAAATACTTACTATGCATCAAACACTACTTTAAAAGTCTTGCAATAACTGAATTTTATCTAAGTTCTCAAAGATAATTACTACAAATATCCCTAATCTGCAGAACAGGAAATTGAGGTATTAACAGGGAAATGATATCAAATGAATATACATGCAAGCAAGGCATTTTGATCTCAAGCTAAAAAGTGACTCCCTTCGGTAGGAGACTACTTAAATATGAACCATATGTAAAGTGAACAGGGGGCAAGCAGGTTCATGTTGTTGAGTATTGATGAAGGCTTCAAAAAGAGGCATTTGACCTCAACACCAATTTTGGGGTTCAGTTAGGATAATATATAGCGATAAAAGGTGAACTATTTGCTTTTATTTGTTTCAAGGAATTTATACAAGAATAGGAGGGGCTGGGAAGACTGATATTTCTATACTTATAGTTAGGTTATAGAATTCACAAGAGAAGACACTATGGAAGAAGTAGCCATAATTTTTTAAATTATTATTATTATTATTAATTATTAAGAAATCTTTTAGTGACCCTGTTCTCACAAATAAAGTTTGTTTTATTTCTTTTCTGTACTCTTGGACCCTGGTATTGAGCACATTTCTTAAGAAGGGATCTCATCACTTAAGAAGGGATGAATACCTACAGTGATTGTGATTACAATTCCTGGTAGTTGAGGTACTCCTCATTCAACAGAAAATGTTTATGTGATCAGTGCAGGCTTTTTTGCTAAGAAAGAGGAAAACAGGCAACAAACAAAGCCATTTGACAACCCATGTTACTGGTGACCTAAAATTCTGACACATGTAGGGTCTTATTACTCAATGGAGAAAAAGACAATTGAGCTGAGAACCACCAGGGTGGGATTCTCACACAGTAGCTAAAGCTTTATTTACTTAGGACAAAGGGGATGAATGAAAATGATTTTAAATAGAAAGAGAAATTATTTTTAAATGATAATAAAGTATTTTAGTACTTACATAATGTTCATCTTGTGCTTCACATTGTTCAGATTCTGTATACACTTATCTTTATACACACATTATACTAAGTGTGTAAAGTACATTTGTAGTGTGTATGTTTCTTCAGCACAAAGCATTGTTATAAGTTCCATGAGATTATCAGCCATTTCCGGACTGGCATACTTAAGCACATTAATAATAGAACAAGTTGGTCAAACACATAGTAAACATAAAAGGTAGATATTTCAGAACAAATTGCCTACAATTCTGTGTCATTAAGATTGTGCCAATGTCTATTTTGAAATGACACAAGACTCTGGTAAGAATGTTTAAGTTCATTTAATTTTTATTATTAGTCAGTTTTTATTTATGTACTTTCTAAAGGTCATTCCACACATTTGATGAAAAAAAATGGCACCTGAGTATTTTCATGATAAAAAACAATGCCTCTCACACTATATGTACTTCAGAGCTAATTTTCTGTATACTTCTGTGTAACATTACCCAAACCCAAGATTCAACTTTTGAAAACAAATCTCTGTTACCATTCTGAGTGCTACAAAGAGCTGTGGTGGTTTCAGAGCATAGAATGATAGATTTACACTCACAGCTATAACCTGGGGTTGTTCTTTTGGGAAGATTGGACATGTAAACATGCCATAGGCTAGGTTCTCTGAATGATACACCTCTGTCTTTGGAACTTTGAGATGTATCCGGGTGTTAAGATATGTTAGTAAATGACCCCCAGTTACTAAATGACAACACTCATCATGTTGTGCATTTAAATATGTATCAAGAGAATACGAACATTAAACATAGATTCCTTCAACTGTCTATAAACAAGGCCTCTACTTCCTCAAAAAGAAAACTATAGGTAAATGTAAAAATTGCAATTATTCCCATGTACTCTTGTGCTAGATACTAACCTAGATTCTAGACTCTACTTAATACTAATCTCTTAGTTCACATATTTCAAGTCCTAAAGTTTAACCAACTGTGTGTGAAGTTGGGATATTAAAAGAGCCAAGTTCAGATATTTATAAGTACTTGTCAGTTGGAGAGAATTTATAGCCATCTCTTCCCATATGCTTAGTATATTCCAGGAGCCACACTTCAAATGTCTTATCTTTCTGCAAAGAAATGGCATTGAGATGAAACAGCTATTAAGATCTTCTACCCTCTTATCTTCACTTAAATACTTTCTCCCACCCAACGGTATGCTTCTTCCAGGCACATAGATAACTATTCTAAGAGAAAGTTAGAAGTGCCTACAAGAAATTCAAGTTGTGTATCTGTGTACTCCTAAAATAACACCTATGAAAAGTCTAAATTGGATGCTATAAAATAAATTTTAGCCAAAATCTAGTCTGCAGAAACCAGCTAGTCAAAGATTATCTATCTATAGTCTATCATCTATATCTATCTATCTATCTATCTATCTATCTATCTATCTATCTATCTATCATCTATCTATCTATCTATCATCTATCACCTATTTATAATATATCTATCATCTATCTATCAATCAGTCTATCAATCAATCTATCTATTTATCATCTATCTCATGGCTTCATGGCTCTGTCCATTTGATGACTTGGCCATGGATATGAAGTTTGAGAATGTTATTCCCAAGCAAATGGCTAGATAGGAAAAATATTTCAGCTTTTCTCTTTAAACTGTTTCATAAACAGAGGATGCTGTGACTTCAGAGAAAAACTGAGTTAAGTGATGAGGGAGAAAAATAAAAACACAGATAAATTACACTTCTGTAAACATCTTGGTACAATATTGTTCACATACTTCAAAACACTGCTAGTAAGAAAGGGCTCACCACACTGAGGAGTTTAAAGAATGAGAAGCAGCTTTAATATCTGTAGACTAGGAAGAACACAGAGCTTGAACTTGTAGCTAGATTTATAAATTTTAGGACTCGATACATGTGAACTAAGAGATTACTGTTAAGTGGAGTCTAGGATCTAGGTGAGTATTTGGCACAGGCATATATAGGCATTTAGATAGACAGACAGAAAGAGCATTGTAGCCAGCTTGTTCCAAAATATTTACCTTTTTGGATCACTGTGTTTTGGGTCTACCTGTTTCAATATCATTGTGCTTACAGAAACCATTCAAGAAATGGCTTATAATCGTCTTAAACTCATAGCAATGCTGTGAGCTAAAGAAATATACGCACTACAAATGTATTTTATACACTTATTATAGCTTGTGCATATATATAGATTTATACAAAACCTGGAGAATGTGTAGCACAAGATTATCACTATATAAATACTAGAATATCTTGCTATAATTTTAAAATCACTTTTTCTTCTCTTCAGAAGAACTTTAATTTATTCTTTTAATTCTAAATAAATGAAACTGACTACTCTGTGAGAATCCTAACCTCATGATTTTCAGCAGATGTATGTGTGTGTGAATACATCAGAAAAATATACTACCAAATTTGTACTTTAGTGTTATTTTAAGTCTATGAATACATAAATGCACACATATATAATTTTTAGTTTTATTTGAGAGATAGTCATAATATAGCCTAACATGGTCTTGAACATACCATGTAACATAGGCTGGTTTTATTTTGAACCTTCAGTCACTATCAAGGGTTGGAATCACAGGTGTTAGCAACCGCACCTACCTTAGGTACTTCTTTCAAGATGAAGGCCAGTGTGGATATCAAACAATTGCTAAAACAAACATGTAGATATACCTGTATACCATTGTTGAATTTGATCCGTTTACTTTCTTCTCACAGTTTCCATGTTTAGTCATGGTGTCTTCTTGTGGAGAGGTAAACTTATTTGTCAGCTTACATTTTAGGCTTTCAAAACTGATCAAATACTGTAGAGGCACTAGCGTGAGATGGTGCCCAACCATTTAAGTAATATTTACTACTACAAGATACCAATTTAGTTTTTCAATCAAACTATATTTCATGTTCTTCTTTTACCCTTATTTATTATTTTTTTATATGGCATTGTCTTTAAGGATCCCAAAACATGGCTTGCCTTATGTGCCCATGCTCTGGAGGTTTCTGTTCCAATTAGAATGATAAGAAATGAGTTCAGATTTACTCCAATTGCGTCAAAATTATCCACAAGAAACATAATATGAAATTTTATTGAATTATTTAATTAAAATAATGGAGAAGATTAACAATATACCAACGAATGTTGAGATAGCCAGAGATTTACAATAGTACAAGTTGTTAGTATAGGAAAACTAAATTATATAGTATGAGCCTGGTGTGAATTAGAACTATTGCAAAATTTACTGTCTTGTCTATAGGAGAAACTGTTTGGAAAAGAAGCCACTGACTAAATAGAAAAATGTGGCAAGATACCATAGTGCTGTCCTCCTAGATGCTAAGACTATGTCGAGCTCTTCTATTGTCCAAATCTACCAGATGCATGAGTATGTGCAGATCTAGAACATTCCGTTGTTAGAGATGGGCTCCTTGAGCCCACATAAGAATGTGTGTTATCCATTAGTGTTCCCTGACATATTTTATGACAGAAATGTGACATGTTTGTCATTTGTAGTCAGTCAGCATGTGAAAAGTAACTGCAGTGTTTGTCGTTTTGTTAAAATTTGCAAATCTGACTCTCATATTGGCTGAATAAGACCTACAAGCATAATTCTCTGGAAGTTGACAAAATCTGGATATATGTTAATCAGATTTTTAGACTTAGTCTTCAAGTATTCAAATGTTTCCCAGTCTTCTACTTGAAATCATGTCTTCAGACAATCTGCATGCCTGTCATCCAAATCTCATATATAATCCTTTACATCCACCAGTTAAGCATACCCATTTCCATTTCTCCAAAGTTGTCTCCATTTCCTCTCTCTTACTAGAGACTTGTTCACTCTTTCATTGTGGTAGTTTGAAGAGGCTTGGTTACCATAGATTCCTATATTTCAATGCTTGGGTGTGGGAAATGACACTAGTAGGAGACATGGTCTTATTGGAGTGGGTGTGGCTTTGTTGGAGGAAGTGGATCACTATGCAGACAGGCTTTAAAGCTTCCTGCACTCAAGCACCACTAAGTATAAAATTTCAGTCCATTCCTGGCTTCCTATAGAAAGTAGTCTCCTGGCTGCCTTTAGATAATGATGTAGAACTCTAGGATTTTCCAGTTCCATGTTTGCCTAGACATTACCATGCCCTCCCCATAATAATAATTGACTGAATCTCTGAAATGGTAAACCATTTAGTTGGCTAAATGGCTCCAAAGAGTTTCTTCAGTCATGGTATCTCTTTATAGCAATGGAAACCCTAACTCAAACACTCATATTCTTTTGTATCTTTGATTTTCATTATCCTCTTGCTATCTTGAAGTATGATTGCTTTGGTCACTCACCAAAAATAAAAGAAATAAAGCCTAGATTGGATAAATAAGTTGTCACAATAATATGCCTACCAGGAAGTAACAAAGGAAAAAGCCAAATCCTGATCCTAATTGGCCCTAATCAGAGTTTCTGTCATGTTACTACATAAAGAAGAGCTAATAAATTAGCCTTTCTTGGGAAACTGAAAGCTTATGCCTGACAAAGTGTATGATAAAATTTAATGTGGCTCAAGGAATGTTACTTTTATAATGCCAATCAGGGATAATATCTAGTCCTGTTTTGACCTTTGGGAAATACATATTACATTGTATTTTCAATGTTGAGAATCACAGGGTTACTGCATAAGATAACTAAATCATTTTCTTTATAGCTTTCTAAACCCTTAAAAGCATATCTGTAATAAAGACCTGTGTATTTAAGATTTCCCAAATTTTCAGACAAAGCAAATTCATCACTTCATTCTTAATGAGCCAACCAACCTTTCAATAACGAGGACACACGTTTCTCTCTTTCATGTCCTATTTGGTCTGCTTCAGACACACAAGACAAGCAGACACTATCTTAGCATTTATTCAGTTCAGCAGAGGAAAGCCTGTAGTGTGTTATTTGGAAAGCTAGGATGTTCTACCTAAGTTCTAAACATTGAGATAGATGCACTGTGGATACTGAAGAAAAGGAACAGACTTTTCTTGCTTCAAGGTGAGAGTTCAGGGGCTGCAGGTGGGTGAAAGCAACATCATCTTACAGAAGAAGGACTCTAGGTAAAGTTTATTATTAATAACTGAAAGGAAGATGCTCAGATGAGGAGAAAAGTTAATCCTTTATAATCAAAACAACTCTTATCATATTTAAGAAGTCTAGTCAGTGAGAAACCATGTCAAGTTATAAATGCCCCATTTATCTTTCTCCAGTTTCTCCCTAAACTGATCAGGAAGAATATTTTTGCCATCTATGACCCTTCTGTGAACTTGTTGATTGTCATCTGCTATAGAAACAGACAGAAGACAAAATTTCAACTGTAAAGATAATTAGGAAATCACATTTTTATTTGACTTTCTTCTTTACACCTGCCGTTATACGGATCCTAGACTTGCCTCCTAAAAATGTCAAGATGTAATTCTGTAACTACAGCTGAACTTATTGATGTCTCATATCTGGCAAAATGTAACAATAATGTATCTCTGCAGATGTAGATGTTTGATATATTAGCTTTCCTCAGATCTCACTGTAGTGTGGCTGCCATCTGCACGCCCGGGACCTGTCTGACCTTTCCACACAGAGAAGAGTCCCTAGAAGGTCATTAGGTCCAGTTCTATTTCTCCAGGCAGTCAAAAGTCTAAGACATCAAAGCTGGTGATCACTTTCCTTTTATCAAAGTTGTATTCAAAATATCACATACATGCAAGACTATCATTTTTATGGAATTAAATCTCTCTTAATGAAATTGATGTTAATTTCCTGCATGTAAGTTTCCATCTTGTATGGAAGAGTCTAACATTGAACCATATTTTAGTTAAAAACAATTTTGTGGATTTTTTTTCTAGAAAAAACAACCCACATCTATCAGCTTTTACACTGAACACAATAATTTCCTGCATCCGGACGGATTCATTTGTCACAGAATTACATTCTAATTTTTCAAATTTGTTTAGGTTCTCTGACCCTTTTCCCTTCAGGTTCTCAAAGTGGTAATCTGGAGATCCTACTATCATTAGAACTCGATCCTGTGTGCAACAGAGGGGATAAGATTATCTTATATTTAATGGGCTCTAAGAGGTCCCAGGCATGATTTTTTTTTTTTTTATGTAGACCAGAGAGCATCCGGCTTTAACAGAAGCCTATTCACATTAGAAGAATGACCATTTGCACTCTCCTTTAGTTTTGTTGTTTTAATGGGGACCAGAATGCTGGGGTTCTTCCTAGAGAAGCTGAGAAGAGCAAAGTTTCAGGGTGGGATCTCATGGGAGAGGCTGGCTGTGAGGTATTTCTGAGGGCAGAGTAGGGGGTGGGATAAGACCAGGCAGTGACCATGGAGATCAAAGAATCTTCAGGGTCTTGAGCTTTCCACAGCAAAAAAGCCTTTGGCAACCCTTTGATGTCCAATTTACCCTCTGCCCCCAATCAGGAGAGTGTCAGGGAGTCTGAGTGAGTGGGTTTCAGGCCGGGCTGTTTATGAGCCTAGGAGGCTAATAGTATGTTTGGGATCACCTTATAAAATAAGAGCTCAGGAGACTCTAATGTACTTTGTACTTACAGTGGGTGATCTTTAAGTGAGTACATAATACCTTAGTGGCTTGACTTGTACACTTTTCGAGTGTCCTCCAACAAAACAGCAGAAATGTTTAATTATGTTATGACTATAGTTTATACACTTAACCAGATATTGACTAAATCAGTTATTCTTGGTAGGAAAAAAAAATCCCTGAGCACAATGTCTCTGCTTTTTTTTATTAGGGTATCTTTTTTTTTTTTTAATTAAGCATGAGGTATCCCCCTAGGTCATGTTCTTATATTGGTAATTTTTGCATCTATGAAACTTGTAAAATGCTTCAATCATGTTAATTTTCTTTAGTGCAAAAAATCTTTTTTTCTTTTGTCTTGTTTTTTGAGACAACTTTTTCTGTGTATTCTTAGCTGTCCTTGAACTCACTCTAGACACACCTGGCCTCAACTCAGAGATTCACCTGTCTCTGCCTCCCAAGTTCTGGAATTAAAAACATGAGTCAGTATGTCCAGCCAAATAATAATAATAATTCTTAATGCCTGAATACAGCAAGGTTTCTGGGAGGAAAAACAGTGCCCACGTTTCAATTTATAAGTCTTGAAAGTATGACTGTCATCTAGATTCTATGCAATGGAAAGCATTCTGATGAAATCTCAAGCAGCCACCAATTAAAGAAATGACCTTTCTGTGTCATAAATAAGAAGCTTGACTATATATAGGTATGCAAATTAGACAATATGTCATTGTTTTTCTGAAATCAGGGAGCTTCTTCCAAGAAAGGAATTAAACTTCCCACTCAGGAACTCACTCTTTTGTTTAACCCAAATCTATAAACCTGAGTTTCTTTATCTGGATTCCTTGATTCACCCCCATGAGCCTTCTATCTACTAGATACGCAGAATCTTATTCTAACTCACGGGGCAGCATACTCTCTCTTCTGAAAATGTTCCCCCTCTGTCCAGCTCCCTCTTTCTTTCTTTCTTTCTTTTTTTCTTTCTTTCTTTCTTTCTTTTTCTTTCTTTCTTTCTTTTTCTTTCTCTCTCTCTCTCCCTTCCTCCCTCTCTCCCTCCCTCCCTCCTTCCCTCCCTCCCTTCCCCCCCCCCTTTCTCTCTTTTTTTTAAGGGTGAGATGTTTGACACAGAGAAATGTTATATGATGCTTCTCTTTTTTCTATATCACTCCACTAGAAAAACCTAATGGATTTATTTGTTGGTTTCTTTATAGAAACTTCACTGCTAATAGGCCCTTCGAGAAAATGGTAAAAATACACATCCAAACAACAAAGTAAATTTTGTGTTTCCTGTATTTTCTGACTTTGAAGTCTTCAATTATCCTTTCTTTCTGTGTGTATGTAGTAGGGAGCACACATGTGTATATAATGCAGAAAGGAAATAAATATGCAGATAATCTTAAAAGAAGTTAGATTAAAATTATATTTCTGAATTTAAGAAAGAAAAAACCTAGAAGATGGTAACTGGAACTGCTACATAGATTGAGTTTATAACATATTTAGATCTAACTAAAATACATAGGAGAACTTGGTCATAAACTATAAATTAGAGACTGTACAAAGAGAGTATGTATAGAAGAGAAACTGAGGTAACAGAATGTCTTCCTTTTGGTATCTGAAAGTATAAAAGTAAGAAAAAAAACAGGATCTGATTTATATTCATTTTCACACACATAAACTGGGCAGAGAAGCTCTTGTGCTTAGAAAGTTTTTGCCATATAATTGGCGGGGACTCTGGGAGCTTTTAGGAAATTCAGAAGTCTTTAAAAAAAGAGGACTGAACAGTCTGTAAAAATAATCAAACCTACATGAAAAAAAAAGCTTGCTTGTTTTTTCCAACATTTATAATCATTTATGAACATTTCCCCCTACTTAAGTTCACTGAAGAGAAATGGAGTGGATTGAAGAGAAATGAAGTGTTCTGGGAAAATGTACATGGAGTCTGGGGATCTGTACAAGAGATTAATTCATCTTTTTTTTCCTTTAAAAGCTGGTTAAAATACTGATTTATATAAAACAATGATCACACTATCTTATAAAGTTAGAGAAACTTCATTTGTGATACAGAAGAGACAAAAATAAGCAAGAATTGGATACTGAAACAGCTGCAAGGTGAAGCAATCACAACAGTATTAATGGTTTTAAAATTAATCAAAGACAGAGAAAGGTCACAGTATTGAATCCCAATGTTGCCCTTGGGTTTACCATGGAAAGGGCATTCAGGGAAGTGATACATCAGTCTGGATTGTACATACCAATTGATTAAGTTCATCTTATCTAATTCTTTTGTATTGCCATGTACCCAGGATATGATTGCTACTATGTCAGGCTCAGGGGAGTCACTGCGAAGAACAGCTTAGCTTTGTATATTGTATTCTTTTGCAGAAATAGAATATCCAGTCGTATTGTGTTCATTGGCCAGCATGCAACTCATCAAGTTCTCCTAATGTCGATTTTTGTCTCGCATACATGCACCCAGAATTTCATTTTCAAATTCTAAATCTTGCATAGTCACTAACAGAGATGTTTACTTTCTTGAAATGGAGTTAAATTGTTTACATATTAATTCTTATTTACAGTCTTAACTGTATGAGATAAATAAATAAATAAATAAATAAATAAATAAATAAATAAAGTAAAAATGGTGTGTAGCGGAGGAAGAAGTTGTTCCACTTTAATTATGTTGGTGTCTGAAAATACTCAGGACAAAATAAGCCGGAGAAAGGAAAGGTGTATTTAAGAGTGTAAGTTACAATACATCACTGGAAAATCACGATAGAGACTCAAGTAGAGACTGTGCCTGCTTTCTGGCTTGTTCATGATTCATTCTTATCCAGCTTTATTGTACACACCAGAGTAATCTATCCAGAGAATGGTACTGCTCACAGTGCGCTAGACTATTGTATATCAGTTAACAATTAAGACAGCCTCTCATGATCATGTCTCTGAGGCCAGTTTGATCTGGGAAATCCTGCACTCCAGACTAGCTTTTCAGGTAGTCCTGGGCTGTATCAAGTTGAAAACTCAAACAGGAAAATGGGAATGTTCCAAAAACCTCATAGACATCTATATTCTCAAATATTCTTTCTTTAGATTGAAAAAAAATGTGCTTTTAAGCTCAATAAACATGGGGCTAAGAACCATCTTTGCCTTTTGGGAGGACTAACATCTTTCTTAAGTCATAGTGAATTTGAGTCCTAAATTTTCCTAATTTGCAAAATACTGAAAATATATACCTCACATGCTATGAAATTGAGAGATGGCACCTTTCATAAAACACTTTGAAAAGTGTTACCAAAATTCATTAAACACTCCAGAAAAAAGGGTGCTGTCTGGGTACCACTCTTCTTAAACTGGAATACATTGCATTAATTATGAAGAATACGTATAATTGTATTTCTCACTTAAAAATTAATTATTAATAAAAAACAACCTTAATGTAAATATTCATTTTCTTCATATTGGCAAAATTTGGGGGTCCTTATTCATGTATTATACATGAACTAAATCCAGATGTTTGTTATATGTAATCTTACATATTTATGATTAAAAACCATATAAAAGTTACCTCTTAAAAACTTGCAAGTTTTAAACATATTGTTATTGACAATAGTCTCCAGATGTCTTCTAGAAATAACCTGGAAATTCTGAATCAGATGACAGGAATTTCTACAAACTCCCTCTTCCTACCCTATTACAATTGGCTTTTAAAGAAGCATTTACAATGTGCCATGATCATTGTTTTAATTTGAATTCCCTTCAACAGTTCTCAGAGATTTCTTTGCAGAACTTCTCTTAACAGTCATTCTTCCAGGTGTAAGGTCACACCTCTTGATGGTTTTCATGAAAATGTCCCTCATAAACAGCTGTATTTAGTTATATTGACCATTTTCCTTTTGGCTCTTTTTATGCCCTCTTTGGAGAACTGTTTGTTCAAGGTCACTAAAATGTGCCCTTTTAAATTCAAGCTAGTATTATTAATTTGAGTCTTTGCATTTTTCTGCCATTTGCTCTTGTAAGTATAGATTTTAGATATATTTTTTGATTTCATAAGCTGTTCTTTAGTAAGTTGTTGGTTCTTTTGTTGGGAAGAAGTCTGTGAGTTGATGTCTTTCTACATTTTTATTTTTGTTCTCATCTATGTTTTAAGTCATATTTTTAGAAGCCCTCAGAAATACCGTGGTGGTTTTCCCCGTGTTTTCTTTTAGTATTCCTGGCTTCAGATCTTACAGTTAAGACTTTAATATTTTATATTCTCTCTTTTATATGACAGGAAATAGAGCTCCCATTTCATATGTTTGTGTGTGGATATCCAGTTGTCCAGCACTATTTACTAAAAGTATTGTCCTTTCTTATGACATGCTTCTGGGATCTTAAGCAAAATCAATTGATTAAAAATAGTTACATTTTCGTTCTAGACGCTCATTCTGATTGATCTGTGTGTCTGCATGGATGGCTGTTCCATGCTGTTTTGACTATTATTTGCTCTGTTATGGATTAAGATTTTGTAATATGCTGTGAATTATCCACAGAGCCTGGGTCTAGAGAGAGAGTACCTGGAGTAACTTGGTGATTATAAGCTTCTTGTGGCTGGAACCTAATAGACCGTTTCCTGGATCGCTCAGCTCTGGCTTTTTCTTGATGGAGGGGAATTCTTTGGTGTGTCTCCAATTTTGTGCTTGCATATTGAGAAGGTGTTGCTGTACTTTAATGTTGAAAGTAATTCTATGTTTTGTTGAGTCAACTGCTTGAGTTCATGTTGGATGATACCAATAGTTCCAACATGACTTGATTTGCTCATCTATTGACTCCTGTTCTTAAGAATGGCTTAAGAGCTTTAAAAACTCTGTAAAACCTGTACAATCGATTTTATATAATTTTGTATGTTGTCGATAGTTTTCTCCCTGTACCTCTAAAAGGACATGCTAAAGACCTCAAAATACAGTTGATGAATTAAATAGTGTAATGACTTTAATTATATACAGTTTAATATACTTACTGTAACCTAATAATATTAGAAATGTCTATAGAAGTAAATGGCAAAGACATGGGTAGCTAACTTGGGAAAATGTGTAGTTGTTATTTAGTAATATTGTATTGACAAATATGTTTAGACTCAATGTTGCTGTAACAGCTAACCCCAGATCAGGCAATGCAAATGAAGTAAACTTTTTCACAGTTCTGGCATCTGCTATATGTGATGTCACAGCACCAGATGCCTTGATCCCTCATAATGTTCTGCTCCACCAATGCTATACTTACTCCTGTGTTGAAGAGGAGGTGGGAAAAGGTCAGCATAGATCTCCTCAGGCCTTTCTATATGAATACGAATTTCTTGGTGAGAGCAGAAATCCTACAAACTAATTACCCCCGAAGAGACCTGATTCTCAATAGGAATAATGGAGGCATAGGCACATAAATAAACAAGCACATGCATATATGGAAAAGTATACATTGAGAGAGAGAGAGAGAGAGAGACAGAGAGACAGAGGCAGAGACAGAGATAATCACAGAGAGAGCCATACAAAGAGGGACAGCAACAGAGAGATATAGAGATACATAAAGATTGAGGCACAAATACACACAGAGAGAGACAAAAACACAGAGACACAGAGAGACAGAGACAGGAACAGAGAGAGAAACATAGAGAGACAGAGACAAAGAGATGAAGAGGCATGGAGACAGAGAGAGACAGAGACACAGGGAGAGACAGAAAGACACACAGAAAATGATGTATTTTCTGAGTCTCAGTCTCACTTGTGCTTGGTAGGTTTGGGTCAAGATTTCAAGATTCTTCCATCTTTAAAGTTCATTTCTTGTCTCTTCTCAGCTCATTTCTTTTTGAGGCTCACCTGATTTTCCTTTTTTTTAATGACAGCAATCTAAATATTTAAAGTAGCTTGGAGAACTCAGCTGTTCATCTTCCCTTTCCTGCAGTTAGGAGGTCTTCTAAAATGCTCCACTATAATTAATTATCTCTCCAACTTTATTATTTAATAGTAAGCCCTACATATCCAAACAAAATTCAGCTGTTCAAAAGTTTCCTTAATGAAAACATCCTTCAAAGCCGTTGATTTAATACAGACCTTAAACTGTTGCTTTTCCCTATCTGAAATAGAAAGGAAGATGACAGAGCAAAAAGGATTTGCAAATATTTTGCACTCCCCTCTAGTGCTCCTTTGAACTTTTGACTCCCAGTTTCATGAGAAAGAAGCAGAATACTGGAAATCAGGCTTCCCCAATGGCATCAAATAGCAGAACCAGATTCCTTTCCTTCCACGCTCCATTTTAGTAGAAGCAATGAAGCAAGACTTGATTTGTAGTCTTCAGACTTGCCCATGTTCTTGGCTTTCCTTCTGATAGACGCTAATGATGCTGACAGCTCTGAACACAAACCCAAGAGCACAAAGGTCTGAGCAGAGCTCAGCCTTCGGAGATTGTACCCAACTTCTCCTGGTGGCAGCTCTCACATGTCCAGTTGAGCCAGGCTGAAGTAATGACCCATAGGCAATGTTCTTGCATCTCATTTTGAAGCCTTGCTGACCAAATTATCCTTGTTGATTTACACACTTTAGGCTGAGCCCCAGCAACGACATCAGAAACGCAGGATAGATTTTTCCTTATACCTGTTAGCCTAGGATTGATTGTCTCTTCTTGAGTTATCCAGAATGACCCGTGTTCATTCTGTGATTTTGTAGTCTTATGAGGACCAGAGAACACCCATGTAATGGACCTGGAAGGAAATAAGAATGACCTCACTCTCTTTATTGGGGGATGGAGGTGGGAGATAATTAAGAAAGCCTTTCCTTTTCAATAGTTCCATAAAACACGGTTTAGGTGTTTACAACACATTCAGTATCATTGCTGTCTATAGCTGAGAACAGGGAAGCCCTTTTCAATATGGTTAAGTGCTGGCATTTTTTAAGTAAGCTTCATTTGAGATAACCTGAGTATGAGATCAAACACAGGATAAAGTTCTCAAGGTAAGGTCCCCATGGAACACATCCAAAGATGTCTAAGTCAGGATCATCACCAAAGAGAAAACTAGAAAAAATAAAGCAGTCATGCATTTGTGTGAGCTGGTAGACACTGTGGGTGGAAATGTGAACATTTATGTTTGTATGTACACACATAGATTTCCCAGGAATGCTGTTAATAAAATTATGATTTAATTATAATGATGTTCAAATTTACATGGTGAAATAATTGCTTTGTGCTCTAAAAAATGTAAAGGGGATTTTTTTTTTCTTAAATCATATTTGTGCAAAAGCAAAAATTTCCTCACCTTTCAGGAATAAAAGAATCCATGAAAGGGTGGCCCCGGACAGCAGTTTTGTTTCAACTATTAGGATACGGTTGGGGAAATGGCATTGTGTATGAACGTGCTTTGTACCACAAGCCAATTCACTGGAATTCAGATCCCAGAATCCAAGTAAGAAACTGGGTATAATACTCTGTAATCCCTGTGCTCTGGATATACTCAATAAGAATGTATGCCCCACATTTGGAAAAGCACAGGGTGGTCATATTCACGATTGTTTAAGCCCTGGGTCAATGGGACTTGTATTTGGAGAAGAAAAGAGGAATCCAGGGATCTTCATACAGCTTAGTGAAAGGAAGGGGAAAATCAAAGGCAATTCAGTTTGAGTATACCTTCTACATGGTGTGGTCCATATTAAAGGTTTGAATGTCATTAGAAGTATATAGACAGAGATTTTAACCAAGACAATGGCATGGATGTTCAGTTCAGTGTGAACATTGAATCAGAGAGAAGTGAGCTTCAATGTCACTCAGTTGTTCTTTTCTGACAGTCAGTATGAGATCATCATGTCCTGAACAAGAGACTCTTTGGGATTGTTATGGAGATTCCAGATATATTTAGAGTATACAATTGATTGAACCTCGTACATTTGTAAGCATGAACATAGATGCAAAACAAACTTTGTGGATGATTTGAGGCTTATGACTTATGCAACTAAAAGGCTGATAGGTGCAGCCACTAAACATCAGAAGTAGATGTAGAGCTTAAGATGCTGAGGATGAAAACCCCTTCCTCATAAAAATATAGAGTTTCCATGTACTGGTTTAGGTGAATATTTTCAGTAGATGTGATCATAAAATTAACTCTGTAAGCAGGTATTAGAAATATAATTATATAAGTTGGTGAGCTTACTGCACAAAGTCAAGATGCAACCCACAAGGTATTTCATGGCTGACCATGGTCTCACAGAGGGATTGCATGGTAATGCCATGTTTGGTTGTTATAAGGACAGAAAAGTATTTATTTCAAACATTTTTTAATCTGAGTTTTTTTTTTAAGATTTATTTATTTTAAGTACATTGTAGCTGTGTTTAGACACACCAGAAGAGGGCATCAGATCCCATTACAGATGGTTGTGAGCCACCATGTGGTTGCTGGGATTAGAACTCAGGACCTCTGGAAGAGCAATCAGTGCTTTTAGCCACTGAGCCATCTCTCCAGCCCTTAAGTCTGAGTTTTAATTCCAGATTTCAGACTTAGAAACAAAGTATTTCCATTCAAGTTCAGTTTAAGGATTTTCAAAATCTGATTTTATTTCTTTTATTGTGTTAGAATATTCAGATTTGCAGAATGAGAATTTATAGAAGAAATACATGAAGATCAAAATAAAAGTAAAATTCTTGAAAGAGTTCAGTGTATAAAACTTTGCAGAACAGAATTAGACATTTTCTGTAATATCAATAATCAGAAGAGAAAATATGTCTCTAGATAAATTGGAATAGTAAGTCCTAACAGAACATAAACATAAATTTGCGATTTTTATAAATGTTCAGATGCTAACCCAGCAATCATGGATTTTCAGAACTGAACTATAGGAAAAAAAACATTTGCTGAGATCTGATTCGAAGACAAAATTCAGAGAGCATATTGAAGCTAGAAAAAGCGTGTGTCAGGGGAAATTATTCTTTAGAAAATTATGATTTTTAGTTTCTTGAATATTTTCTAGTAAAATTTGGTCAAAGGATGAGATTAGTAAATTAATAATATGGGAGGACTTAGTGGAGAAAAATGGGAAATAAATATGATCAAAATATATGAATAGTATGTTAAAATAATTTAAATTCAAGAGAACTTCATGGACACACACATATATGTCCATGTATATGGCTAATTCAATGGTATATATAATCATTAATTTTTTAGTTCTGCGTTGTTTTATCACGAAAGGATAATAAGTATTTTGTCCATGTGAGAAGAAGAGAGTAAATTTATTTAACTAAAATTATTCTGAGAAATATGAAGCAATCAGAAGTTTAACTGAATAAATTTATTCAATACATAAATATTTACACAGATTAGTAAACAAAGCAAAATATGTAGGTTAGAAAAACATATAAAAAAGAAAAACAGATATTCTCAAAGAAGGGGGGCTATTTAATGATTATTTGTTCTTTTTCTTGGACAATAAATAGTAATACAATGTGGCTGAAACAAATCCCCGAAGATGGTCTGGGAATGCGGAGCTGGCTGTAGAATATTGCTAGACAGAAAGATCCTAGTCATGGAAAAGCATTGATTCCACTTGGAAAGATATTTCGAAGGAAGCTCAGTTTATGGCCACTCTTAAAAATATCAAGGATATTGAGATTATTCTATGATTGTAAGAGCTCAAAGGGAGATTATTTGCCCTGTAAGAGGAAGTTCAACCTTCTATTTATCAAAATATTGCTTGATCCAAACAAACAAGGATGGTTCATTTGTTTTGTTTACTAATGAATCTATTTCATAATCTTAAATGGCTTTGCAGACATGAGCTTTTCATTCAGTACCTTTACAGTTTTGGAGGAGGTTTAATGGATATCTCTGGGAATTTTTGAACAGACTGAATCAAACCTGACAAGGCTGCCAATAGGTTTGAGGATGAGCCAAGACTAACAAACAGGATTTCTACATCAGTGCCTTAACAACCAGACACTCAGACATTATATTCATCAATATTAAATAATTAGAACAACAGACGGGGATGCTGTTTTAAAACGTTATTGACCACAGTCTGTCTGTGTGGGCACGGGAGCAGACTTATTTATACTGGAGTCTTAGCAGTTTCCTTTCTCCATTCCAGGTGAGCGGAACTCTAATATTCCTTCGAGAATATCAGAAATTTGGAACGTATCTCTGCATCAGCGACCTTGACTGAAAAAAAAAAAGATAGTTCAAATAATTTGTGAAAATGGCCTGGCCAGGTAAACTCTTCTGGCGAGAGTAAATGAACACGAAGAGTTTAAAGTTAGCACAACACTGCATACAAAGTAAGCAGTCCTGCTGCCTTTTCTTTCCCCTTGAAAGATACCTTCTGCACACTCCGCTCTATGCAACCCTAAGGTGTGTATTTTCTACAGGAAGAGTCCAGGAACTACAGTTCCCACAATCCTTTGCAATGTCCCTTCTGTATTACATTTCTTCAGTGGGAAGTGGGGGGCGGGGGGAGTTGCTTAAGATTTTTAAAGCAGATGAGAAAAATTAACTAAAAGTCCCGTTCCTGGGACAGCTGGATATGTTTCCTTAAAGGTTGCGCAAGTAACAACAGGTTTTGGCCATAACTTCCGGAAGTTTCTCTGTGGGCTACCATTTTACAGTAAGGAATAGCTGAGGATCCTAACTGGCTTCCAACAACTTTTGTCCTACACTAATTTCTTTAAAGAAAACAATTGTTTAACAATTAATTCACATTTTAATCTCTTGAATTGAATAGCTTCTAACTTGAGTGTACTAATCACCAGTTAATATTTTTTTTTCTGTTTTCTTAATTATTGAATTCTGTCACACATTACTGAAGATGAAAGGCAGGGAGAGAAATTAGAGTGATAATGTTTGTTAGCACAGAAAATTTTATTCACATCATGTCTTCATTCTGGTCTGTGCTTTTCTGAATAACTTATCAAAAACATGTGAATCCTGCCCCCTCTCTCTGCTTTTTACCCTATCCACTCCACAATCACTGAGATCCACACAAACGATAACCAGGATTTATTGTATGTGGGTTTACAAAAATCTCATTTTAACGTAAAATAACTTTAAAAATAAAAATCTACAACATCTTCAGTGTTTTACAAGATAATAATCTCTGTGAGTCTTACCTAATTATGTTTCTTTCTAGAAGTCTCAAAACTCCAAGAGAAGGGGGTATTAATGAATTTCCTGCTGAGTAGCTATTGTTTAGGACAGATGTTGAATGTAGTGAGTATTCAGTAAAGAATTGTTGAGTGAAGGAATGGTCATAAATTTAAACATACACACACACCATACGTACAGACACATAAATTTAATCCTTAACATGAAGACTTTTCAACAATTAAGAAAAGCCACTATAACAATACCTAGCACATAACAAGCAAAAATTTGGATCTATGAGACAAACTAAGACTGAACTCAGGCAACTAAACCTTTGTTATTTACTATTTTATCCTAATGAATGCCTTTTGCTCCTCTGCATTAAATCCGATTGAGATATAGCAACTATGTGACCCAGTTCAAATCCTTTACAAGTTTTTCTCCCATTGATACTCCAGGACTGTGTAACATACCAAGGTGGGATATCTTGAAAAATCATCCAGATCCTTTTTATTTATTTATTTTAAAATACAAACTATGAAAGAAAGTTGAAACACATGAAGAACGTGGCCTTGTAAATGCTGCCTTTTGAGCAAAGATGGAGGAAAAATAGTTACTCCTACACATCCCTTTATGATAACAAGGAGCTTTCAGAACATGGGAGGCTTATTTGTCGGATATTAGCATAATCTGGGTTACAGAATATTACTTTCATTAAGCAACTGCTGCTTCCAGGATGTGGGCCTGATTTTTTTTAATAGTTGACTATAGTATAAATACTATGCTACCTACTTCCAGAGCCCCACAAAGAAAAACAGCTGCTTACAACGAGGCATTTTTATACAATGAATGAATAGCTCATCCTGTCACACAAAAGGCCGATTTTAGAAAACCAGACTTGGAAAGGGAAGCTGGGCTCTGCGCATTCTATTTCCTCTCTCTTGCTAGGCAAATATCTGAAGGACATTGGCAATAGGAAGGATTAGAGTGTCTCTGGGTATGGATATTAGTTTGGAAGAGATCCTACACTGAATTCAGTTGTCCTATAAACATAAGATGGGGAGTGTAGTCAAAAGGAGGGACAAGATGCTCAAGACAGCCTCTGTAGTTCTATCAGCAGAGACGAACAAGGGCCTCATTGTACAAGGCAGGGACTACAGATGGGTATTCCTCATTAACAGCATCACCATTTGCATGCAAGAGAAGGATGTGGTCTGACAATAAGCTGTCTCTTCTCAATGTTCCAACCCTTCCCAGTTCTGCAAGATTTTTTCCTTAAACAAGCATATATCAGATTCCCTGCTTTTCATAGCCTGCATCTATTGCAGTGGGCTTTGAGAGCATTGTTGTATATTTATTACTGCTTGATTATAACTTTAGCTTGACAATCTTATCACTGGTTAGAATGAGGAAATTAAGAGAAAAGCAGAAGAAGGCATCTTTTTCTCTGTATGATGACACTGTGGTTTTATAAAGTAGTCTTACATCTGGGAAGTTTTATGCCATGAATAGTTCTTCCTTTTATTAAATTAGATTCTTTGCTTATACAACATATTCTGATTCCAGATTTCACTCCATCTCCTTCTTCCAGCCTCCCCACCACCTCTCCTCCCATCCAGATACATTTCCTTTTTGTCTCTCACTAGAAAGGAACAAGTTTCTAAGAGATAACAAGGAGCACAACAAAATAAAATGCAGTAAGATTTAAAAAATCACATTGAATTTAGGCAAGGCAAACAAACAGGCAGAAAAGATTCCAAGAGAAGGCACAAGAATCAGATACTTATACATACAGACAGGAGTCCATGAAAATATGGAACTGAAAGCTATTAAATATAATATTTTATATATATACATATACATATTATATTACATATATAATAGACATTGTGAGAACATGTTTGGCCCCGGTACTTGCTGCTTTAGTTTCTGAATTCATCTGGGCTTCCCTCCGTTGACTTAAAGTCTCTTGCTCTCCAGTTGTCTTCTGCCTGCCCTGGTTCCTACAATCTTTCTGCCTCTTCTTCTGCTGGATTGTTTGAACTCCAGGGGTGGCATGTGATAGAGGAAAAACATTGCGTTTAGAGCAGTCTGTTCAAAGGTCTCTGTTTGTAATGTCTGGATGTGGGTCTCTGGATTTGTCCCCACCTGGTAAAGAAGGAAACTTTTCTAATGATGGCCGAATTAGGAATCCATCTATGAATATAGATCAGTATCACTAGGAGTTATTTTAATGCTACTTAAAAAAAAAGCATTTTAAGTATTTGTTTTTAACCATGGGTCTCTGGACTGTCTAGTCTCTGGTTCTTGGTCACCCAAGCAGTGGTAGATATGGCTTCTGTCTTATAAATTGTGCCTTAATTCAAATAAGATATTGGGTGGTTTCTCCCACATGCTTTTGCAGGCAGGAAAGTTTATAATCAAAGGTTTTGTGGCTTTTTTCCCTCTTTTGGTAGCCTGCAGTTTACCTTCCCATACAAAAACACTAAAACATGGTGTGTCTGTGTGTGTGTGTGTGTGTGTGTGTGTGTGTGTGTGTGTACATATATGTATGTGTATGTAATTGTGTCTGTGTGTGTGTGTGTGTGTGTACGTATATGTATGTGTATGTAATTGTGTGTGTACGTGTGTATGTGTGCATGTGTATGTGTGTGTGTGCATGTGTATGTGTGTGTATGTGTGTATGTGTGTGTGTGCATGTGTGTGTATATGCTTTATGTAGGCACCAGCCCTACTGCTCCATATACAATGAGTTGTGTGTGTTTCATTTCAACAATGGTTTCTTAATGTCGGTTTGTGGTTATTTGGGGTGATTCAGGAAATTCCAAAGGACATCTTTGGCTAACAACTCAATTGAGCATAATCTAGTCTTGCTATTGGAAACTTCTTTTAGTGACAAGTGCTTGGACTCTCCCTCATTCTTTAGAGACTTCACTAGGATTACCTTCTTGTGGTTTGGGAGGTTTCCATAACAACCTCAAATGCTCTCTCTCCCTGCATCCTTTCACCCATCCTTATCTTTCCTTCCCCTTTCCATCTGATTGTCCCATTGCTGATATCCCAGTACCAGTCTATCTTATTTCCCACTCCACAGGAGATCTAAAAGCTCTCAGAGTCTCTTCCTTTAGATTTAAGTCCTCTGGAACTATGGATTCTAGATTGCTTATCATTTATTTAGTGACTAATATCCACATAAAAGTGTATATATATATATATATATATATATATATATATATATATATATATATATATATACAATGTTTATCTTTCTGGTTTTGGATTACCTCACTCAGGATGATTTTTTTCTTCTAGTTTCATTCATTTGCCTGAAAATTTTATGATGGAATTTTTTTAACAGCTGAGTAAAATTCCATTGTGTAAAGGTATCACAATTTCTTTATCCATTCTTCTGTTGAAGGAGACCTAGACTGTTTCCAATTTCTACTTATTATGAATAGAATAGCAATGAGCAGGTTTGAACAAGTGTCCTTATGATAAGGTGAAGAGGCTTTTGGGTGTATGTCCAAAAGTGGACTTAGTACCTGGATGCATGGAAAGCCTCTAAGAGTAACAGGACCACAATCTTTGCCTTGATTTTGTTCTCAATTAAGAGAATAGCATCCACTAACTAATTCATTAGCTTCTCTTATTGTTGGAAATTCCTCTGTGAAAAATGAAATGAATTCCCATCAACATGACTGCCTAAACAAGACTCAAGCAATAGTATAAGTGGACTTCTCCCACAGAAGGAAAAAAAAAAAAACACTGGTCCTCAACCTTATAAAAAAGACTTAAGGAATTAAAGACTATTAAGTACAGGAGAGATGGTTTTCCTAATGAAAGAGCCCCTAATTACTTATTCAATACAAATAGTCAGCTTTGAGATTACACACACACACACACACACACACACACACACACACATACACACACTGTAGATATATAAAAGCATTACATAGATTGAGTGGGTTTTATTGATAGTTTTTGGATGTGTACATCTGGGTATGTGTATATATGTGTGATTTTATGTATATATGTATATATGTGTATATGTGTAAGAACAATGAAAGAAAAGATGTCATGAATCTGACAAAAAAACAATGTGGGTCCATGAGAGGAGTAGGAAGAAGGAAAATGAAGAAGGAAAAGAGTGCAATTATATTATAATTTCCAGAAAATTATTATAAAAAATGGGAATGCTCGTGACCTAAAATGTTTATCTTATTCTGAAAGAAAAAATTTAGAAATCACAACATAAAAATTTTCAATTAAATTAAAAGGTTTATTTGACAAGTCAGATTTTTATATGTCACCAAAACAACTTTGTTTTTATTTTTATGACCAAATGAAGACGAGAATCAAATAGCTTAAATAACCTTAATTATGACAATAATATTTGAGCTTAATTATGAGGGCAGGTCAGTAAAATGTTATGTTCTATATTTTATGGAATACATTATTCTCTTCTTATTTATAAGTAGAGTTGGGTACCACAACACATAACCCATATATTTAAATGTAGTCATTGAAAGCTAGATCCTTTCTTTGGTCTTACAATGGATACTACTCATTATAATAGGATTCAGTTTAACAAACCAGAACCATGTGGTCTGTGCCATGTTCCCTGTTGAAATGGAAGGTTAGCAAAGGCAAGAATGGCCAAGACCATATATCAAATTACTTTTAGATAGGACCAAGTGTGGTAGTGCATGTCTTGAAATGCTTTTTGAAGTTGGCTAGACTATGCAAACCAGTTGTAAACACTGATTGGTTTGGTAAACTCTGTGTGATGACCGTGAGAGCAGAACATACCTAACTTACAGTGGTAATCACCAATTGTCCTCTTCTTCACGGTATGAGGAATGGGAGGATCCAAGAACAAACACATCGTGGTCATTTTATTAGTGGGTGTCTCTGAGTTTGTGTAATAGCTTGGGAGAAGGAACAGGCTTGTGATGCTAAAATGCCTCCTCATGTCTTGGCATTGAGCCTCCCCCATCGTTCTTGGTTGGTGGTAATCATGGGGTGTGCTTGCACAATTTAGGCTGCAGAAGTACTTGTATTTGGAGGGAATTTTGGGAGGTTCCCAGGTTTGAGGGGTTTTTTTGTTTGTTTTCTTAACTACTAACATGTGTTTTGAGTTGATAGACATGAGCTTACACTATGGCACTACAACTGAATGTGTCCCGCCTGATGGTAATTTTCTTTTCTTTGAGAGACATTTTGATCTGTTTATTTATTTTTCTTTCCATGTAAATCAGAGAAACCCAATCTGTCTTAAAGCTGGGCTTTCCAAGACATGGATCTAATTTGCTTGGGAGATAGATTCAAATTGTTCTGTGACCTTTCCTACCACCACCCCTGCCCTTGCTCCAAGTCATTATAGAAGTGGGAAAGTCAGACAATGACGGTACAGCCAGTGAAATGTTAGTGGCCTCAAAAAAACCTAAATTAAGTGATTTTTAAAATGTAAATTTGCATCGTAAAGATTTGAATCCTTATATTTACTCAAATTTCTAACAATACCTTCAAAATATCATAATGTGTGCCGCAACCAACTGCAATCAGTTTTTTAAAATCATACTTTTCCCCAAGTTACTTGGGAAATCTGTGATAACTGAAAATTAAATGGGAGTAAATATGTCATTGGGAGGATTCATATAGCTCTTTATTTGCTATAGTTTATTTTTTCTTAGCAGCCCTATGTAAACAAGATCTTCCTTGGGGATAACTCAAGGAAATAAGAAATCTGTAAGAAGACATGTTTTCAGTCTCTCCTCGCCTATGAGCTGCTTTCTTTTTCAGTGGAGGGAGGAGTAAAACATATTTTGACTGCTTCTGCCCACGATTCCTTTCTTCTTTTTATACCCTAACTTATTTATATTTTAAATATGACACACTTAGCATATTCTTTGGATTCATGATGGTCAAGTGTAACCCCAAGTACTTTTCTTTACATAATCTAAATTCCGTATTCTAAATTTCTCATGTCCTTAGTTAGAGTTAGAGGATTCTTCAGCTGTACCTGACAGAACTATGTGTCTGGAATGCTGTGTCTTCTTTTACTAGAATATGATTGTCTCCCTTAACTGAACTTCTCTTATAGTTGAACCAATACTCTCCAATGGACAGTGAGCTGAAATATTACCCCAACAAAACAATTTGTGGGATAGTTTGTGCTTCTACTTTCTGGGGTTTGTTTTCATGTGGGACACCATTTAGACAGAAACCTGACTTTATTTTATTCCAAATAGACTGCCTACTTACTTTGACTCAAGTTCAAGTCATTGTTACTCTGTTAAGAGCCAAAGAACAGCTCATGAATAAAGTTCAGGTTCCACATCTTCATCTGTGCATTTCATTTAAGGAATGAGAACATAGAGGACACAATGTAATCTACCACATAATACTAACTTTCATCCTGTTTTAATCATCTATGTCTTTTTGTAATTAGTTTATATTACAGTAAATATTTTTATATCAAGACAACTTCCAGAGGTAACTGGTAGTTTCTTTTCAAACATTAATATGCATCTTTTCTCTAGAAAGACAATAAGACTTTATATATATATATATGTGTGTGTGTGTGTGTGTGTGTGTGTGTAATAAGAGTTAAGATATTTATTTTATATTATTTAATTAATATATTTTATATAACATATAAGTGGTGTTATCAGTGATATTTATAAATTAGACATAGTTATATTATTATTTTATATATTAAATTATGTGTATGATTGGTGAAATTCTTATTCAGAAAATATATACAATGAATGTCAAAAATAAAGGGAATTTTAATAACAAGTCAGTAAAAATGACAAGACTGATACTTGTGATCCAGAAAGATACAAATATTAGAGCAGGTCAGTCGTGTACTTGGCATGTGGACAATGCCATAATATTTGCAGAAAGTCACTTTTGCTAGACTTTTGCTCGCTTTCCAGGACAAGGATAAACTAAGGTAAGCTTATGGAATTCCTGAACTATCGGTATTTATTTAAGAACACAAACTCTTCTAATTCCATAAGAGCTCAGAATCTAGTCTTCTGGATATGTCTATCTTTAAGAAATCTCTTTGTTCAGAGCCACACCACCTAATGTTTTCGAAAGGAAAGCCACCAAGCCCCACCAAAGCCTTAGCTATCAGATATCAGGCATCAGTGAGGTTCAGGACAGTGGGAAGATGATCTGTTACAAGAACCAGGGAGATGTCAGGAAGTTCAGCTTCTCCCTGGCTTTCATACCTGTGAAGAAATAACACTTGGTTGCTTTCCCAAGTCAAAGTGCAGGGTGTGAATTTCAAATTATACTGACCTGTGCATTTCCAAGTCAGGAAATCAACACTGAAGTCACCGAACAGTTAAATGTGTCAGTACAGAGTATCCTCCCCCATTTGACAAAGGGTGTCCAGTGCGTGTGAAGCTTGCCTGTGCTCTACCCCCTGTAATCCATCTCCCTCCGTTTTTCCCTAATTACTCTCTTACCACCTCATTAATCTCACAGAACTCAACTTTAGTAAATGGGGCAGGGATGTAACTTCTGCAGGCCACAGTCAATCACCACGTAAAGATGTGATTCTTCCTAACTGGGAAGGATATTCTTTGTGAGTTCCCATCCTGAGTAGTCAGTAGTGTGAGAAAATCAATTTACTGTAAGTATATTTAGCTTTAAGTGCACCTAGATATTCCTATAAACAATCTGGCTTTGTTTGTTTGTTTGTTTCTTTCATCCTTTTCATCAATTAATTTGTCTACTATCTATCTATCTTTATTTATTTACTTATTTAATTCTTCTCTCGTATAATATCAGAAAAGCTCCCTTCCCTCCACTCCCCCCAAGCCCCTACCACTCCCCTCTTTACCGGATTCACTGCTCCTTTTTCTTTCTTTTCTTCAAAAGAACAGGCTTCCCAGATACCAGCTGAACACTGCATACAAAAATGCAATGAGACCAGATACAAACCTCCATTTTAAGGCTGGATGAGGTAACCTAGTGGGAAGGAAAGGAGTTGGGGTCACATCTCTCACTCTGTTAGGAGTACCACAAACATCCCATCTATGCAGAAGCCCTAGCACCAACCCTTGAAGGCTCTGTGGTTGCAGTTCAGTCTCTGTGAGCCCCTATGAGCTCTGCTCAGTTGACTCTTTGGGATGTGCTCTCCTGGTGTCCCCAGCACCTCTGGCTCCTACAATCCTTCGATACCTTCTTGCACAGTGCTCCGTGAGCTCTGTTGAATGTTTGGCCAGACATGTCTGCATCTGCTCGCATTTGTTCCTATGTTCCTATAGTAGAGCACAATATAGTTAAGAAACCTTTCTCTTTTTTATTGTCTTATTTGATTCTACCTTAGAAAACATACCTCTGAGCATGCCTTTTAGGATACTCCAGATATGTTTAAGTCATAAAGATCATCATGAATTGTGGGTAGCGGCATCCCATGGTCCTGGAGTCAATTTCAAAATGGGAGTGATTCGGGTTTTATCTGTCTCAGCTTCCTAATTGCAGCAGATCCAGGGTGTGCCTTCCCTTACTGCAGAAGACTGAACCTTCAAACTGTGAGCCAGTTTAACACCTTACTTCCTGAAGTTGCTGTTGTCAGGTGTTCCATGGTGGCCATGAGAAGTATAACTCATTGTCACTGGAGAAACAAGTGCATTTGGTTTAGTGGAAATCTTTGGAATCTGGTATTAAAAACTGTAGGAGTTCCAGTGCATTCTCGCAAGGATTGCCAGGGGTGAGGTAATAAAATAATGGGACTTGGGAAGGAAAAACCTTCAGATTTCAAAGGTGACACTTTCAAATGGCAAGGAGGAAGAATGGTCCATAATAAAACAACAGTTCTGTTCTGACAAAGGCTCTGCTGATCTGGTAGCAAGCTTCTTAGGAATGATCATTGGAGAGATCTCGTGCGGGTAGAAATTACCAGGTCCTAGAATCTTTTATACATTGAATAGCTGTAAAAAATGACCAGTGAAAACAAGTGCTACCAAAGGCACCAGGGGCATTGTCAGCTAACCACACTGCTTACAACTGAACAGGAGATTCCTTCTTGATGGGTGTTTGGAGTGGAGCTCCTCTATGATTTGAACAGTTTTGTAGCTTCTTGAGTTTGTATTAGTGTCTGCCTTCAGTTTATAATATTGAAATATATTTAAAAGAAATTCCAGACAACTGAACAGTACAGTTATTTGAAAGCTTGAGTATTTGAGTCTGCAGGAGGTCTTATGAAATATGTGTTACTGGGTCTACATCTAGGTCTCTGGCTCAGGAAGTCTGGGATGGATCCCAAAAATAGGGCTTTATAACATTAGGTCTAAGGAGGTGCTAATTTGGCAGGTCTCAGACTTCCACCTTAAGAATTATTTGAGTAAAGGAGAGAAAGGAACCAGGCACAGCCAAAGGACAGGGTATGGCTAAGTGGAATTTCTCCTTTTCCTGGAAAACTTCACTCACACTCTTAATAATTTTCTTAATAAAAATTAGTCATTATTCATTGCCGTCAAAGTTCTATATAACCCCCCCAAAAAAAATCAGTCCAGGTACTTAGATATCAAAAGGAAAGAAATAAAAATAAAATAAAAATGTGTGCTCATGATGTATGCCTGCTTATGTATGCATGTGGTATTTGTGTGTATGTGTGTGTTATGGTGTGGTATGTATATGTAATCATTTACGTATGTATGATATTGTATCAGTTGTGTGGTATATAATATGTTTATATAAGTATTATGTTATATGAATGGGTTATATGTTTGTGTGTTGAGTGTTTATGTATGTATGTGTGCTGTTTGTGATTTTAGGAATGTGTGGGACATTGTGTTGTATGTGTGTTATGTGTTTATATATGTTTTGTGATACATATGTGCTTGTGTGTGATATATTTTCATGTATGTGTGTATATATTATCTGTTTATGTATGTTTGTGGTTGATGTGATAGTAGTTGTGGTGGTATGTGTGTGGTGTGTTTTTATTTATTTGTATGTGTATTATATGTTTACATGTATGCTAAGGTCATAGATATGTGTGTGGTGTGTATACATGTGTATATATGTATACATGGTATAGTAGACATGTGTATGTTTTAGAAGATTTTTTTGCTGTTAGTTTAATCTTTTATGTTGTCTTACATCTTTTCAGGACTGGGCACTCTATGAGTTATGAAAGGACCTATATCAAAGGCTTTCATTTTCTACAGTGTCAGTGAAATCACAGTGTTACTTACCTCTCAACTACCCGGGGGACTTGCTCCGCTCAAAGTGTGAAGTCTGGCAATGAGGTCATCACGTCTCCACATAGGAGCCCTCCACACACCATTACTGGGCTCTCATCTTTTTGCTAACCAGGACTCTTTGTTCTTCAAGGCGGGTGGTCTCTGCAGAGGTCATTAAGTCTTAATGACCTTTGCATCCGGGAGAGAGTTCTCTGCCTGCCTGTCAGGCAGGACCCTAACTGTTTCACTTCTCATCCATAAAGACAGTCCTGAGTCTACACGCACCAAATGGAAGGCTGTGTGCTCCCTTCCTTGAAAGGGAAAGAGTGACGAAAGCCACCTGCTCATGGTTCAGTTTCACACTGACAGCCCACTTCTCACCCAGGAGGTGCCCCATGAATACTTACTGGACCTTCGGTGTCCCTGTTCAGACTCTAAAGTTTGAGAAATACCAGTGATTTCTTGACTCCTTCTGAATATTTTTAGTTGAGTCACTTTTAATTTAGGTAGTATCTTGCAGATCCTTGTAGGTTTAAGTACCAGTTGGAAGTCTGTTAAAAACTACAAAGCAAAAAACCAGACAGTTATATGGGCAACTGTGGAGATAGAAAGAATCCTGGAAGTCATACTTTTAAAATCACTTATTGGTACTTTTTGAGGATTTCATACAGGACCACCATACTTGCATCTTGGGAATGCTTTCTTTAGAAGCTGCTCATGAACCTGACATCTGTCATTCACTGAAGAGAGTAACTTGACCACATTCGTAAGCTACTTCATTTCCATCCTATGTTAGAAGTGCTAAGTAATATTTCCATGACTGGAGCAACCAATCAAAGATATAGTTGAACATATTTTGGGCACTATATCGCCTGCCTATAGAGTGTTCTGTATTTTTTACAGTAACACCACATCATCTATTTCCCCACACAGTTTTCTTGCTGCCGTCTCCCATTCTATTAGAAGATACAGTGGTTCCTTTATCAAGCAGACTTAATGGATGGGTGAATGTGACTTCATGGGGGAAGGTGGCTTCATATGAAAAATGCTAGGCACATAAGCATGAGGAGTGAAATCAAATCTCAGCACCGACTAATATAAAAATGGGATGTAACTTCAGCACTTTGGATGTTGTGAAGCTTGCTAGACATCCAAGATAGCCAAATCAGTGAGCTAAAAATTTTTGAACAAATCAAGTGAGATACTGTTTCTTAAAAATGAGGTAGAAAAGGCTGGAGCAATGGCTCAGTGGTTAAGACCTTTTGAGAGGGACACAGGTTCGTGGTGTCCTACATAGTAGCTCACAAGCACCTATAATTCTAGTTTCATAAAATAGAATGAAATTTTGTAACGTCCACAGGCACACATGGTATATGTTTATGTAGGCAAACCAGGTGCACACACAAAATCTTTAAAAAACTTTAAGACAAAATGAAAGAGGCAGAATATCCCTGATGTAAGCTTCTAGCATCTAAAGGCATGTGCACACTAGTGCACATGTGTGTGCAGGCACAAAACACACACACACACACACACGCACACACGAGTGTGGACCTCCTTAGTAAACCATAATACGGAGATCTCAACAGTGCTGAACCTTGATTTTAATGATTTCTTTGATTTTCTTTTTGATTGGTTCTTGGTTCCATTTGTCTTTTTACTTTCCCATAATATGATATATGAGTATATTTTTAAAAAATTACCAGCCACTTTAAGACTCCAATGGTTCCCCAAAGAGATATGCACATGAGTCACCTGAATGTCTGGGTAGTGTATACATTTCTTTTAACACTAAGAGACAACACTTATCAAAAGTGATAGGAATATTCAAGAGCTGCTACGTATAGGAAGAGTCTTGTCCACTGTTCTCGGAGCTTTGTACACTAGCTCTGTATTCACCAGCTGCAGCCTCCCTGTGATTCTCCCCAATCCTTTAGAAGGCTTCATTCTATTCTAGGACAAAATCCAAAGGGGAATCCAAGCCTTTGAACTGTCTGTCTGTCTACCTGAACCTGTTCACTTTCTCTCTAATTGGAACCAGAAGCTACCTAAGTCACGTGCACGTGCACTTTGTGTTACTCTACACTTTCCCAGTTGTTCCTTGATGCCAAAGTTTCTTACTGCCATTTTTGTCTTAGCTTGTGAGCACTTCTCTTTCTACTTCACGCCAGCCCAGTTTACATCTGGCTAGTATAGTGTGACCCCTAACATTTGCTCTTAGGTGCTAACCCCATGGAAAATGGTCCCTAAACTTACAGTATAATTAATGACTCCCTCTTAATGTGCTCAGATAACAACGTTTGTATGAGGAAGCCCTCCTATAGAGTTGCTTTCTGTTGCCTCTCAGAGTAGACTGGCAGTTAGACCACTGTAGCTGCTAATGCCTGAACAGCTGATTGGGGACACAGGGACTGACTGGGGTCCTCCTTGGCATGTTGTGTGGACATCTGTAATTATATTTATATTTATAATTATATTTAAAATTAGATTTATAATGTGCTTTTAAATATAAAGGTGTAAAGGGTAATGGCCCTCTCTAGTTACTTGCTTTGGTTATCTTGACTCAGACCTATTTTATGCTCCCTTCAAATTTAACAAATAAAATATCAACCCCTATAATTAGCTATGTCTAGAAACTTTAATATGTTTTCATATAACATTCTAACTAAAGATTCAGTTGTCTCACTTGCTGAAGTCATTAAGAGTTAACTTGAAAATGATTTTTGAATAAAGCTAGTTTTATCACTTGCCACAAGGCATTGAGGACAACATTCCAAAGCCTTCTAACTATGAACAGGACCCTTTCAATGTCCCAGATTATGACAGCAGCCACTAACAAATGTGAATATGAAACAGTTAAACTGGTATTTGCCATGTATCAGATAGCAGTGCCTTTACAATTCCCTCTTACATCAAGAAGCGTCCGTACCAGCAGAGTGAACTCCACTCCCTGCCTTTGTTCATTGATGAGCTCACTGCAGGCCTTTGCTTAGTGGAGCAGGGTGCTTTCGTCGATCCACACCACCAGGTTAAAAGCTCATAGTTACCATTATCCATTTAGGCAGACACATAACGGAATGCTTTAGGTTGATTTTTTTTAAGGTAGTGAATATCTGATTTTACGTTTAAGACTACAGATGTAGGTTGAGGAGAAGGTCACTTGTCAGCCGCAGAGAGTAGGCTTCTGTGCATTTCAGGATGTACACTTCTGTTCCCTTGAGACATCAAGGGAAAGGGCTGTGGTAGTATTTATTTGCTTTATGGCGACCTCTCGGATGTATTGCATCTGCTAGTCAAGGACAGTCAAGGACGTGGGGCTGCCTTCTGACGACCCGCCGCCTGCCTCAGACAACAGTCATGCCTGCACTTCTCTGCTTTGATCTTTTTCGCCTGGTATCTAAAGGAAGCCTTTAGCTTCCCATCAGGTTGTGCGCCAGTAACCACGAGGCGGTGGGGGAGGGGCCAGGTTGTTGATTTTGATCTAGTCCTTACCCTAAAAGAGAAGCTGGGAGCCAAGCTGAAGTATTAAAAACTTGCAAATGCAGTGTACACAAGATAGGGCCTTCTGGGGGTACATGTAACAGGATTCAACTTGTCAATTTGTCTGAAACTAGAACTTGGTAGGTAGCATTTTGAGTAATGGAAGGGAGATGAGAACAAAGAAACAATCAGCATACCTTTAAGCACGCAGAGCAGTTTGGCTAAAGGTACAAATGTGGGGTTTAGAATATCAGGACAGCAAACAGTGAATTGTCACCTGCGAGGAATTCAGGGAGTTGTCAGGTTTCCAAGTATGAGACATTGGATCACAATACTGACAATAGCCAAGAGAAACAGGTAAAACCTACGGTGCGCATAATTTTAGAGGTGATAATATGTAGCCAGTTGGGCTCACTGCCTTGGGGGTCCTGGCAGTGTGTGATGGAAGAGATGTCCTCACCAAGGAACAGCTGGGAGCCAGACAGGTCAGCAGAGAGGGAGGAGAGGCTTTGCAAAACCTACCTTCTCTATCAAGCAAGTTCCAACTCCAGAAGTTTCTATCATTTCCCATCAACGCCATATGAGCGCCCACCTTCTTATGAATGGCTAATAATATGCAGTATATGTACACAATAGAACAATGTTCCACTGTTTAGAAATAAATTGTGAGATTTGTGAGGAAATGGATGGATTTGGAGAGTATGATATTAGGCAAGAAGAAATAAACTCAGGAAAAAAATGCTAATTAAAAAAAGAAAAGCATACTCTCCCTCACATATGGAGCTAAGAGTATGTTTTAATGCACATGTGTAGCAGGTGAACGTGTGGATAAAGTGGTAATATGTAAATAGGACATAGGAGAAGGTGGAGTCAAATGGTGAGGACGTGTGGGCTATGGGCAGAAGGAGAGAGACGTCAGCAAAGAGGGTTGGAAGCTTTTTTCTAGTTCCACCTCTGCAGTCATGGTTTTTTGGGAAGCTCCTGGGTATAGATCTTTCTGTGTACCATGCATCATATACCAACTTTGCGGTCCAAAGGACTGGAACATGTGGGGCTTTTGAGACGATTCTTGTGGAAGCTGAGCTTATTTTTAATTCCACTGACATGACTAAACACTGAATCCTATAATCACATCAACCCGCTTAGAAGATATAATTAACAAAATGTTCCAAGAGCGGAAATTTTATAACTTCATTTCTTATCCCTCTTCCGACCTCTGCTTAAAACTTTGTGAAATAATCCTGTTATTGTTAGTTTGATATGTCAAATGCACTGTTATATACATTAAAATATTAATAGTTTTTAAAAGGGAATTATGAATTGGGTTTTCGATGCATACTGTCAAACCTTTAAAAAGATCAAGTACTGACTAAAAATATATTCATATAGTTTTATGTAAAAATTATTTTAAAATCTGAAAAAAAAGTACTGACAAAAATGTATTGTATAATTTTACGCAAAAATGCTTGAAATCTGTACATTTATCTTTGTTCTGTAAAATAAAGTTGTTAAAAAAAGGGGAATTATGACAGATACTCATGAACTAGATTCTGAATATTTTCAGCTATATTTTATTAATTCTTTGAGCATAACATGCAGTGCATTTTTATCACACCCATTTCTTTTTCTAATTTCTTCAAGAGCTACTCCTACTTCTCTACTGACCCAACTTCCTACTCTTCTTTGTGAATAATAAAATAGAAATGGGTGCTTTCTACATCACTGACACACAGCAATGTGAATACATATTTCTGATCACCAATGTATGTTATACTCTTAATAATATTCAATATCCAAATGGAACAGTCTTTTCCCTTCCTACCAGAGAAACATTATCCATTTATAAACACCAAGTGCAAATGTCTATGTCTGTGACTCTGTCCAATAGCTTTAATATCTAGTCTCAATGATTTAGTCTCCTTTACACATTTCTAAAACTTGTAAGTGCAATTTGACTGCAGGGGAAATCACATTCTGGATATATTATTTGGCTAGTTGGTTAGTACCTAATGCTTCGTTCTCCTTGGGGGCAGGAAGCTGGCACACTCAACTATGGCATGGCAGCATTTCCATATTTGAACCAAAAGAATGCAGTAAAGTCCAGGCCTCCGACCCACCACTGGCTACACTGAAAGGAGCAGTGCCTCCAGAGCTCTTTGGTCCTGTTTCCTCTTCTGAGATATAGAGGAATTGAAATCAATGCTTAAGTCAGCTGGAGGAGTGCAGTAAGAGACTATACGTCCGGAAAACAGCTTTCCCAGTGTGTATGGCCTTTGGTTTTGCAATGGCAGAAATTGAGGACTATAGTCATGGATCTTGGTAACCGTTGTATCTTTTTGTCACCACTTTGTGTTTTTCTCCTGCTTAATTTCTCCGTGTCACTGGGAGAGAATGATCCTGTATAAGAACAATTTAAATAATGAAGACACGCAAGTTGTTGGAGGTATCCGTGTGTGAAATTAGAACGTGTTGATCTGGGGGCCAGTGAGTTCCCCAGTGTGTTTCGTTTACTTCATCTGGCATCTCAGAAAGGTTTATCAACTGCCTTTCTCATTTAGGTTTTTAGAGCTTTTAAAATCCCTCCCTCCCCCCACCCATCTAAGCCCTATTTTTTTGGATTCCATGTTAAGAAATGTGTGACATCATTTTAGGAATTGCTTAAAGATTAAAGTATGAAGAATAAATACCACTAATATCGCTCCCATTCCTTACCTGGAGAATTTATAATTGCTTTCGAAAACCAAATTCAAAAGTCTTCAAGGGTTTTCTCCAAGCATCCATGAGTTATCTTGTCTCTAGTTAACATCTTCACTCTAATCTTATAATTTACAGTGAATGTGTCTTCATTGTATTTGTCTATTTTATGTTTCTAACAAGCTGGCTCTACAAGAATTCCCCACATTAAAAAATGCGGGTTTTTTTTCTTACTGCTCTGACTAGCTTGCAACTTTATCTCATTAGCATCTCAGTGTTAAAATGTACAATAATTAGATTTGTTAATATAAAACTTAAATTATCCCTCATTACTTCTTATGTAAAATATGTGACCATTTTTATTGTTAAGTCTGGATGGATTTTACAAATAAATTCTAATTTTGAATTTTCTGTCATAATGTACTGCACCTTGAACTGTAAGATACAATAAGTCCTTCCTTCTCTAAGTTTCTTTTGGGAGGGTATTTCATCACCACATTGACAGGAAAGAAACAAAGACAGGAATACAGTGTGATTTTCTCCCCCAATGGAACCAAATTCTTCAGAGGCAATTTTGTTTTCTAGCTATGAAGCATGTCATTGTAGAAAAATTGAATGTTTTTTTGATATGATCCTATAATAAGACCAGGTGAGATGGTTTTCCAGTTCAATGGGAAAAATAATCCCAAGGAGAAGCTTAAGAAAACGTAAGCCACAGTTAACAATCTGAAAGTAGAGCCTAAGAGTCAAAGATTACATAGTAAATCCTATGATGAAATTGCTTCCCAGATCCATGCCATCTTTTTTTTTTTTTTTAAAATAGGGTCTCACACATGATTATACTTGCATACCACCATGCCAACATTGCTATAGGAATTGAACACAGGGTACATGGCATGTCAGGAATAAAATTCTAATCATTAGGGTAAAGGTTAACAACAGAACAGTCATTTATATATGCTAGGAGAGGGAAAATCAGTTTTCTCCAATGGAATGACACTGGATATCACTCTCAGAGACAGCAGCTGACTGACCTACATTGAACTTACATCTGGGTGTGTAGGAAAAGAAAGAGGATCTGGAAGTTCTTTGGGGGGGACAATATGATTAAAACATTTAGATTTAAAAATTGTTTAAAAATTAAATGTAAAAATGGACATTAAAAATTAATCCAGAATCAGTTTATTACTATTTTCATTATGAATAGTGAATTATGCCCCCCACATACACACACTGCTCAAGTATATAATCTATTCTTGGAAGCATGTAGTTTATGCAAATACTTTGACAGGCAAAGAGGGAGTGATTTCAACATTTGACAGAGAGTGAGTGTGGCCTTAGCTATTGTATGCATATGGCATATGTCGACATGTTCAAATTTCAAGAGACGATCATGACACAAGGAGAGAAAAACACAGCAGGAAATGGGAGCAGCTTTCCTCGTGGTTTATTTCTTCAGGAGATCTGTAAAGAAGGAATGTCTGCCTCTGAGTTCCTGCTTTCTCAGTTACATGCCAGAGAATGTAACGACAGTGTATGATTTGGGGGAGAGTAGAATATTTTAGATCAATCCTTATGTACAACGTTTCTTTGATGAAATTGGCATCATGAGGGACGACAGAAATAAAGCTTGCCTCTATTTTTTTGTAGAAAACAAGACTCGTGGGAAGGTAAGGAGTATGTGTTCAGTAGCTTAATAGCTAAGTAAAGATGGTCATTTGGAAATGAGAAGCACTTCTGGACCAAGCTGGCACTGAGGAGCCCCTTCTTTATTCTCACACTTACTCTCACTGGCTTTTACAATGACCACTCCCCCTACCATATCACAGTATGACACATTGACACGCTACCTCAGGTTCAGACATCCTACTCAATCTCAGCTTCATCTCACACAGAACAATCCAGTTTTCTTAATTCTAGTGGACTTCAGGCAAATGTGTGCAGGAGCATTAGTAGATCAGACTTCTACAGTAAGACTCAACTGACATTCACAGGAGACACTGAGTAAATGCATGGCTTGAAAGCTCTTGGAAATTAAGATGTTAACCAACACAGTGCACACAGTGAAGTTCAGAAATGATTTCCCGGAAGAACTATGGGTACTGAACTAAACCACTGCATGACACACTGGGTCCCCAACTTATTCTTCTCTGGAGCCTGGTTATCTGTTAGAGAAGCAGGCAAGATTCTGACAGAGGACAGACAGCTATCAACCTGTCTCTCTCAAGGCTTTAAGAGAGAAGCTAGAGAGTATTTTTCATCCAGGCAATGTGGCAAATCTTCAAATGTGCACACAAGAGCATGTCACGTCACTAGATTAAGAATTTTGAAAGGTAACTTAGTCTCTAATGCCTTTATCTCCCCAACCTCACCTTTTTTTTTTATTATGTCTCTCTCTTCCTCCCTTTCTATTTATCCTCCCTCCCTCCTTCCCTCCCTCTCTCTCCTCCCTTTCTCTCTCCTTCCTCTCTCCCTACCTCCCTCCCTCCCCCCTCTCTTTCCTCCCTCCCTCCCTCCTTCCCTCTCTCTCTACCTCCCTCTCTCCCCCTCTTTTTCCTCCCTCCTTCGTTCTCTCTCTCTCTCTCTCTCTCTCTCTCTCTCTCTCTCTCTCTCTCTCCTCCCTCCTTTACATCCCCCCCTTCTCTCTCATTTCATTTCAAGTCACTGAGGTCACCCCCTTTACAGTAAGACAGTTTTCAGGAGTAAGAATGCTTATCTGGACACATACTTCCCAGCCTTGACCAGTGATTCAGGGTGACGGCACTTGGAGATCCTGACATTATTTTCTGAATGTCGTGACCTATATGTCGAAGAGAGTGGATGTTCATGGATATTTCTCGTCTTTGAGAAGTAATTCTCCAGAGACAAAGAGGCCCTTTTACTGGGCAGTAATGACAGCCACGAGGTGGGAGCCGTAAACCAGACAAGCCTGGGCAGTTGCATGCTGACATTTTTCATTCCTAATATCCCACAAGTATTTCAGCTTCAACAGAGCCTCTGTGCAAATGAAAAGGAACTTTTTTGTTTCTAAATTTTGTTATATTATGTTTGAAAATTCCTACCAGTCTTCCAATTACCAACTTGAAGATAGCCTGGAAAGTTATTTTTTTTTTCACTACCTTTATGTCTACCCTCTTTACATGCAGTGTGGTGCATGAGCAGTGGTTTTACTTCTATAAGTGAAGTTGATACTCTTCCTTCTCCAGACCTGGTAGTCTCTGAGCTTGAAAATCTCATTAGTGATTTCTGAGTCTGGCCCACCCACATCTAGCTCTTGCTATCCAGAACAGCCCACAACACACCACACCACACCACACACACACACATACACACACAACTATTAGTGAAGCAAAGAACAAACACTTTGCAAAAAGAGAAATTAAGATGGGGTGCTGGAATAGGCCAAAGGTTAGTATGGAACAGATTTAAATGTCCTATAGAAGACTGGAAAAGCAAGCTTTTTTTTTTTTTTTTTTTTTTTTTTTTTTTTTTTTTTTTTTTTTTAGGCAGGGTTGGTAGGAGAAGTAAGTAACATGGCACCATGTCTGTGACAAGTCCATTTCTTTTATATGACTATGTCCCCACTGCTTTTCTGATGCTCCGACTTCCATGGCCAATACCAAGCAAACCAGCCATACTCTTGGGTGCAAATTTTCATTCAGACCCCTACTAGATTCTGTTCTTCTCTGCCTCCTCCTATTCTGTTTTGTCCTGTCCTTTCCTTCTCCTGATTTTTGCAATCCTTCCTTTCTTCGTCCTTCTCTCTAGTTCCTAGAATGAAATAATATGAAGAAGATAGTGGCATTCACAGACACAGAGAGCAACCACTATGAAAGCAGAGTCTAGGGCACCAACTTCTCAACTTCTTGGCCCCAGTGTGAGTTTTCTTCTTTTCTGTTTTGTTGTTTACTTTTGAGATTACTTTTTAAAGTAAAAATGCTTACCTTTTTTTCCTCCTTTCCAGCAATTCCACATACACCTCGCTGCTCTTCTTCAAATCCAAGAACTCTTTTCTCACCAACTGAATTTTCAAGGGTGTGAATTTTTTTCTTTATGTTCAGCAGTTTTAAGGCCTCGTGTAAGAAAGTCTTACACAGCTCAAGGTTGAATTTTCACCCTCATTTTCTACCTTCCCCAAATACCTCTGTGCTCACTGTGGAAACATTTACTTAGAAGTTCTTTGGGTGCGAGGCGGAGGTGTAATTCATACACTGGTCATCAGAAAGAGCGATGTTATATCTTTCCTATGAACATTTAACTTCTCTTGTACATTTGCACAGTGCTAGAATTTCTGGACTGTATGTTTTTTATACTTTTAAAATCTTAAGGCTCTCCATACTAGTTGCACTTGACCTGAGCAAGAATTGCTGTATTATGTGCTATTTATATGTTGAAAATTGTTAATACCCTCAATAATTGTTGTAGTAATGTCTATCTCCACGAAACCTGTAAAAGCATTTTCTTGTTCTCCCATTCATATCAACACTTATTCTGTTTTGATAATAGTCCTTCTATCGATTGTTGTTAGTACTGAACACTCAAGTTAGTTTGCTGTCGGATTACGGAAACGTAACCCCCCCTTTTCCTTGAAGATATAAAGTCCCAACTTTACTTTTAAGTAGCAGCTAATATTTTGCCTGTTTGACAGTGATAATTGTCATAGCGACAGACTCTAAAATCACTTGGGAGTCAGGACTCTAGCCATGCCTCTCTGGGACTGTGGAATAACTGAGTTGATGTGAAGAGAGCCATATTAATTGTAGATGGGGCTATGGCCTGGGCAGAGGATTCTGGACTGTATGAAATGAACAAGCAAGCTCACCAGTAGTTTTTCTTCTCCGTTCTTTCTGACTGTAAACACATGTGACCAGCTACTTCAAGCTCCTACCATAGGGACTTCTTTGCAGTTCTGGACTACACGGAGAACTGAGAGTGGAAAAGAGCATGCACATCTGCATCTCCTTTAAGATCATCTGCCGTAGCATTTCATCACACTAAGAAAAGTAGCTAAGGCCACCCAGCTACTGCAGCTCAGCAAAGATGGTACTTAGGGCGCTGGAGGTTTCTGTACTTCACTTCAGCTGTGTGTATACATTAAAATTACTAAGATGACATTTACCCCTTTTTACAATAGAAGGAAACTACTGGGGATCTGCTTCATGGATATTTTAAGATTTAACTAAGAAAACTCATTATAAATAGTCAGCCCAAAAAATATACACACTCCATTATTGCTGTTCCTGTGTGATTTATGAGTAATGTTTGGCTAGCTCAAGAAAGGTTATAAGGGTGAGCTAGTGCTCTGTTCAGAGACACATTTTAGTCACAGATAACAAAAACCCATCCAATACTGAATCAGGGAAAGAAGATTTTGTTTGGTTTTAGCATAAACCCCCCTGAGTCACCATAATATATTCTAAGAAACAGTAAGAAGTCTACTTTCAGAGAAAGCATTAGCCCTTGAATGTACTCAAAAAATTATATTCTAACTTTTGTGTTATAAATATTTTGATGGTTTCCAATTCTCTCTATAATTTAGCTATGGCATATGAAAATAATTTCATACAAATTTGCTAAGGTGTTTTATAATAAAAGTTCTTTCTAGACAATTTTTCATTCTGAAAAAAAAATATTTGTTTTATAACCTTATTTTTACTTTATCTTTTATTCCCTATTATAATAATTAATGTATCTAATCTTTCAAGGGGTAAATTTAAAACATTAAGTTAAAAAGTAAATGTGGGAAATAAATAGGTAGATATGCTTAATTTTTACTCCCAATGCCTTCTAATTCAGATACAATACAAATGCAATATTATGAATATGAAATTGCCTATTTAATAAAGTTGTGTATAGAGACAATTATAAAATCTAATTGGCAAATTTGATTTACTAAGATAGACCTCTAAATTTTTAGACAACAGGAATAACTGAGTTCAAACCCCCAAAGTCAAAACAGCACCAGATGAACAGGATATGGGGATGAGACACAGTGGTGAACACATGTTAAAAGGCGGGAGGGTAAGTCATGGGTCATGCATGCTTTAAAGTTCCAGAGCATAAAGGGAACATTATGGTGACTCAAAGACACCAACTGAAAACATCTTTCTACGATTCAATATTGAATGTGGAGATGGGAACAGAGCAAATTATGTCAGGCGGCTGTGTTGGCCCTACTAGGATTTGGACTTCTTATCTCCCAAACAATGGAAACACAAGATATTTTCCATGTCATCATCATACTCTGGTTTCTCTTCAGATCCTATAAATCTTTTGCCTTTTACATGTCATCATATTTTTATGTTGAAAAGATCATTACAGATAGACGAGGGAAACGAACCAGAAAGCACATGACTGGACTTCACTGGAGCACTGGAGAAAGAAATGAATGTTAATTTGAAAAACGATGCCCATCTTAGAGAGAGAAACTGCAAAGCTCAAGATGTAGTTAGGATATAAAGTCAGATCTTTTACTTAGCAAGAGAAGCTGATATATGGATTGGATGAGAGGGACTTGTCACTGTGACTTAAGTGATTCATTCTTCAGTCTTCTATCATGGAAAAATGTAAGCATAAAAGGTCTCACTTAAAAATATAAACTTTCCAGGCCAATTAAAACAAGTGGATCCACTGCATTCAAATAGCTCTGCATCAAACCATGCTATTTACAAGGAGAGCATGGATACTGGGTTAAAAAAAAAAAAAAAAAAAAAAAAAAAAAAAAAAAAAAAGGACCTGAATTCACATTATTTTCCTTTTATAAAGGCCTTATCCTCAGCTTGGCTTCTTTTAAATTCAAGACCATGTCGATGGTCTCAATAAATTTTTATAACTCTTTGAAGAAACCCAGGGCTGATTGCCCCTGGCTCAATGTTCTGACAATATGCATTCTGAGAATTTCCAATTCACAGCAATCCAGGAAACTAATATCAATTGAATATTCCTGGACTTTCCTCTAGAACTGCTAAATCACACTCAATGTTGGTAGGGCTAGAACTTTTAAACTATCCAAATAGTTCTTTTCTGGACTACAGTGTGAGAATCACTGAAGACAACTTGAGAGACTGGCATAATTTTAGGAATTGGTAGCCTGTATTGGCCATAATAATGCTGATGGATATTTAATGTTCTGATGTAGCATGAGCTCATCCTTTAGTAGTTTCTAAAATGTTTGCAAAAGTAAAAAGGAACTTCGTGCTGCTAATGTGAGTGATTTCTTAAGCTGGTTCCCATATTATAAACAGATGTGCATAAAAATCACTGCCTGTGAACATTTTGAATACTGCAAGAGCTTTTTTTGTTTGAATTGTATTGATGAGGTGAATCAATTTATTGAATTTCTCATTTTTCTTTTATGTTGTGCCAATTTTACTCTAGTTGCAGATCAGTATGACAAAATGTCATTTTCTTTATACCTTTTATGAATAGGGCATAATATGTAAGACTGGGAAAGATCCAGGGTTCGCTTTATACTTGATACATGCAGGTGAACGCAGCCAGCACACTCTCATCTGAGTAAGGTAAACATTAGCTACCTGTTTGTTCTCTGGCACAAACCCTGCATTATATTTTACTTTCAGAATGGCTACATGTGCATAGGGCATGAATTTCCTGCTATTGTGTAGAGTTTAAGGAGAATTAAATTTATGTTCATTACTCCAAGGATAGAAATGCCACTCTTGCTCTCTTGGAGAATGTCTTACTTTGCTGGTCATTATTGGTAGGCTTTGCAGCTGGGTAAGACTTTTGGTTGCTTTTCTCCTTTAGAGGCTTGTAAACCTTTTATTGTTAAACTTATATATTTTGTATATGCTTCTAATGATATTAATTTGCCTTAGAGTTCCCATACCTATAATCAGACTGTTTTCAATAAATTTCTGTTCTTCTGTGAAAAAAAGACATGCTTTCTGTGCTGTTCAACAGAGAAATTTGGATGCTCAAACAGAGCTCACCATGTGGTAAGCTCTTAATAAATATTGATTGAAGAAGTGAACCTTATTTGACTGATTTATGATGTGTAAGACAGGGCTGTGTCTCCAATAAGAATCATTCTTTTCTCATGAATATGTGCTTCCTTTTTATTCCCCAGTTTTGAAATGTCATTTCCCACGAGTATGGCCTTTCATTCTGACACAGATTTAGAATGAAATATGAAACAGACTATTGTTCCTAGAAGTTAGGGTATCTGACATTACAAGATATGCTACAGAGGTCAGTGGGAAAATTTTTTATCCTAAAATTCTATTGCACAGAACATTAATGAAATAGACATAGAAATATTCCATATAATTGCAAATGAGTAAAACTTTACAATTGCTAATTTCTTGCTTTATTATTCAAAAGTGTTTAAATGTAAAATACTAATTTTATGTCCTCAAAGCATCAAAATACCTACTAAAATAATTCAATAAATTACACTAAGGTTGTGGATTGCAGCAGTGATTTGAATGAGAACAGGTTAAAAGTTACTTAGGAATGCATTTATGGTAAAGGATTGTTTTAAGAATGTAATATGAGCAAATTTGCTTTTGATCAAGGCTTTTAAAACAGAACATAAAAATTCTAATGACTTCATATTTCACATTGATTTGAACAGCAAGATAATGTGTGATATTAATGTTGTGTGCAAATTTCCAATGCTTATTAGACCAGGGTTCATCTAGCAAAGCCAATAGCTACTCACTCCATTTTCCTAAGCATAATAATAATGTTGCTCATGTAAGTGACTCCCATAGAGTCTGATTCATAAATGAGTCTTTGCTATTCACATAAATGCACAACTTTTGGTTCTGTGTATAAGACTATCTATCCACTCAAACATTCCCAAACATACAAAGACTCAGAGAGACACAAAAGCACTCAGACCCACACAGACAGAAAGGAAAGAAGACAACAGAAACACAGACACAAGTAATTAACTAGAGTAGACATGATCAGATGTGACTTATAGATTATCTGTATTAGTTCATATAATTTTGGCATTGAATTATTCTTTATTGCTCTATGGTAATATCTGAACTATTGTTTCTTTAAGAGTTTTTTCGTAAAGTGATAATCTGTTATTTAAAATCTGTTATTTAAGAAATACTCTAGAAGTATGGGGAAAGTTTGTTCTAGATATGTGGGAGAGTGTAAGAAAAAGAGAAGATTCCTGAAAGAGTCCAGTAGACTGAACCAAGACATGAGAGAAGAGGGACAGCAAGCCAGGAGGATTTTGTGACAAAGAATGCCGGGATCAAAGAATGCCGGGAGTCTGCCAGTTATGTTCATTGGCAGCTCAGCTTTTTTCCCTGGGTTTAAAACCTAACCTGTGTCTCGAATACTCTGCAAGGAAGTTGCCTCCATTCAATACCTAGTATTAAAAAAAAAAGTCACTATTGCTGATGCCAAGAAGTGCTTGCTGACAGGAGCCTAGTATGGTTGCTTAGGCTTTCATTCCAGTTTGGTTTTGTCTTTCCTTGTTTAGATACCACTTAAATTCTTGGCATTTTAGTAAGAAAGCTACATTTTTATGAATGTTAGCAGTTTATTGACCTGATATGTGTAAGTGGCCTGTTTGCCCAGGTATAATTATGTAACACAGTGTTTGAAACAGGAGAAAAATATTTTTTCACTTACTTTTTTTAACTGTACAATGTTTCTCAAATTAATGTCACTGTGCCTTGTGCTATAGAATTGTCAAAGTGTACCTTTTTACTGTGTTTCAAAGAAAAAGAAAAATAGTGATTAAAAAATACAAATTCAAGGAAAAGGAATAATAGTGATTGATCATGAAAATTATTTCCACCTAGAAGTATCACTCATTATGTATATTGAATATACTAGACTGAGTTACATGACCGGACCTCAAAATCATAGGATTCTAATACCTTTCTGATGCTAAAAGAAGAAAGAGTCCTGTCAGTGAGTACTCAGTTACACACAGATAACTAACTACCCACTGGACCACTGGGAAGGCTAAAAGGAAATGTGTATGGAGGGCAGTTACACAAACTCACTCTTATACTCTGCCCACAGAAGCAGGACTGGTTCTGATATGCCACACACATGTACCTATGGCCAGTAACAATCCCCCTTTTCTCCAGGAGGTGACTTCTTAATAATTCAATAAATTCTAGCTGATCATTTTTGTTTGGCCAATAAATAGTAAAAGATATTTGACACCTGTTTCTAGAAAATGTTAAGGTCTTTTTAACCTATGGGCGACTCCCAGCATCCTTCTTTTCTACCTGTTACAGGGTCCTCCTATCTGGCACACATCCTTTCTGACCAGTCTATAAAATTTCTGACCCTTCATTCTTTCTGACCAGTCTATTCTATTGGGACATTACATTGGGAAGTGCAGCATGCCTTTTATGGGCATAAATAAGAAAGATCTATACTAACCTGTAGGTTTATGTTAAGGTGATACATGATTGGACAGGAGAGAGATAGGTGGGGAAAGGTCGAGAAGCCAAAGAAGAGGCAAAAGGCAGAGATTGGAAGAGAGAAGGTTCCAGGAGGAATGAAGATGGAGGCAGATGTGTGTCTTTCTCTTAACACATCTCTTCATAAATAAGGTTGTTACGAATGTGTTATAAGGAATGTAACTGTACACAATTATTTGACTTATCTAGGTTGGCAAATTATGTTATACCTATTGGAACAGAGTAGTCTGGTGTGTTTTTTTTTTATTTCATTAAATTTTTTTTTAACGACTTTATTTTGCAAAACAAAGATAAATGTAAAGATTTTAAACATCTTTTGCTTAAAATTATACATTTTTGTCAGTACTGTTTTTTTCAGACATTAAAATAAATTTTACATAAAACCATGTGAATATGTTTTTTAGTCAGTACTTGATTTTTTTCAAGGGCTTGACAGTATGCATTGAAAACGTACTAGTTGCAATAAGCGTAAAGTACATGCAAAACAAAACGCATCATGGGAATAGTCAAAGTCTTCTTGTTTTGTGAATATATGTATATTTTTTGTTTTCTTTATTTCTTGGACTTCATACAGTCTGTGAGTTGTTTCTGGGGGAGTGCAAGCCTCTGGGGTTAGCATCCCACTATCAGTGACTGCATATTATGTCTGTTCTTTTGTGACTGGGTTATCTCACTCAGGATGATCTTCTCTAGATGCAGCCATTTTCTTAAGAATTTGGTTAAGTCATTGTTTCTGGTGGCTGAGTAGTATTCCATTGTGTATATGTACCACAATTTTTGTATCCATTCGTCTTCTGAAGGACATCTGGGTTCCTTCCAGCTTCTGGCTATTATAAATAGAGCCGCTATGAACATTGTGGTGCATATATCTTTGTTGTGTATTAAAGTGTCTCTGGGGTATATGCCCAGAAGTAGAATAGCTGGGTCTTCAGGTAGTACTATATCCAATTTTCTGAGGTAACGCCAGACAGATTTCCAGAGTGGTTGTATTAGCTTGCAGCCCCACCAACAGTAGAGAAGTGTTCCTATTTCTCCGCAGCCTCGCCAGGATCTGCTGTCATCTGAGTTTTGGATCTTGGCCAATCTGACTGGTGTGAGGTGGAATCTTAGGGTTGTTTTGATTTGCATTTCCCTGATGGCTAAGGATGTCGAGCACTTCCTCAGATGTTTCTCGGCCATTCGGTGTTCCTCAGCTGAAAATGATTTGTTTAGCTCTGTACCCCATTTTTTAATAGGGTTATTTGATTCTCTGGTGTCTAGCTTTTTGAGTTCCTTGTACACCTTGGATATTAGGCCTCTATCTGATGTGGTGTTAGTAAAGATCTTTTCCCATTCTGTTGGTTGCCGTTTTGTTTTCTTGACGATGTCCTTAGCCTTACAGAAACTTTGCAATCTCATTAAGTCCCATTTGTTAATCTTTGACCTTAGAGCTTGACCCATTGGTGTTTTGTTCAGGAAATTTTCTCCTGTGCCTATGTGTTCTAAGGTTTTTTTTTACTTTCTCATCTAATAGTTCTAGTGTATCTGGTTTAATGTGGACATCTTTAATCCACTTACACTTGAACTTTTTACAAGGAGATAAGAACAGGTCTATTTTCATTCTTTTGCATGTTGAGTGCCAGTTGGACCAGCACCATTTGTTGAATAGGCTGTCCTTTTTCCATTGAATGTTTACTGCTCCTTTGTCAAAAATCAGGTGACCATATACATGAGGGCTCATTTCTGGATCTTCTATTCTATTCCATTGATCCACTTGCCTATTTCTGTACCAGTACCATGCAGTTTTCAGCACAATTGCCTTGTAATATAGCTTGAGGTCAGGGATAGTGATTCCCGCAGATGTTTTTTTGTTGTTGAGGATGGATTTCGCTATTCTAAGTCTTTTGTTATTCCATATGAAATTACACATTGATCTTTCCAATTCCATGAAGAACTGGGTTGGAATTTTGATGGGAATTGCATTGAATCTGTAGATTGCTTTTGGTAGGATGGCCATTTTTAAGATGTTGATCTTTCCAATCCATGAGCATGGGAGATCTTTCCATTTTCTGAGATCTTCCTCAATTTCTTTCTTTAGAGGTTTGAAGTTCTTGTCATACAGGTTCTTCACTTCCTTAGTTAGAGTCACACCAAGGTATTTCATAGTTTTTGTAACTATTGTGAAGGGTACCTTTTCCCTAATTTCTTTCTCCACATGTTTGTCCTTTGAGTATAGGAAGGCTACTGATTTGTTTGAGTTAATTTTGTATCCAGCCACTTTGCTGAACTTGTTTATCAGCTGTAGGAGTTCTCTGGTGGAATTTTTGGGGTCACTCAAGTACACTATCATGTCATCGGCAAAGAGTGATGTTTTTATCTCTTCCTTTCCGATTTGTATCCCCTTGATCTCCTTTTGCTGTCTAATTGCTCCAGCCAGGACTTCCAGTACTATGTTGAATAGGTAGGGAGAGAGTGGGCAGCCTTGTCGAGTCCCTGATTTTAGTGGGATTGCTTCAAGTTTCTCGCCATTAAGTTTGATGTTGGCTGTTGGTTTGCTGTATATTGTTTTTATTATGTTTAAATATGGGCCTTGGATTCCTGTTCTTTCCAGGACTTTTAACATGAAGGGGTGTTGGATTTTGTCAAATGCTTTCTCAGCGTCTAGTGAGATGACCATGTGATTTTGGTCTTTAAGTTTGTTTATATGGTGGATTACATTGATGGATTTCCTTATGTTAAACCATCCCTGCATCCCAGGGATGAAGCCTACTTGGTCATGATGAATGATGGTTTTGATGTGTTCTTGGATTCGGTTTGCAAGGATTTTGTTGAGTATTTTTGCATCAATGTTCATAAGTGAGATTGGTCTGAAGTTCTCTTTCCTTGTAGGGTCTTTGTGTGGCTTAGGTACGAGGGTTATTGTAGCCTCAAAAAATGAGTTGGGTAATATTCCATCTGATTCTATCTTTTGGAATAGTTTGGCGAATATTGGTGTTATATCCCCAATAAATGTCTGATAAAATTCTGCACTGAACCCGTCTGGACCTGGGCTTTTTTTGGTTGGGAGGCTTTTGATGACTTCTTCTATTTCTTTAGGTGTTATAGGGTTATTTAGATGGTTTACTTGGTCCTGGTTAAACTTTGGGACCTTGTATCTGTCTAGGAATTCGTCCATTTCCTCCAGATTTTCCAATTTTGTGGAGTATAAGGTTTTGTAGTAGGATCTGATGATTTCTTGAATTTCCTTAGTTTCAGTTGTTATGTCACCACTTTCCTTTTTGATTTTGTTAATTTGGATACTCTCTCTTTGCCCTTTAGTTAGTCTGGCTAGGGGTTTATCAATCTTGTTGATTTTCTCAAAGAACCAACTCTTTGTTTTGTTGATTTTTTCAATGGTTTTTTTTTTTTTGTTTCTATTTGGTCTATTTCTGCCCTAATTTTGATTATTTCTTGCCGTCTACTCTTTTTGGGTATATCTGCTTCCCTTTGTTCTAGGGCTTTTAGCTGTGCTGTCAGGTTGCTGATGTGAGATCTCTCCAGTTTCTTCTTGGAAGCACTTAAAGCAATGAGTTTTCCTCTCAATACTGCTTTCATTGCATCCCATAGGTTTGGGTATGTTGTGTTTTCATTTTCGTTGAATTCTAGAAAGTCCTTAATTTCTTTCTTTATTTCTTCTTTGACCCTGCTATCCTTTAACAGAGCGTTGTTTAGTTTCCATGTGTATGTGGGCATTTTGTTGTCTTTGTTGTTGTTAAAGACCAGCCGTAGACCATGGTGATCTGATAGGATGCATGGGAGTATTTCAATCTTCTTATATCGATGAAGGCTCGTTCTGTGTCCAATTATGTGGTCAATTTTCGAGAAGGTGCCATGGGGTGGTGAGAAGAAGGTGTATTCTTTTACTTTAGGATAGTATGTTCTGTATATATCTATTAATTCTAGTTGGTTCAAAGTCTCTGCTAGTTTTGCAGTGTCCTTGTTCAGTTTCTGTTTCCCTGATCTGTCCATTGGTGAGAGTGGGGTGTTAAAGTCTCCCACTATTATTGTGTGGGGTGAAATGTATTTTTTGAGCTTTAGTAGAGTTTCTTTTATGAATGTGGGTGATTTTTTATTTGGAGCATATATGTTAAGGATTGAGAGTTCCTCCTGACAGATTTCCCAGGTAATGAGTAAAAAGTGTCCTTCTTTATCTTTTTTGATAACTTTTGGTTGGAAGTTTACTTTATTCGATATTAGAATAGCCACTCCAGCTTGCTTCTTGGAGCTGTTTGCTTGGAAGTTTTTTTCCCACCCTTTTACTCTGAGATAGTGTCTGTCTCTGTCTCTGAGATGAGTTTCCTGTATGCAGCAAAAGGCTGAATTTTGTTTATGTATCCAGTCTGCTAGTCTATGTCTCTTTATTGGGGAGTTGAGACCATTTATGTTAATAGATATAAAGGAATAATTGTTTCTGTTTCCTGCCATTTTTGCTTTTTTGGGTTGAGTTGTGTCTGTGTTTTTTTCTTCTTTTAGTTTTCTTGTTTAGGAGTTTTCTTGTTTTTAGTAGGCTGTATTTTCTCTCCTTGTATTGGGTTTTCCACCTATAATTCGTTGTAGTGCTTGGTTTGTGGTCAGATATTGTGTGAATTTTGATTTGTCTTGAAATATCTTTGTCTCTCCATCGATGGTGATTGATAGTTTTGCTGGGTATAGCAGCTTGGGCTGGCACTTGTGCTCTCTTAAGGAGTGCATGATGTCTGTCCAGGCTCTTCTAGCTTTCATAGTCTCTGTTGAGAAATTGGGTGTTAGTCTGATTGGTCTGCCTTTATATGTTACCTGACCTTTTTCCCTTACTGCTTTTAGTATTCTTTCTTTACTTTGGGCACTTGATGTTTTTACTATTATGTGTCGGGAGGTATTTCTTTTCTGGTCCAACCTATTTGGAGTTCTGAAGGCTTCTTTTATGCTCGTGGTCATCTCATTCTTGAGGGTAGGGAAGTTTTCTTCTATGATTTTGTTGAATATATTTACTGTGCCTCTTAGTTGATACTCTTCACCCTCTTCTATTCCTATTATCCTTAGGTTCGGTCTTCTCATTGTGTCTTGTTTTTCCTGGACATTTTGGGTTAGGAGTTTTTTGTTTTTTGCATCTTCTCTGGCTATTTTGTCTATGTTTGCAATGTTGTCTTCTGCCCCCGAGATTCTCTCCTTGATCTCTTGTAATCTGTTGGAAATGCTTGCTTCTGTGACTCCTGATTTCTTTTTTTGGTGTTCTGACTCTAGGGTTATCTCTTTTAGCGCTTTCTTTATTGTGTCAATTTTTGTTTTAATTTCCCTCTTCCATTCCTTTATTTCTTTGGTTCTGTTTTTCTCTAGTTCTTTGAGTTCTTTGAGTGTTTTTCTTGTTTCTTCTTTAAAAGCTTCTGAATCTTTTTGCTTTTCCTCCCTTTCTTGTTTAAGTAACTCTATCAGCGTCTTGAGGCATGATTTCAGGTCTGTGTCTTCTTTCTCTGGAGTGTTCTGAATTCTGATGTTTGCTACTATCCGAGAGCTGGGTTCTGGTGTTGCTAGATTGTCTTGGTTTCCTTGGGATATACTCTTTCTCTTTCCTCTTGCCATTTTGTTGTCAGTGATATGTTCTTGCCTTTCCCTTGTATCTGGTCTGTGTCCCTGGTACACTTTCCGTGTGCACTCCGCAGAGATCTCTCTACTCCCCAGCAGCCCAGGTTCTGGGTGGCAGCTGGGCCAGGCTCCGCTCTGTGTACTGAAGTTGCGTCCGGGTGGGAACAGACGTTCCTAAGATCTGTTCCTGGTCACAGATGCTCAGCCTCTCCGAGCTGCCTTTCCGGCTGGCTGTTGGGCCAGGCTCTGCTCTGTGTCCTGAAGTCGTCTCAGGGTGGGAACAGAAGTTCCTAAGATCTGTTCCCAGTCACTGGATCGGGGAGGACAGGGCAGGTCAGGGCAGGGGGTGCCCTTTTTATGTGCACTCCGCAGAGATCCCTCTGCTCCCCATCAGCCTAGGTCTCCCACTCACCAGTTGCTCAGCCTGTACGAGCCGCCTTTCCAGCTGGCAGTTGGGCCAGGCTCCGCTCTGCGTCCTGAAGTTTTCTCCGGGTGGGAACAGAAGTTCCTAAGATCTGTTCCAGGTCACAGTTGCTCAGCCTGTACGAGCCACCTTTCCGGCTGGCGGTTGGGCTAGGCTCCGCTCTGTGTCCTGAAATCGTCTCCGGGTGGGAACAGAAGTTCCTAAGATCTGTTCCAGGTCGCAGTTTCTCAGCCTGTCTGGTGTGTTTTTTGAAGTGACTATTTAACTGAGTTCGGGGGGTGTAGTGGTAGAGCGCATAAAGCCCATTACAGAGTTGGGATGTGTGTGTGTCTAAGGCTTGGCAACAGCACACCAAGAAGTGAGTGAAAATTAAATGCCAGTGCTGTCATATCCATCTGCGACAGAGGCAGCAAGGGCGGTAGAGTGGACTGGGCCTGAGTGCTTAAAGGAGGCATGGGACGGGATATAAGGTTAGGCCTCCTTTTAATATTTATCACAACACTAACCTGTGAAAAAGGCAGAGCAAAAAGCTATTAACCATCTGTGACTGTGATGCTACTGAGTTATTGTTGCTCTTCTATATTGATGATGTGTGACAACATAGAAATTATCTCATCTAATAATTTACAATGCATCTATAAAATAATAGTGACAAGTATCACAGGGCCTTTGAAAGAACACATAGAAATATATTCCTTGGTCAGTTTTGTCTGAAATAATTTTTAAAAATCAGCATAATCCTGCCTCTCTTCTCTCTCTTCTTCACAGTGGTAATAATTCCCCATTCCAAAAGCTTAAAAATTTCATGAAAATAAATGGTTCAGTGTAAAGAAAAGCCCACTTTAGGGGATATGTAAATACAGAGAAGAAATTCTATCACCCTGGGCAGTGGTTGACTGATTAGCAAGTGGTCACATGACTGGGTGAAGAAAGGGATTGGTAGTTTCAAGCAGATCCCCAGGGCCTGATTCTCCTGGAACACTAACTGCTGGTTCTCCTTCCTCAAACGTTAGCTTTAAACTCCAGAAGGTCAATACTCCCAGTGAGTAAGTATTGATGTACAGCCAGAGTCATGTGTGAAGTAAGTGATGTGCTTTTAATCATTTTGGAATTTGTTTTTAAAGCTAAAGCTCCAATTAGGGGAATTAAAGGTAACAGAAGCAAGGCTTAAGTCATCTTTCTGGATGCTAGTCTAATGTAAGCAGTGCCATTCCCAAGCCCAGCTCTTTAGGAACCCATTCAGTGACATGCTGATCAACTTACATGCTGATTGATCACTTACTTAACAGAATACTGAGTCATTTAAATGAAATCAAACCACAAGGCAGTCGCAAATAGCCCATGTGAACATTGAAGAAAGATGGCAAGAGTGTGAGGAGGGAGAAAACAGAGACCACTGGCATGGGGGAGACACTGTAGGCAGACTGTGCCTGAAAGAGACCAGAGGGGTTTCTGCAGGAAGGGAAAATGAGATGAGTTCACTGAAGAAGTTACCAGCATAGAGAATTTTTCCTATTATAGTCCTATTAAAAACACAGTATATGTGTTTGAACCATCATAGATTTGCCTATTGCCTTTCCTCTTCAAAAAATGGTTTAACAATTTTGAAATATTTCATCAGTTTAAACTTACTACAGTTATGCTCACCTTAATAGTTTTGGTAGCAAACTTAAATTTATGATCAATGTTTGCTTCAAGCTTTCCTGGAAAAGTTGGTATTTCAGATCGTTAACTTTTTTTTTTTTGTTTTGAGTTCTTTATTTTAAAAACATGCATATAAAAGCTAAAACAAAACAAAGTGAAGAAATTAAAAGAACAAAATACACTTGTGTCAATGTATAATGAAGACCAGTTGAAACATCTAGCCTCATGGTTGGCCACTCGATTCTTGGACTTTCTTTTAGGAGACAGGCATTGTTGGACTAGCTGGAACACAACCTGTGTGGTACTTTAATAAGTCATATATATGTATATATATGTGTGTGTGTGTGTGTGTGTGTGTGTGTGTGCGTGTGTGGTATGAATGTGTGTGTGTGTGTGGTGTGAGATATATTTTATTTTGTTTTGCTTCAATATATATACATATATATGTATATATGTGTATATCTCTCTATATACATTTATAGATAGAATATATGATATATGTATAGCCTGAATATGTATATATATTCATATATGTATTCATTTTTATAATACTATTAAAAGCAAAGAAATTCTGTTTTCCTGGGTTTTCATTGGTATGTGTGTTGTTACTCCATTGAAAATAAAACTAATTAACCCCTCCTATCAGCCCTATAGTACAAATAGCTTCTGGGTTAGTGTTGGGACTTTGCATCTACTTCCCCTTCTCTGTTATGGGATTTGGTCTGGTTCGAACTTATACACGTCCCATGAATGCTATCCAAGTCTTTCTGAGTATGCACGTGCCTCAGCACTGGTGTATCCAGGGGAAAAATGCTTCCTTGTATCCAAGGGGGTCTCATCTCTGGATCTTAAAATCTTCATGCCTCCTCCTCCACAGTGATCCCCGATCCACGTGCGGAGAGATGTGATACAGACTCCAGATTTCAGGCTGACTGTTGTCCAGTTGTGGCTCTCTATGTTAATTACTATATACTGCAATACAAGGCTTCTTTGATAATCAGTGATGACCACTGATCTAAAGGGACTTCAATATTATTAGTTACTGCTGTTCGTTTCACAGAATCTACTCTCAAGTTCTTAACCTCATTAAAAGTGTCATTTATAAGCCTTATCTCATGTAACAGGCACAAAATCCCAGCACATAAGTGGTTGTTTACTCTCATAATGTCTGTGCCACTATTGTAAAGGTGGGTATATCCTGCAGGTGGATCACTATGGTAGCTCATAGGGTTCATAGCTGGGTCAGATTGATGTCTACCTTTCTCCTCCAATAGAGTGGCTAGAACGTTCCAGAATTATTAATGCTGGTCTATAGGAGAGAAACTTCTATTTGAGATCATCTCAGTATTACGCCAGGTTTAATGATGTAAGTATGTGGTCTCTTCAACATCCTGGTAGCATGAACAATAGTTATGCAGGACAACAGATAGCATGGGCAATGTCTGAAGTTCTGTGGAAACTGAAAAAAAAATATGTAACCTAATCCTGGTACAAGAAGTGTCACTTGGTCACATATGGTATCTAGTTAGTGTACTTTTTCCCATTTTATGGTAGCGCCTTTCACATCCCTTTCTTCTATGTATATAATTTAGTGAGATTCTACAGTGGTAGTATTTAAAATGGCTTTTCAAAAGACCTTTATTGCTACGTATCCTTCTCCACATTTTTTATCTACTCAGCCCTTTAAATTTCCTCTTTAAATTTCCTATTGTACTTTCCGCTTTGCCGCCTCTTTTTTTTTTTTTTTTCAGAGAAAAAAAATTATTTTATTCTGTAAGGGGGTTACATGGTGTCACAGGATTAGCACTGGCCATTTTTAGAAGTTTCATATTATTTTGAGACTGTTATTCTTCATTTGAATTATAGTTACTTAGTACTATTTTAAATGACATTGCAGCATTCCAGTAAAGTAGGATGTGCTAGTTTGGGGGAGGGCAGTCAACAACTGTTTGGAACTATAATGATCTGCCTCCAGTAGGAGCTATCTCTCACTCATGAAGGCATCCATGTATAATGTATTAACTCATTTTTTTTCTCTTTTTTGTTAATTTTTTAATTAGATACTCTATATATTTACATTTGAAATGTAATCTCCTGCCACCCAGTTCCCATCTCCATCCACCTCCACTTGTCTTCCAGAAGGTGCACTTGCTACCAATCACCCTCTCCACCCCATTGCCTTGTCATTCCCCTACATTGGGAAGACGTGCCCTCCCTGGACCAAAGGCGTCTTCTCACATTGATACCGGACACTGCTGTCTTCACCTACATATGCACCTGTTGCACCTGGAGCCATAGGTCTCTCAGTGTGTGTTTACTGGTTGGTGTTTTAGACCATGGAAGCCCTGGATGGTTTGGTTGGTTGATAATGTTGTTATTCCCAGGAGGTTTCAACCCCTTTCAGGTCCTCCAGTTATTTCTCTAGAACAACTTCATTGGAAAGCAACCCCATGCTCAGCCAATGGTTAGCTGCAAGCATGCTCAGCTGTATCTGTATGACTCTGGCAGAGCCCCTGAGGAGATATTTCTATCTGGTTCCTGCCAGTAAGTATTGCTGGGCATCAGAAATAGTGTTTGGGTTTGGTGGCTGCATGTGGGGTGGATCCCCAGGTGAGGCGGTCTCTGGATGGTCTTTTCTTCAGTGCCCTTTCCTGTGTTTGCACTTTGTCGCCGTTTAAGACTATATGTCATGTCTCCATTCTTGGAAGATTCCTTCCATCCACCAAACAATGTTAATTAACCTCTTTGAGTAAAGAAGAACTCCTAACCTACAGTCATAAAGGAAATGAAAACATGTGTTGTATAGCTACTTGAGACAGCATTCTTTAGCAGTCTGAAAACCTTATAAGTGTCCACAGGATCACCTTAAGGTAACAGAATGATGTCTTCGTATCAACTCTTGTACTTCTAAAAACAACAACAACCACAAAAACAAAGAAACGAACAAATAATAATAAAATCAACTCACACTTGCTAAATCCAAATTTTGATTCACAAATCCTTAAATAGCATTCCTATTTAGATTTATACATCTAAACCCATGGTTATTCATAATAGAAGTAACTAATGAATCACAGAAATTATTTTTTTAAGAAATATGTCTTGACTTTTAAGCACCCTGATAAAAACATCTGAATGGAAGCACGTTCCCTCCACAGCTAGCAAGAGAACACTCACAGAACACCAATCTAAAAATTGTACTTGAGGCTGAGCAACTGGTGAGTGGGAGACCAAGACTGCAGGGGAGCAGAGAGATCTCAGCGGAGTGCACACGGAAAGTGCACACCGTACCTTGCCCGGCCCCGCCCTGACCAATCCAGCCATTGGGAACAGAAAATTAGAACTTCTGTTTCCACCCGGAGGCGACTTCCAGATGCAGAGCGGAGCCTGGCCTACCTGCCAGGCGGAACTGCGGCTCATAGAGGCTGAGCAACTGGTGGGTGGGAGACCTGGGCTGCAGGGGAGCAGAAAGATCTCTGTGGAGTACACAAGGAAAGTGCACCCCCTACCTTGCTCTGCCCTGCCGTGCCTGATCCAGAAAACAGAAACAGAACTTTGGAACTTCTGCTCACACCCGATGACTCTGAGGCATAAAACAGGGCTCCACATCTGACACCTCAACCAGTGGAGAACCAGGGACACAGACCAGATACAAGGGAAAGGTAAGAACATATCACTGACAACAAAATGGCAAGAGGAAATAGAAAGAGTATATCCCAAGGGAACCAAGACAATCTAGCAACACCAGAGCCCAGCTCTCCCATAACAGCAAACATCGGAACTCCAAACACTCCAGAAAAAGAAGACACAGACCTGAAATCATGCCTCAAGATGCTGATAGAGTTACTTAAACAAGAAAGGGAGGAAAAGCAAAAAGATTCAGAAGCTTTTAAAGAAGAAACAAGAAAAACACTCAAAGAACTCAAAGAACTAGAGGAAAACAGAACCAAAGAAATAAAGGAATGGAAGAGGGAAATTAAAACAGAGATTGACACAATAAAGAAAACACTAAAAGAGATAACCCTAGAGTCAGAACACCAAAAAAAAAAAAAAAAAAAAAAAAAAAAAAAAAATCAGGAGTCACAGAAGCAAGCATTTCCAATATATTACAAGAGATCGAAGAGAGAATCTCAGGGGCAGAAGACAACAATGCAAACATAGACAAAACAGCCAGAGAAGATGCAAAAAACAAAAAGCTCCTAACCCAAAATGTCCAGGAAATCCAAGACACAATGAGAAGACCGAACCTAAGGATAATATGAATAGAAGAGGGAGAAGAGTATCAACTAAGGGGCACAGTAAATATATTAAAAAAAATCATAGAAGAAAACTTCCCTACCCTCAAGAATGAGATGACCAGGAGCATAAAAGAAGCCTTCAGAACTCCAAATAGGTTGGACCAGAAAAGAAATACCTCCCGACACATAATAGTAAAAACATCAAGCGCCCAAAGTAAAGAAAGAATACTAAAAGCAGTAAGGGAAAAAGGTCAGGTAACATATAAAGGCAGACCAATCAGACTCACACCCAATTTCTCAACAGAGACTATGAAAGCTAGAAGAGTCTGGACAGACATCATGCACTCCTTAAGAGAGCACAAGTGCCAGCCCAAGCTGCTATACCCAGCAAAACTACCAATCACCATCGATGGAGAGACGAAGATATTTCAAGACAAATCAAAATACACACAGTATCTGACCACAAACCCAGCACTACAACGAATTATAGGTGGAAAACCCAATACAATGAGGGAAAATACAGCCTAGTAAAAACAAGAAAACTCCTAAACAAGAAAACTAAAAGAAGAAAAAAACACAGACACAACTCAACCCAAAAAAGCAATAATGGCAGGAAACAGAAACAACTATTCCTTGATATCTATTAACATAAATGGCCTCAACTCCCCAATAAAGAGACATAGACTATCAGACTGGATACATAAACAAAATCCAGCCTTTTGCTGCATACAGGAAACTCATCTCAGAGACAAAGACAGACACTATCTCAGAGTAAAAGGGTGGGAAAAAAACTTCCAAGCAAACAGCTCCAAGAAGCAAGCTGGAGTGGCTATTCTAATATCGAATAAAGTAAATTTCCAACCAAAAGTTTTCAAAAAAGCTAAGGAAAGACACTTTTTACTCATTACCGGGGAAATCTGTCAGGAGGAACTCTCAATCCTTAACATATATGCTCCAAATAAAAAAGCACCCACATTCATAAAAGAAACCCTACTAAAGCTCAAAAAATACATTTCACCCCACACAATAATAGTGGGAGACTTTAATATCCCACTCTCACCAATGGACAGATCAGGGAAACAGAAACTGAACAAGGACACTGCAAAACTAGCAGAGACTTTGAACCAACTAGAATTAATAGATATATTTAGAACATACTATCCCAAAGTAAAAGAATACACCTTCTTCTCACCACCCCATGGCACCTTCTCGAAAATTGATTACATAATTGGACACAGAACAAGCCTCCATTGATATAAGAAGATTGAAATACTCCCATGCATCCTCTCAGATCACCATGGTCTACGGCTGGTCTTTAACAACAACAAAGACAACAAAAAGCCCACATACACATGGAAATTAAACAATGCTCTGTTAAAGGATAGCAGGGTCAAAGAAGAAATAAAGAAAGAAATTAAGGATTTTCTAGAATTCAACAAAAACGAAAACACAAAATACCCAAACCTATGGGATGCAATGAAAGCAGTATTGTGAGGAAAACTCATAGCCCTAAGTGCTTCCAAAAAGAAATTGGAGAGAGCTCACATCAGCAACCTGACAGCACAGCTAAAAGCCCTAGAACAAAAGGAAGCAGATACACCCAAAAAGAGTAGATGGCAAGAAATAATCAAAATTAGGGCAGAAATAGACCAAATAGAAACAAAAAGAACCATTGAAAAAATCAACAAAACCAAGAGTTGGTTCTTTGAGAAAATCAACAAGATTGATAAACCCCTAGCCAGACTAACTAGAGGGCAAAAAGAGAGTATTCAAATTAACAAAATCAGAAAGGAAAGTGGGAACATAACAACTGAAACTGAGGAAATTCAAGAAATCATCAGATCCTACTATAAAAACTTATACTCCACAAAATTGGAAAATCTGGAGGAAATGGATGAATTCCTAGACAGATACAAGGTACCAAAGTTAAACCAAGACGAGTATACCATCTATATAACCCTATAACACCTAAAGAAATAGAAGAAGTCATCAAAAGCCTCCCAACCAAAAACAGCCCAGGTCCAGACGGGTTCAGTGCAGAATTTTATCAGACTTTTATTGAGGATATAACACCAATACTCGCCAAACTATTCCAAAACATAGAATCAGATGGATTATTACCCAACTCATTTTTTGAGGCTAAAATAACCCTCGTACCTAAGCCACACAAAGACCCTACAAGGAAAGAGAACTTCAGACCAATCTCACTTATGAACATTGATGCAAAAATACTCAACAAAATCCTTGCAAACCGAATCCAAGAACACATCAAAAAGATCATTCATCATTACCAAGTAGGATTCATCCCTGGGATGCAGGGATGGTTCTACATAAGGAAATCCATCAACGTAATCCACCATATAAACAAACTCAAAGACCAAAATCACATGGTCATCTCACTAGACTCTGAGAAAGCATTCGACAAAATCCAACACCCCTTCATGTTAAAAGTCCTGGAAAGAACAGGAATCCTAGGCCCATACATAAACATAATAAAAGCAATATACAGCAAACCAACAGCCAGCATCAAACTTAATGGCGAGAAACTTGAAGCAATCCACCTAAAATCAGGGACTCGACAAGTCTGCCCACTCTCCCCCCTACCTATTCAACATACTACTGGAAGTCCTGGCTGGAGCAATTAGACAGCAAAAGGAGATCAAGGGAATACAAATCCGAAAGGAAGAGATAAAACATCACTCTTTGCCGATGACATGATAGTGTACTTGAGTGACCCCAAAAATTCCACCAGAGAACTCCTACAGCTGATAAACAAGTTCAGCAAAGTGGCTGGATACAAAATTAACTCAAACAAATCAGTAGCCTTCCTGTACTCAAAGGACAAACATGTGGAGAAAGAAATTAGGGAAAACGTACCCTTCACAATCGTTACAAAAACTATGAAATACCTTGGTGTGACTCTAACTAAGCAAGTGAAGGACCTATATGACATGAAACTTCAAACCTCTAAAGAAAGAAATTGAGGAGGATCTCAGAAAATGGAAAGATCTCCCATGCTCATGGATTGGAAAAAATCAACATCTTAAAAATAGCCATCCTACCAAAAGCAATCTACAGATTCAATGCAATCCCCATCAAAATTCCAACCCAGTTCTTCACTGAGTTGGAAAGATCAATGTGCAATTTCATATGGAATAACAAAAGACCTAGAATAGCGAAATCCATCCTCAACAACAAAAAAACATCTGCGGGAATCACTATCCCTGACCTCAAGCTATATTACAAGGCAATTGTGCTGAAAACTGCATGGTACTGGTACAGAAATAGGCATGTGGATCAATGGAATAGAATAGAAGATCCAGAAATGAGCCTTCACGTATATGGTCACCTGATTTTTGACAAAGGAGCAGTAAACATTCAATGGAAAAAGGACAGCCTATTCAACAAATGGTGCTGGTCCAACTGGCACTCAGCATGCAAAAGAATGAAAATAGACCCTTTATTATCTCCTTGTACGAAGCTCAAGTTTAAGTGGATCAAAGATCTCCACATTAAACCAGATATACTGAAACTATTAGATGAGAAAGTAGGGAAAACCTTAGAACACATAGGTACAGGAGAAAATTTCCTGAACAAAACACCAATGGCTCAAGCTCTAAGGTCAAAGATTAACAAATGGGACTTAATGAGATTGCAAAGTTTCTGTAAGGCTAAAGACATCGTCAAGAAAACAAAACGGCAACCAACAGAATGGGAAAAGATCTTTACCAACACCACATCAGATAGAGGCCTAATATCCAAGGTGTAGAAGGAACTCAAAAAGCTAGACACCAGAGAATCAAATAATCCTATTAAAAAATGGGGTACAGAGCTAAACAAAACGTTTTCAGTTGAGGAACTCCGAATGGCCGAGAAACACCTGAGGAAGTGCTCGACATCCTTAGCCATCAGGGAAATGCAAATCAAAACAACCCTGAGATTCCACCTCACACCAGTCAGATTGGCCAAGATCCAAAACTCAGATGACAGCAGATGCTGGCCAGGCTGCGGAGAAAGAGGAACACTTCTCCACTGTTGGTGGGGTAGCAAGCTAATACAACCACTCTGGAAATCTGTCTGGCGATACCTCAGAAAATTGGATATAGTACTACCTGAAGACCCAGCTATTTCACTTCTGGGCATATACCCCAGAGACACTTTAATACACAACAAAGATATATGCACCACAATGTTCATAGCGGCTCTATTTATAATAGCCAGAAGCTGGAAGGACCCAGATGTCCTTCAGAAGATGAATGGATACAAAAATTGTGTTACATATACACAATGGAATACTACTCAGCCATCAGAAACAATGACTTAACCAAATTCTTAAGAAAATGGCTGCATCTAGAGAAGATCATCCTGAGTGAGATAACCCAGTCACAAAAGAACAGACATAATATGCAGTCACTGATAGTGGGATGCTAACCCCAGAGGCTTGCACTCCCCCAGAAACAACTCACAGACTGTATGAAGTCCAAGAAATAAAGAAAACAAAAAAAATACATATATTTACAAAACAAGAAGACTTTGACTATTTCCATGTTGCTTTTTGTTTTGCATGTACTCTATGCATATTGTAAATATTAGGTTTTCAATGCATACTGTCAAGCCCTTGAAAAAAATCAAGTACTGAATAAAAAAATATATTCACATGGTTTTATGTAAAACTTATCTCAATGTCTGAAAAAACAGTACTGACAAAAATGTATAATTTTAAGCAAAAAATGTTTGAAATCTGTATATTTATCTTTGTTTTGTAAAATAAAGTCGTTTTAAAAAAAATAAAAATAAAAATTTTACTTATCTCCAGGAAAATTCAAAAGTAAAGAGTTTACTGGAACTACATCAGTTTCCTCTGTAACTGACCACAGTGGTCTGTGAGTTCAGCTGCAGTTCCCTGGAATCGAATTCCAGGGTCAGTTCTTAAGGAGGCAAAGGAAGCAGGAAACTAAATTAGTCCGATTAATTAGGATAAAATCTCACACTGAGTTTTCTGCCTGTCCTCCATAGCTGTGGGTGATAAGGACACAGTGTGTGGATGCAGATAAATCCTCACACTCATGAGAGTTGTGTGACAGGTGTTTCCCAGCCCGGGGACACCAGAGCCCTGCAGAAGCCTGGGGTAAATGAGAAGAGGTAAAAATACTAATTACATGGCTCCTCTCCCCTGTCTACATGGCTACATTACAAAATTCCAGCTGGTCTTTTCTTTCTAGCACTCACCCACACTTACAAAATTTTGCACTCTGTCCAGATCACTGAGGACCTGAGACTGAGATTATTTTGATAATAGTGTCAAGCGAGTGATATCATACAGTGTTCTCTACAATGCTATTTCTTTTTTCTTTTCCTCCTCTTTCTCTTATTTCCTCTCCCTTCTCCATTCTCCTGCTTCCTGAGCTTTTCATTTCTGTCCTCACAGGCATCTTATTGAGGTTAGATAATATCGTCATTACATTTTATAGATACAGGTTGAGATTAGATCATTTTTATAGTGGTCCCAAGACTAAAATCTGGGAAGAGAAAATTAAACCATGAAAATGTAACTTCAGAGTATACTGCTTGTCCTGTAGTGAGGAGAATTCCTTAATCCTTTATAAAGTGTAACCTGGAAACTGTTTGGCTTTGGGGAATAAACTTAGGTATCAAGCTGCAGAAAGTAACACAACCTTGAGTTTCATGAGGCAGCAGATAGGTTAAGAGCAGGTATTGAATGAGGGCTTCTTAATGTAAGCTCTTGTCTGTGCCCATGTGGGGTCTGGATACTTCCCTTCTTCAAGCTTCTATAACCTCTGGGGTCTACTTCAAGGTCCTTTCTACACCCTCCCCTATTCTTTTTTTATTATTTATTGGATATTTTCATTACTTAAATTTCAACTGTTACCCATTTTCAGGTTTCCCCTCTGGAATCCTCCTATCCCATCCCCTCTGCCTCCATGAGAGTGCTCCCCCACCCACCTACTCCCTCCCATCTCCCCACACTGGCGTTACCCTACACTGGGGTGTTGAGCCTTCACAGGGCCAAGGATCTCTCCTCTAGTTGATGCCTGATAAGGGCATCCTCTGTTGCATATGCTGCTGGAGCCATGGGTCCCACATGTGTGCTCATTGGTTGGTGGTTTACTCTCTGGCAACTCTGAGGTGTCTGGTTGGTTAATATTGTTGTTCTTCCTTTGGGGTTGCAAACCCCATCAGCTCCTTCAGTCCTTTTTCTAACTCCTTCATTGGGGACCCCATTCTAAGTCCAATGGTTGGTTGAGAGTACTTTTCAGGCTCCGGCAGAGCCTCTCAGGAGGCACCTGTCAGTATGCACTTCTTGGCATCCACAATATTGTCTGGTTTGGTGACTGTATGTTAAATGGATCCTTGGGTTATACAGTCTCTGGATTTCTTTTCCATCAGTCTCTGCTCCAAACATTCTTGCTGTTTCCTCCTGTGAATATTTTGTTCCCCCTTTTAAGAAGGACTGAAGCATCCACTTTTTGGTCTTCCAACTTCTTGAGCTTCATATGGTCTATGGGTTGTATCTTGGGTAATCCAAGTTTTTGGGCTAATATCCACTTGTGAGTAAGTTCATACCATGTGTATTCTTTTGTGACTGAGTTATCTCACTCCAGATTGTGTAAATGTACCACATTTTCTGTATTCATTCCTCTGTTGAAGAACATCTGGGCTCTTTCCAGCTTCTGGCTATTATAAATAAGGCTGCTATGCACATCATGGAGCGTGTGTCCTCGTTAAATGTTGGGGCATCTTTTCCTCCCCCATTCTTAACTTGATCTCTGCCCTTTAAGCCCTTACCCAATTACTGGACTTTCAGAGTTTTCTTTCATATGGTCTGCATTGAGACATTGCCAATGGCAATATCTTAGCATCTTATCATGAAGACAGAGCCCCTCTTCCGTCTTCCCAGTCTAATCCAACAATGCCTCGAGAACATATGCCCAGCTCTTAATATCCATGGTCCCAGGATGGTAAGAACACAAGGTGAGAAGTCTCAAAACCTACCAAATGTTCTCATCTGATGTCCCTGTATCTTGGGTAATTTTAATTCAAATGAACATGTCTTCCAAGGCAAACAAGCTGTTTTAGAAATGTACTCATCTAAGTCTCCATGCATTGATACTGTCCCTGGAATTGTGGTGATTGAGCATCCTCTGAATCAGCTGCCCATATTCACAGACTTCTTCCTCCTACACACTCCTGCTCCAGTTTCAGCACTTCCCTTCTAACACAATCTGAGACTTCCAGAAACACCTTTGGTAAAAAGTAGCAAGTTGTGTAGTAAAAGTTTAGACGATGTGAAAAGGGCTTTGTAGTGAACAACAGCCATTTTCTGCTCCATTTGGTTAAAGATAACATGTCAATTCTTCCTGCTCTAGTACCTAAACACACACACACACACACACACACACACACACACACACACGTATATATGTGTATATATATATATGTATATATATATATATACACATATGTATGTATATATATTTATGTATATATGTGTGTGCATATACATTATGTATATACATATATAAGGTATATATAGAATATATATTTATATATACATATTCTATATATGTGTGTGTATGTGTGTATGTGTGTATGTGTGTGTGTATGTCCACCATAGATCTCACTAGAGGTTCTTCACAGTAAGTGTGCTGCTATCTGTTCATATTTAATTTTAGTTTTGTTAATACTGGACTCCCTAAAGTTGCCCCCTGACTCTTAAAAATGAAATTGTATGCACTTCCAAACAAAACAAACTCACTCAAACAAACAGATAATTGTAATAGAAAGCAGAACCATATTCATGCACAGACAAAGAGTGGCATCCAGTATAATTTCAAATAAAAAGAGTCAACAATATAGAATTTACTTCGATAATCTAGTCTTTGTAAGAAGCATTCTTTTATCTTGTATTCATTTTAGTGAACAATTACAATTTTAATACTTTTAATAAGAAGGACATTCCTTCCCAAAACAGTGTTTCTTAAACTATATGTGTAAAAAGAACAATCCATCTTTGTCGACATTTTTTGTAAAATGAGATATTAGAATCATAAAAAAGTTTTTATAAACATACAAAAGGCCAAAGACAAAAAAATTATTGCAAATAGACAAAGGCATAAAACTTATGCTAACAATATTAACAATCATGAGAAAAAAGATAAATTATTTCAAAGTACTATGTAAGTTTTTTAAAGCATATTCACAAATGTTTATATTCTTCTCCAAAAGACAGATAAGTTTTCAGAGATCTGTCCTGGTCCACAAATCACAGAGAAGATTTTGTAGGATCATTTGTTTTCAGATTTTCGGAAACATTTTGGCTCTTTTTGACATTTTGTTTTTTCTTTATTGATCCTAGAAATCAAAAGTTGATTATAGTGGAAAAGCTTTTGAGGAAACCTATTTATTCCACTCTATTAGAGCTACAAAATCCTCTTTCAACTTTGGACTTGATGCTGCCAATCAGAGTTCCAAACACAGATGACTCCCTCATTTCTTTCTTGTGTTCTCCAAACCCAGAACCACTGGGTCACCTTATGCAGATTTTCAAAAGATGTCTCAGTTCAGGATTAGTTTTTGTTGACTTCCACTATTTTCCTAAAGATGCCAGACTCCTCCATCCTTCATTCTCTTCCTTATTATCTTTATTTCTCTATTTTTTTTATTTTTGCTCACATTTTATAAGGAAAAACTGGCATAGAAATTCAGAGTCCACATGCAATCCTATAAAAATATTCTTGATGTGGAGCTAACAACAGATAGTTTTAAATTTATTTTATCCAGGTAAATATTTTGTCTTAGTTTTTAGAAGACAGATATAAAATGAATTCTAACAAAATCCACAAATTTGAAGAATTTTTTTAGACCTTTGGGTTTCAGTGTTAAATAAAACTAAGAATAACTATACTGGAACAGCCTAGGAACCATGTTTCTTAATAATGCTACTTTTAAATGTTGTATTTTAAGCTCTCTAACCACATAGTCCTCAGTGTTCTCTCTCTTGAAAAGACTTGGTAGAAAGTACTAGTCAACACAAAGGCAGTCTTTTCTGTGTGCATTTAAGGACACCACTACTGTGAGACTTCTGACTTGCTGATTGTTAAATAAAGACAATAAAACATGTCTAGAAGGGCAAAATAAACAAAAGAAATTACTGCCATGTAAAAGCAGTCATCACCTCCCTATAATGAAAAAGTCAGAAATGGCAAATGACTTAAAGAGAGGTGAATCTGAGTTTGTTGCTGAGCACATGCTGCTGGACGGGCTTAGGTCTATAGGTTCCTGTGCCTTTAGTATCACAGAATTTACATGGACAACATTTATTCCCATGTTGGTATTTGAGCAAATCGAAGCATGCTAAGTTTGAAGACAGATTAAGACTCTTGTGCAAAGATTTCAACTAGCAGGTTGGAGTGTTCTTTCTTGAGTGTAGATTACAGATTTAAACTTGTGACACTTTCTGCATCGACTTAGTTCTAGAGCCTCACTGCCTAATGAATATCACACCCACATCTCATTCTTAATTTGTTGGCAAGTTTTACTAGGACTTTTGTTTCTTGAATATTTTACATGTCTATTCTTTGCTCCAAACTGATTCTCTGAAATTTCAATCAGGTCATTCAGTCCTAGATCAGTAAGAAATTATCGTTTAATCAGTTATTAGTATTGTTAATGTTCAGATACCTGTGTATTGTCAGGAGTCACATGAAGTGGTGAGCATTTCACAGGAAGAACGACATTGATCATGTATGAAACGGGAAAGTTGTGCTTCGCACTGTGAAGACAAGTGGAACAGACGGTTTCATAATAAGCTTCACACTGGTTTGTGTGCCTCTAGTTTTATTCCTCTAGAACATTTCTTTCTGACCCATTCACCATGACATGGGCAGGTCCACCCAGACACAAAGTTGGCCATTTCATGATCTTTCTAAACATCTTCCATGGGGTTAATTCTAGGTCTGTTCTGTTTCTCTGATTATACTCAGGTTCACCAACTATAGGGTTTATTGTCCAGTAACATAATCATTTCCACAATAACTAATCTCTGGGCATACCACACTTACTTTCCTTTGCCTTTTGTCCAGCTTCCTCTCTCCACTTGAATACCCTTTCCATTTTTATCTTGGCTTTAGCTTATGTCTAAGAAATTGTCTTCTCTAGGAGGCCTTGAAAAAAAAACAATAGCAAGGGTAGACAGAAGCAAATTGCATAAGAATCACATTCCTTCATCAAATACACATCTACTCCATAATTAAGCATTACTATGGTTAATACTGAGCTGAAAAATGACAGCCTGCATGAATTTACAGAAATGAGCTATGGGACTTAGCATGTTTTTGCCATTGTTTCCAAGTCAAAAGTTCCTATCCAGTTTATTATCTTCAACTTTCTGAACCAAGGAAATCTACAACTACATTCTAGTGAAAAAAATCAGTATTCTAATAGTCAGCCACATATTTCATTCTTGATTCATTCAGATTAGGCATCTCACTTTTGATGGTTTTGGTATATTACAGGTCCTCACAATACCTACCATGCAGGCTCTTGGCATATACAAAAACGTATTATACACATTCCTCAGGCATAATTGTAAGTGAGAAAATATTTAGTTTAGGGTATTAACCATGTAATATAGAATAAAAGAATTTTATATTCTAGTAATGATTCCCCATACTTTAAGGTTATTTACTAAGCAGATTCTGGTCAACTCATTTGAATAAACAGAACAAATTTTCTTCCTTGACATATAATGTCCAATGTTATCTAGGAATGATTATATTTGAAAATAGCTTATGTGAACAAATGAAAAAAATTATAAGTAAAAACATGAGTTGCAAATAGTTGCTTGAAACCTAGCTAGCTGGCTCTTTATCGTGAGTCAATTGCTGGTTTTGTTTCACACTCTCATCAAGAATAGAATGAATTATACATTTTAATTTAGACTTTAAATGGTATTTAATCATTATTTATTAAAATGAATATGCTAACATCTTAAAACAATAAACTGATACAGTCATAAAGCATTTTCGAGTAAACATTGTGAGTTATGTATTTCTGTTTAGAGACAAAAACAGAACACCTCAATTTAATACACATAGAGGAGATTTGCCGTCAAGAAACTGGTTTTCACAGTCCTTTTGTTTCTGCAATTAATTGTGTCACAAGCCCAGTGAGAGTTTAGTTTTTAGTAGGTAAACTTCGCCAGAAGAGGAGAGAAGTAGAATTCTGCTTCCAATTTCAACCATCTGGATCTCTTAGAGCTCAAAGCTGAGATCTATCTAGTTCTCCTGTCTGGTAATTAGTGTGTAGGCCCCTTAACTATGTAATTTGTGGAAGAGATGTCATAGAAGTAAAATCAAACAGTTAAATTTGTCCATGTAACTGTATCCTTTCTCAAGAACTTTCAAATCCCAGAGGGGAGAAGTCAACAATTGCTTTCTAAACAGGTTAAACCCTCACACCTTAAATTGGAGGAATTCTTTGCAAAGCCATCATTGTTTGGTTTTATAATTTCTTGTAAATGTGGAACATCATTCTTTTTTATCTATTCACTGTGAAATCGAACTTTTCCCCTAAAAGTAAATAAAATCAATCTTCTTAAAAAAATTTTAGGGAATGTGATAAGCCTTGAACTTTGAGATCAGCCCTTTGAAGTTATATTTGACATTTTCCAAGTCACTTAACCCCTTTGTATCTTCTCTCTCTCTCTCCTCTCTCTCTCTCTCTCTCTCTCTCTCTCTCTCTCTCTCTCTCTCTCTCTCTCTCTCTCTCTCTCTCTCTCTCTCACACACACACACACACACACACACACACAATCTAGGGACCTGCAGTTATCTGAGCACTAGAGGAATATGTTCAACTTATGGTGAAAGTGTCATAGAATCTCCATGAAGGCAGAGTTCTGCAGTGGACAGAGCTCAATTCACCCCAAGAAGCCCAGGTCTTTTTAAAATTCTTTTTGTGGCAGCCACGTGAACGGTACAAGGCTGCCTCATCCTTCAGATGCTCAGCTGTCCTCATGAGGCTTCCTACATCACTCAGCTTACAATGACTCCTAAATGCTCTCTTTTGTCTAGCTTATTTTTATTCCTCGGCCTTTGGCTGAATGCCTTCTCTCTCTTAGTTTCTTATCTGATTTTTTTAATTAGAAAAAAATTGAGACAATTGTTACACTATTATCTTCATAGGAAAAGTAACTTGGAAATATTAAGCCTAAATAAAATCACTTATTTGCTGAGATGGGTGTTATTTTGCTTTCCTGCTCCCACCCTAAGCAATACATGGAAAGAAAATCAAAAATTTTAACCTTGATGCTTCTTTGACCACAACTGCTATAAGCTATATGAACAAAATTCAATTATTTTGAGCAAACAAAAAAAGTTAAAACCACCTCAAAAAGGAGTATATTTTCCCATAACTCCTGGAAGTTCTGAACTACCTTCTGAAACAGTGCTCATGCTGTTCAACACAATAGTAAAATAAATTATCACTGGATAAAAGCTCTGTCCACAGGAGCAGAGATAGAGTATGTCAACACATGGCTCTCAATTAGGAATTCACTTAGCTACACTCACTTACACTCACACAAGCATATCTATCCCACAAATAAACACACGTTCATTATTACTCATTTCAGTTATTTAGCTCTTTAATTCAGCTTGAAGAATCATCATTTGCTTTGTGGAAAGGCAATTGCAGTTCTTATGTTACACAAAACTTGTGCTATGACAACATTATAGTTACAAATAGAAACAAAGCAAATCTTCAGCTGCCAGAAAATATTTAACCTATAATTGCAAAACCCCGGATTTGCAATGCGCATGAGCAGCGAAAACAGAGATGGGAGATTGGATACCTTTCAAGAATACGTTTCAAATAAGGAGGTTGGCCTAGAAGGACACAAACCAGGCTCACATGATGCACATGAACATGGACTTAACTCCACATGTGAGCAGTAGCATGTACTACTACCTTTAATAACATAAATAAATGAATATTTTATTTCAGAGAGACTATCCATTAAATAATAATCAAACAGCTTTAAAAACAAAGATAAATGTACAAACTTTAAAAGCATTTTTACACAAAGCTATAAGAATATATTTTTATCAGTACTTGATTTTTTTAAAGGTTTGATAATATATATTGAAAACTTACAAGTTACAATGAACATGAAGTACGTATTTAAAGAAAACATAACATGGAAATAGTCAAAGTTTTCTTTGTGTGGAAACATTAAACATAATGATATTTAAATACCAAGGATTGCCACAAGGCTGCATTCTTAGTTCTTGAATTATTAATGATTTAAGGTCTAGGTGTAGCATATTCTGAGAGGGTGCTATACACTTTTTTTTTTCCTAAGAAGGACCGAGGTTTCCACATTTTGGCCTTTCTTCTTTTTGAGCTTCATATGGTCTGTGAGTTATTTCCTGGGTATTCAGATCTTTCTGGGACTAGTATTCAATTATCAGTGACTGCATATTATGTCTGTTCTTTTGTGATTGGGTTACCTCACTCAGGCTGATTTTCACTAGTTCTTTCTATTTGAATAGGAATTCGGTAAGGTCATTGTTTCTAATAGCTGAGTAGTACTCCATAGTGTAAATGTACTACACTTTCTGTATCCATCTATCTACTGAAGGACATCTGGGTTTTTTCCAGCTTCTGGCTTTTATAAATAAGGCTGCTATGAGCATGGTGGAGCATGTGTCCTTATTACAAGTTGGAGCATCTTTGGGGTATATACCTAAAAGTGGAATAACTAGGTCTTCAGGTAGTAATATGTCCAATTTTCTGAGAACAGTGAAACTTATTTCCAGAGTGGTTGTACCAGCTTACAACCCCACCAACAGTGGAGGAGTTTTCCCCTTTCACTGCATCCTAGCCAGAATCTGCTGTCATCTGAGTTTTTGATCTTAGCCATTCTGATTGTTGTGAGATAGAATCTCAAGGTTATTTTGTATTTTGTTTTTGTATTTTTCTAATGACTAGGGATGTGGAGCATTTCCTTAGATGCTTCTCAGTCATTTGATATTTCTCAGTTGAGAATTCTTTGTTTAGATTTGTATACCATTTTTAATATGCTTGTTTTATTCTCTGGGGTCTAACTTCTTGAGTTCTTTGTATATATTGAATATTAGACCTCTA